>NW_020175675.1:1416183-1670008 GCF_003031525.2 Neophocaena asiaeorientalis asiaeorientalis | reverse complement strand
TTCTTTCTCTAATTGCTTTAGGTGCAAGGTTAGGTTGTTTGTTCGAGATGTTTCCTGTTTCTTAAGGTAGGCTTGTATTGCTATAAACTTCCCCCTTAGAACTGCTTTTGCTGCATCCCATTGATTTTGGGTCGTTGTGTCTCCATTGTCATTTGTTTCTAGGTATTTTTAAATTTCCTTTTTGATTTCTTCAGTGATCACTTCATTATTACGTAGTGTATTGTTTAGGCTCCATGTGTCTGTATTTTTTCAAATCTTTTCCTGTAATTGATATCTAGTCTCATAGTGTTGTGGTCGGAAAAGATACTTGATACAATTTGAATTTTCTTAAATTTACCAAGGCTTGATTTGTGACCCAAGATATGATCTATCCTGGAGAATGTTCCATGAGCACTTGAGAAAAATGTGTATTCTGGCTTTTTTTGGATGGAATGTCCTATAAATATCAATTAAGTCCATCTTGTTTAATGTATCATTTAAAGCTTGTGTTTTGGATGATCTGTCCATTGCTTTGTAGGTCTTTTCCTTCTCTTGCATTTCTTGCCTAGAGAAGTTCCTTTTGCAGTCGTTGTAAAGCTGGTTTGGTGATGCTGAACTCTCTCAGCTTTTGCTTGTCTGTAAAGGTTTTAATTCCTCTATCAAATCTGAATGAGATCTTTGCTGGGTATAATAATCTAGGTTGCAGGTTTTTCTCCTTCATCAATTTAAATATGTCCTGCCAGTCCCTTCTGTCTTGCTAGTTTCTGCTGAAAGATCAGCTGTTAACCTTATGGGGATTACCTTGTGTGTTATTTGTTGTTTTTCCCTTGCTGCTTTTAATATGTTTTCTTTGTATTTAATTTTTGACAGTTTGATTAATATGTGTCTTGGCATATTTCTCCTTGGATTTATCTTGTATGGGATATGGAGATCTCTGGGAGATTTTCACCATTTGATATTATGTAGAGCTGGGAGGTCTCTTGTGGACCATTGTCCTGAAGTTGACTCTCCCACCTCAGAGGAACAGCACTGGCTCCTGACTGCAACACCAAGAG
This sequence comes from Neophocaena asiaeorientalis asiaeorientalis, assembly GCF_003031525.2. Taxonomy (NCBI): domain Eukaryota; kingdom Metazoa; phylum Chordata; class Mammalia; order Artiodactyla; family Phocoenidae; genus Neophocaena; species Neophocaena asiaeorientalis. The sequence goes on along the minus strand of NW_020175675.1, from coordinate 1,668,974 downwards.
CCTTTCATCCACACAGCTAACATGGGAAAGGAAACAGTTACCAAAGTCCAAGAAGTACAGAGAGTCCCTTCTCACAGTTCTCGGGGCTGGACGTCCAGAATCAAGTCCAGCAGATCAACTGTCCGACGAGCTCTCATTCTCATCTTCCTGCTGAGCCCTCACCTTGTTTCCTCTGTGCTGAGTCTAGTCCACCAGCTCCCAGGGCACCATGTGCAGGTGCCTCACAAACCGCCAACACCTCAGACCAGACTTCCTGGTGCAAAACTGCAGCGCCGACAGCTCGGCTCAGGGCCGTGTCCTGCGTTAGGTTTTAAACCATACTAAAATCTTCCTCGAGTTAATCCTTCATTCCCATTGAAATACTCTCATTAACATTAATAAATAACTCATGAGAAATTGACATGCAATTCTAATGCCTACACACCAATCATGAGTGAGTGTCTGACATTGTACCTTGGTTACAAAACGCTTACTGTTTACCTTTCACTCACAGCCCATGAGGCAACCCAATGCTTCCTTAATCTAATTTTCTACTTTATAAATTTTTTTTAATGGGCCTAGGCTTTGAAAAAGAACTACTGAGTGGCACCTCTTACAATACTGCCAACCATCAGTGAATTAGAACTAGGTGTGTTGTTCTGGTGCCGACGTGTTTACCTGCTTGTACCCACAGGACACTGTAGAGTTTCTGGCTGAATCACCCCATTGCCTTTCTCCAAAGCTTTGGGGGATGATTGAAAATGTCCTCTGCCTTCAGGCACGTGGCAGAGGGAGGCTGTTGTCTCTGGGGACAAGTCATGGTTTTTCTTTCGTCGTCTTCCCCAGACTTAAGTGTTCCAATTTATCCTTTTCATGAGCTTTTTATTCCATTATTGGTTGTCATTTCTGTCACTTCCTCCTTGTTATCACAGCACAAATGGAAGCTCACCAGTCACCAGGGATCTTTTTGTGTCTCCTGTCACCTGGGGTCCGTACTTAACAGACTTTAAATGATTAATTTTCTGTTTTCAGTTATAAAGGAGGACAAGAGAGTGCTTAGTCACCTTGTAAACCAGGGTCCAAAGATTATTTTTACAGTCATTTTTTAAAAATTTGTGGTAAAATATGCATGACATAAAATTTACCATTTTAACCATTTTCAAGTCTTCAGTTTGGTGACATTAACTGCATTCATATCATTGTGGAACCATCAACCACCATCCATCTCCAGAACTTTTTCATCTTCCAAAACTGAAACTCTCTCCCCATTAAACACTAACTCCTTCCCCCAACCCCTGGCACCCACTATTCTACTTCATGAATTTGACTATTCTGGGTCCCTCATATAAATGGAATCATACAGTCCTTTTGTGGCTGGCTTAGCTCACTTAGCATATTATCCTCAAGGTTCATCCATGTTGCAGCATGTGTTATTTGTATATACCATATTTTATGTATTCATCCATTAATGGGCATTTAGGTTATTTCCATCTTTTGGCTAATGTAAATGATGCTATTATGAATATGGGTTATTTTCACAGACATCTTGACCAGAAATAAAATATGTCTGCTCCACCTGCCATTCCCAGGACACAAAATCCCCCTTCAACCCTCACTGCTGACTGAGGAATAATAGCAACAAGGCAGAGGCCATGTGGAAGATGGACTTAATTCAACTTTTCTCTTCCTCCCTTTCTTCCTTCTTTCTGTCTACCAACCACCTATAGTCCAAGGCACTGAGCTGGGCACCATGGTGCAGAAATAAACATGACAGCACCCTGTGTCATGTACTCCCAGGCCAGAAGGAGAACCCCACATGTACTGTGGGGCTGGTGGGCCTACGGGGTGGGGCTGAGTCCTACAGAAAATATACAGCCTGACTCAGGGCAGATCTGGGAAGACTTGGTCCAGGACCTTGACAGACAGATTTAGAAGCAATATAAGGCAGAAAACAAGAATGTGGCATTGGCACAGTACAACTTGTTCCAAGTGGCTGAAGCACCAAGAAGGTATGTAGAAAGACTGACCCAGTTAGAAAGGGAAGATGAGGCACATGAAGAATGACCTTGAAAAGAAACCTGACCAAGCATGATCAAATCATTAAAATACTTTTTACTTTATAGCAAACCTATATTGAAGTAAATGCTGAAGCCCTAAAGATAATAGAGAAGCAGCTATGACATCACAACCCAGTTAAGTTTTAAAAAGCCATCATAACATGACAACAAATGCAGTGTGATACCCTGAGTTGGATCCTGGAACTGAAAGAGGATATTAATAGAAAAACTGGTGAAATCCAAATAAAATTCACAGTCTAGTTAATAGTAATGTACCAATGTCAGTTTCTTTGTTTTGACAACTGTACCATTGATAATGAAAGATATTAATGTTGAGGGGAAGTCAGTGAAGGGTATATGAAAATTCTAATATTTTTGTAACTTTTCTGTTAAATCTAAATTTTTTTTCAAAATAAACTTTATTAAAAAATTGAAGTCCCAGAAGGTCACAATCCTATCCTTTCACTGAATCTCTTTTCCCTTTTCCTGTGCATATTCATTTTTATATCTGTAAAGAAAGATACTAAATAGACTTACTATAATCAGCAGTTTTAGTTAACATTGCTCATGCTTATGTTTCTCCATTTTGTTCCAGTCTCTTTATTTCTTGTCTCTCTCTCCCTCATCCTTTTAACACCATCATGGAACAGGTGTTACACACTTTTCAGCATGCCCTGTACCTCATGTACAAATGTGTAAACACATGTACGTCAATGGCAAATGTCTGTCTTTGATGAGTTTTATCATAAAGGAATCGTAAGGTAGATGATAAATAGATAGATAATCTGTGCATCTTCTTTCCTTACTTCACAGCATAGACATCCCTACAATTCAATAGATGTGGATCTAATTCAAAATGTTTAATAGCCAAATAACATTCCATGTAATGTATGTTGCCATTTTATCCAAACATTTTGCTTTAGGTTAACTTCTGGTTTTGTGCTGCGATATGGATCATTATACATGTTACATTAGAATGGATGTCCCGTCTTTCTTGAGGCAGGGTTTCCTAACCACCATGGTTCCAGGACTGACCCTCAGAACCCACCCTAGGGAGGGAGCAAGGCCTGACTGTTTCCTTCTGGAACATTCCCTGTGTGGCTTCGGTCTCCCGGGGTGAACAGGTTGGAGGGGCAATGCCTTACCTTATTCTTATCTCACTGGTGGTGTTTTAGCTGGACATTGGTGCCAATTAAGTGACATTAAGTATAGTCACATGGCTGTGCAAGCATCACCACCACCCATCTGCAGAACTTTTTCATCTTCCCAAACTGAAACTATGTATCCATTAAACAACAACTATCCATTCCACCTACCCCAGCCCTGGCACCCTCCTTTCTCCCCTCTATTTCTGTTTGCTTCATCTGAATCTTTATTTTGGGGAGTTCCCGTGGGTTCTCAGAAGATGGCCCTATGTCCCTAGGACACTAGTAGAGTCAAGGACTACATGGGGCCGTCCCTACCTGTTGGGCACCGTCTCCCAAGATACGTCTCGTGGGCTCACTGCCTTGATTTCCGTCTGCTCTCAGGAGCCACGCTACTCAGCCTCTACCCTTCTGCCCTCAGAACATTCTTAGCCAGTTTCTGACTCTCAGATTTCACCAAGCCAGGGTTAGACAACAGCTCGGGAGTGCACACACCCAGTTTTCCAGGGATTCTCTCAAATCATGCTGATTTGGCAGGTGCTGAGGAAAACAGCCCCTGCAAAGGCAAAGCACTCTGCCACTTCTTCAAAGAGACTTTCCCTCACCTTCCTCACCACACTGGCCTTCCCTTCCGGCTCCATCCGAGGACACAGACAGGTTCTGATGCCTCCTTGGCAGGTTTCCCCGGAAAGTTTGCCCTCTTTTAGAAGGTATGAGCCCTCTGTTCTCAGGGCAGCCTGAAATCGGAGGAGTCTTCATGACAGTCTGCTGCACAGGGCTACACTTTCCCTTATGGATATAAAATGAAGATTCCAAGAGTCGAGGCAGAGTGTGGGGCTGGGTGCACAGTAGGGAGGTGACAGACTCTCTCTTTGGCCAAATTTTACTCAGGATTTTCTGAGTAAAAATATTATTTTACAAAAAAAAGTTTAATTTAATTTTAAAATTTTAATTTTAAATTTTTTTAAAAATTAATTATTTAAAAAAATTTTTTTCTTTTAAGTGAAGCTTCCACTTGGGGACTCTGCATTGTCGAATTTTAGCAAGCATTCTGAGGAGTCTGTTTAGCCATCCCTCCTCCCCATCCTCCATATCTGATCACACTCAATATCTGATCAGGTTCCTCATCCTCCACCCCTCCCCCATAACCCCTTGGTGATGTCCAATCACCTTGGCCTGCCTTAAGCAGGAATCCTGTTTAGGATGGTTTAGCCAGAATCCACCCTCATCCCCAGTGATTTTCGTAGTGATTTTTTATCCACTGACCCCCATCCTCCTCTCTCACCATAAATCTCCCCTTGCCCATACTGTATTCAGAGTGGAACCTGATGTCTCTCCCACACTAGGAAACCCCATTGCAATAGCCCCTGCCTTGAATAAAATGGATCTTACAGTTCTTTAACAAGTGTCAGGAATAAGATTTTATGGTTTGTGTGTGTGTGTGTGTGGTATGCGGGCCTCTCACTGTTGTGGCCTCTCCCGTTGCGGAGCACAGGCTCCAGACGCACAGGCTCAGTGGCCATGGCTCACGGGCCCAGCCGCTCCGTGGCATGTGGGATCTTCCCGGACCGGGGCACGATCCCATGTCCCCTGCATCGGCAGGCGGACTCTCAACCACTGCGCCACCAGGGAAGCCCAGATTTTATGTTTTTAACGAAATATAGTTGACATACAGTACTATGTGAATCTCAGGTGTACTACAACATGAGTTGACATTTGCATAGGTTATGAGGTGGTCACCACGATAAATCTAGTAACCATCTGTCCCCATACAAAGTTATTACATATTGTTGACCATATTCCTTACACTGTGTATTGTATCCCCATGACTTATTTATCACATAACTAGAGATTGATACCTACTGTGACCAAACCCCCAAACCTCTCCCTCATGGTGACCATCTGTTTGTTCTCTGTATCTATGAGTCTCTTTTTGTTGTTTTATTTATTTTGTATTAGATTCCACATATAAGTGAGATCATGCAGTATTTATCTTTCTCTGGCTTACATACTTCACTTAGCATAATACCAATTTGATCCATCAATTTTGTTGCAAAGGCAAGATTCTTTTTTTATGGCTGAGTAATAGTCCATCACGTCTATGTGTGTGTGTGTCTACACATCTCACATATTCTTTATCCATTCATCTGTTGATGGACACCTAGGTTGCTTCCATATCTTGGCTATTGTAAATAATTCTGCTCTGAACATTGACATGCATATACCTTTTCAAATTAGTGCTTTCATTTTCTTCAGGTAAAAACCCAGAAGTGAAATTGCTGGATCATATGGTAGTTCTACTCTTAATTTTTTGAGGAAACTCCACACTGTTTTCCATAGTGTCTGCATGAATTTACTTTCCCACCAAGAGTACAAAAGCATTCCCTCTTCTCCTCATCCTTGACAACACTTGTTATTTGTTGATGATAGCCTTTCTGACAGGTGTGAGGTGGTTTCTCATTGTGGTTTTCATTTGCATTTCCCTGATGATTAGCAATGTTGAGCATCTTTTCATGTGTCTGTTGGTCATCTATATGTCTTCTCTGGAAAAATGTCTGTTTAGCTCCTCTGCCCATTTTTAGATCAAATTATTTATTTTTATTTTGAGTTGTATGAGTTATTTATATATTTTGGATTTTAAACTCTTATTGAATATGTCATTTACAAATACCTTCTCCCATTCAGTAGGCTGCATTTACATTTTGTTGATAGTTTCCTCTATCGGGCAAAAGTGTTTTACTTTGAAGTAGTCCTATTTATTTTTGCTTTAATTTCTCATGCCTGGCGAGACAGATTCAAAGAAATATATTGCTAAGATCAATATCAAATAGCATACTCCTTATATTTTCTTCTAGGAGTTTTATGTCAGGAATTACATTTAAGTCTTTAATTGATTTTTAGTTTATTTTTGTATATAGTGTGAGAAAGTAGCCTTGTTTGATTCTTTTGCATGTAGTTGTCCTTTTCTCCATTACATATTCTTGCCCCCATTGTTGTAGATTAATTGGCCATGTAAGTGTGGGTTTATTCCTGGACTCTCTATTCTGTTCCATTGATCTATGTGCCTGTTTTTTATGCCAGTACCACACTGTTTTGATTATTGCAACTTTGAGTATAGTTTGAAATCCAGGTGTGTGACACTTCCAGCTTTGTTCTTCTTTCTCAAGATTGTTTTGGCTATTTGAAGTATTTTATTTCTGTACAAATTTTAGAATTATTTGTTATACTTCTGTGAAAAAAAATGCCATGGGTATTTTGATAGGAATTGCATGGAATCTGTAGCTTGTGTTTGGTAGTATGCTCATTTTAACAATATTAATTCTTCCACTCCATGAATATGGTAAATTTTTCTTTTTCCATGTGTCATCTTCAATCTATTTCAACAATGTCTTATAATTTTCTGAGTTCAAGCCTTTTACCTCCTTGGTTAGGCTTATTCCTAAGTATTTTTTTTTTCTTCTTGGTGCCATTGTAAACAATATTGTTTTCTTAATTTCTCTTTCTGATAGTCTATTGTTAGTGTATAGAAACACAACAGATTTCTATATATTAATTATGTATCCTGAAACTTTTCTGAATTCATTTATTGTTCTCATAGTTTTTTTGGTGGCATCTTTAGAACTTTCTATATGTAGCATCATGTCATCTGCAAATAATGATAGTCTTACTTCTTTTCCAATTTAGATTCCTTTTATGTCTTTTTCTTGTCTGATTACTGTGGCTAGGAATTCCAATACTATGTAGAATAAAAGTGACAAGAGTAGGCCATCCTTGTCTTGTTCCTGATCTTAGAGGAATTGCTTTCAACTTTTCATCATCAAGTATGACATTGACTGTTTGTATGACATAAGTTTGTCACATATGGCCTTTATTATGTTAGGGTTTGTTCCCTCTCTATTCACTTGGTTGAGAATTTTTGTCATAAATGAATGTTGAATTTTGACAAATGCTTTTTCTGCCTCTATTGGAATGATCATATGATTATTAGTTTTCAATTTGTTAGCATGTGTATCAAGTTTTGCAGATATTGAATCATCCTTATATGATTGATTTGTAGATATTGAACCATCCTTATATCCCTAGGATAAATTCTACTTGATCATGGCATATGATCTTTTAATGTATTGTTGAATTTTGTTGGCTGACATTTTGTTAAGAATTTTTGCATCTATGTTTATTAGGGATATTGGCCTATAATTTTCTTCTTTTTTGTGGTGCTTTCATCTGGTTTTGGTATCATGGTGAATATAGTTTAGTGGGATGAGTTCATAAGCTCTCCCTTCTCTTCAATTTTTTGGAATAGTTTGAGAAGAGTAGGTGTAAACTCTTTAAATGTTTGGTAGAATTCACCTGAGACCAATCTGGTCCTAGACTTTTGTTTGTTGAGGTTTTTTTCTAGTACTGATTCAGTTTCATTACTGGCAATCCATCTGTTCATATTTTCTATTTCTTCTGATTCTGCCTTGGAATATTGTAGATTTCTAGGAATTTATCCATTTCTTCTAGGTTTTCTATTTTATTGGTATATAATTGTAGTAATCTCTTATGAATCTTTGTATTTCTCTGGTGTTGGTTGCTAATTTCTCTTTTAATTTCTGATTTCATTGATTTGGGCCTCCTCTCTTTTTTTCTCGATGAGCTTGGCTAAAGGTTTATCAGTTTTATCTTTTCAAAGAATTAGTTCTTAGTTTCATTGATTGTTTCTGTTGTTTCTTTAGTCTCTATTTCATTTATTTTTCACTCTAATCTCCATTATTTCTTTCCTTCTACTAATTTGGGTTTTATTTATTCTTCTCTTTCTGTTTCTCTTAGATGTAAAATTAGGTTTTTATTTCAGTTTTTTCTTGTTTCCCGAGATAAGCTTGTATCACTATAAACTTCCCTCTTAGAACTGCTTTTCTGCATCCCATAGATTTTTGAATCCTTGTATTCCATTTTCATTTGTCTCCCAATATTTTTTTTATTTTCTCTTTGATTTCTTTAGTGACACATTGGTTGTTTAGTAGCATATTGTTTAGTCTCCACATGTTTGTGGTTTTTTGCAGTTTTTTTTTCCTTGTAGCTGATTTCTAGTCTTATACCATTGTGGTTAGAAAAGATGCTTGATATGATTTCAATTTCTTACATTTATTGAGACTTGTTTCATGGTCTAGCATGTGATCAATCCTGGAGAATGTTCCATGTGCACTGTCAAAACAATTTTGTTAGATTGTATGTGACAGCTGTCATATCAGCGTGCATTTTAAAAAAATGACATCAACATTGGTGAATTTTTGTGTAGCCATTTTGATATTGAAGATGGAAGAAGAAAAGCAACATTTTTGGCATATTATGCTTTATTATTTCAAGAAAGGTAAAAACACAACTGAAATGCAAAAAAAGATTTGTGCAGTGTATGGAGAAGGTGCTGTGACTGATCAAATGTGTCAAAAGTGGTTTGCAAAGTTTCTTGCTGGAGACTTCTCACTCCACGGTTGGGTAGACCAGTTGAAGTTGATAGAGATCAAACCAAGACATAAATTGAGAACAATCAATGTTATACCACATGGGAGATAGAGATAGCCAACATACTCAAAATATCCAAATCAAGTGTTGAAAATCATTTGCATCAGCTTGGTTATGTTCATCGCTTTGATGTTTGGGTTCACATAAGTGAAAAAAAGTTCTTGACCATATTTCTGCATGTGATTCTCTACTGAAACGTAATGAAAATATTAAGTTTTTAAAACAAATCGTGATGGGTGATAAAAAGTGAATACTGTACAATAATGTGGAACAGAAGAGCTTGTGGGGCAAGCAAAATGAACCACTGTCAACCACACCAAAGGCCAGTCTTCATCCAAAGAAGGTGACGTTGTGTATATGTTGGGATTGGAAATGAGTCCTCTATTATGAACTCCTTTTGGAAAACCAAACGATTAAATCCAACAAGTACTGCTCCCAATTAGACCAACTGAAAGCAGCACTTGACGAAAAGCATCCAGAATTAGTCATCAGAAAATGCAAAATCTTCCATCAGGATAACACAAGACCAACATGTTTCTTTGATCACCAGGTAAAAACTGTTACAGCTTGGCTGGGAAGTTCTGATTCATCTGCTGTATTCACCATACATTGCAACTTCGGATTTCCATTTATTTCGGTCTTTAAAAAATTCTTTTAATGGAAAAAATTTCAATTTCTTGCAAGACTGTAAAAGGCACCTGGAACAATTCTTTGCTCAAAATGATAAAAAGTTTTGAGAAGATAGAATTACGAAGTTGCCTGAAAAATGGCAGGAGGTAGTGGAACAAAAGGGTGAATACGTTGTTCAATAAAGTTCTTGGTGAAAATGAAAAATGTGTTTTTTATTTTTACTTAAAAACTGAAGGCACTTTTTGGCCAACCCTCTATATATATTCCATTTAGTCTAATGTCTTGTTTAAGGTCAATTTTTCCTTATTAATTTTCTGTCTGGATGATTAGTCCATTGAAGTAATGGGGTGTTAATGTCCCCAACTATTTTTGTGTTATTGTCAATTCCCCCTTTATATTTGTTAATATTTGCTTTAAGTACTCAAGTGCTCCTATATTGAGTGTGTATATATATTTATATGTTACAGTTATAAATTATAATAAGATATTACAATTGTTATACCTTCTTGTTGGATTGACTCCTTGATCGTTATGTAATGTCCTTCCTTGTCTCTTGTTACTATCTTTGTTTTAAAGCTTACTTTGCCTCATATAAGTATTGCTACCCAGATTTCTTTTCATTTGCGTTCGCATTGAATACCTTTTTACATCCCTTCACTTTCGGTCCGTGTGTGTCTTTGTAACCAAAGTGGGTCTGCACAGACATAGAGAACAGACTTGTGGTTGCCAATGGGGAGAGGTCGGGGAAGAATGGAGTAGGAGGTTGGAGTTAGCAGATGTAAGCTATTATATATGGAAAGGATAAACAACAAGGTCCTACTGTATAGTACAGAGAACTATATTCTGTATCCTATCATAAACCGTAATGGAAAAGAAAATACATAAAAAAGAATGTATGTATATGTATAACTGAATCACTTTGCTGTACAGCAGAAATTAACATAATATTGTAAATCAACTATACTTCAATTTAAAAATGGTATAAATAAATAAATAAAGTGAATCTGTTATAGGCAGCCCATATATGGGTCTTGTTTTCTAATATACATTCAGCCATTCTGTCTTTTGATTGAAGCATTTAGTCCATTTACATCACAATTATTTATTGATAGGTAAGTACTTACTGCTATTTTGTTTTCTAGTTGATTTTACAGTTCTTTTTTTTTGTTCCTTTCTTCTTCTTTTGCTCTCTTCCCTTATGATTTGATGACTATCTTTAGTGTTATGTTTGGATTCATTTTGTGTGTATCTATTATAGGTTTTTAGATTGTGGTGACCATAAGGTTCATATGTAACTATTTATATCTATCTATTTATCTATCTATCTATCTAATGATTACATTAAGTTAATGATCTTTTAAGCTTGAATACATTCTAACAACCTTGCATTTTTTTACTTCTCCTCCTACATTTAATGTTTTTGACATCATATTTTGATTTTTTTGTTTTGTGTATCCCTTAACTACTTGTTGTGGGGGTAGAAGATTTTACTACTTTTGTCTTTAAAAACTTCCTACTAGCTTTATAAGTGTCTGACTACTACATTTGCTGTATGTTTGTCTTTACCAATGAGATTTTCCTTTAATAGTTTTTATATTTCTAGTTGTTTTCTTTTCTGCTCAGAGAAGTTCCTTTAATATTTCTTGTAACATTGGTTTACAGTTGCTGAACTCTTTGTTTTTGCTTGTCTGTAAAACTATCTCTCCTTCAAATATAAATGTTGGTCTTGCTGGGTAAACTATTTTTAGTCATAAGTTTTTACCTTTCATCATTTGGAATACATCTTACCTCTCCCTATGGCCTGCAAATTTTCTGCTGAAGAGTCAGCTGGTAGTCTTATGGGAGTTCCTTTGTATATAACTAGTTGCTTTTCTCTCTCTTTTTTAAAAATTAAAAAAAAATTTTCTCTTTATTTAATTTTTGCAATTTTAATTATAATGTGTCTTGGTGGATCTCTTTGACTTCATCTTGTGTAGGATTCTCTGTGTTTCCTGGACCTGGATGTCCATTTCCTTTCCCAGATTAGGGAAGTTTTCAGTTATTATTTTTTCAAATATATTTCCTGCCCCTTTCTCTCTTCTCCTCTTGGAACCACTATAATATCAATGTTAGTATGCTTGTTGTTGTCTTAGAGGTTTCTTAAGTTATCTTCTTTTTTTTAATTCTTTTTTTTTTCTGTTCAGCTTAGCTATTTCCACTACTCTGTCTTCTAGTTCATAGATCCATTTCTCTGTATCATTGAATTTGCTGTTGTCCCTTCTAGTGTATTTTTATTTCAGTTATTGTATTCAGCTCTGTTTGGTTCTTCTTTACATTTTCTATCTCTGTTAAAATTCTTGCCATGTTCAATTTTTCTTCCACTGAGTTCATTAAGCATCTTTATGACAATTATCTTGAACTCTTTATCAGGTAGATGGATTATCTCCATTTTAGTTCTTTTTCTGAGATTTTGTATTGTTCCTTCTTTTGGCCAAATCCTTGTGTTTATTTTTATGTATTAAGTGTGTCAGTTACATTTCCTGATCTCAGAGAAGTGGTCTCCTGTAGGAGACATCCTATGGGGCCAGCAGCACACTCCCCTCTGTTCACCATAGCTATATGCTCTAGGGTTGCTCCCTTTATGGGACTTTCGTTGTGGTGGGGCTGACTACTGTGGGTGCCTGGTAGGCAGGGCTGTCCTGACCTGCTTGGCTACCAGGTCCTGCCTCATGTGATAGCTGCTGGCCCATTGATGAGAGGGGCCGGGTCCCAGAGCAGCTGGTTTCATGGCCTGGTGGGTTCCCAGGACTGGTGCCAGTTTGCTGGTGGGCAGGGTTGGGTCAGGAAGGCTGGCTGTGGGGCCTAGGGGAGACAAGGCTGGTGCTAACCTACTGGTGGGAGGGTCTGGGTCCCAGGTTGGCAGGCTGTGGGGTCCAGGGGCCAGGGTCTGCTACTGGCCTGCTGGTGGATAGGTAAGCCCTTAGCACTAATAAGCTAGAGAGAGAACTCCAAAGTGGTGCTCACTAGAACCAATATCTGCATGGTAGAATGAGCTCCCCAAAATTGATGCCACCAGAGTCTATGCTCCCAGGGGGAGTCCCAGTTGCCTCCTGCCTCTTCAAGATGTTCCCCGAGATGAGCAGGTGGGTTTGACTCAGGGTCATCTCAAATTACTGCCCATATGCTGGGTCTCAAAGTGTGTGAGATATTGCATGCATTTTTCAAAGCAGAGTCTGTTACCTACAGCCCTCCAGTTCTCCTATATGCAAGCCCTGCTTGCCTTCAAAGACAGATGTTCTGGGGGCTCTTCTTCTTGATGCAGGACCTCTGGGCTTGGGTGTCTGATGTGAGGCTCAGACCCTTCACTCTTTGGAGAGAACCTCTGCAGTTGTGATTATTCTCCTGTCACCTACCTGAGTATGTGGATTTTGATCATACTACATCTCCACCCCTCCTACCCATCTCATTGTGATTTCTTCTTTATATCTTTAGCTGTGGAAACTCTTTTCTGCTAGTGTTCAGGCTGTTCTCATTGATAGTTGCTCTGTAAATACTTGTAAATTTGATGTGCCCATGGGAGGAGGTGAGCTCAGGGTCTTCCTATTCTGCTATCTTGACCACACTTCCAGGAATAGTATTTTCTTTAACAATGTCCCAGATGTCTCTTCTCTTGAATGTGGTGGGCCAAGGGTGGGTTTCAGAGTGACTGGGCAATGCAGGGAGGGCAGGCAGGATAGTGGCTAGGAGACTGTTACAAATATCCAGGGCTTGTGGGAATTGCACACCATATTCCGGAAGATCATTGTTTAATTTTTAAATTATACTATAGTTCCTTCGGAATAATTTTCTATTTCAAGAATCAATCTGGCAATCTTGGAAAATGCTAGTTTTGAGGACATGGAAGATGAAGCCCCTGCCTGCTCTGGAAGAGTCAGATAGATAGGGCAATATTGGCCCTGTGTTTTGGATTGACTTTACTGCAGGCAGAATCACTGGAAGATGTTCAGTACTAAGCCTCATTTCCGGAGGTATTTCTAAAAACCAGTCCCTCGGTTTGGTGCATAGGTGGGTTCCCCAAACTGAATGTATCAGGCTCCTTTCAAGCACTAGGCCTGCAAGAAGGGTGAGTTAAGGCAGGTGTTTTAATTGAGAAATAATAAATGTCATTGAGGGGAAACATGTGAGCTGCACATGGCCTCTGATTCTACCAATTATCTGCTGAAGGCTGTGCTGTGCTAGCACCTGGAATCTCACACACCTGTCAGACTGTCTCTACTATAGTGCATACCCACTGAGAAGTGAGCTCAGCAGGCACCCAACAGTCCTCATAAACTTTTAAGTAGTCTTTCCAAAAATATCACTGACAGCTATCTTTAGCTTCATATGAAAGTAAAAATAGAAAGTGTGTGTGTACATACATGTATGTGTGTTTGTGCATTTGTATGTAGCTCTATCTATCTATCTATCACTGATTTTTATTATGCTACTTAAAGAAGCCAACTTCACCTCTCTTCATCCAGAAGCTGGCATAAAATCTCCTGTTTTACCAATCCTCACTATGATCTCAAGTCTTCAATTTTACTGGCTCCACAAAACTGATCTTATGAAATTTAGTCACACTTTGTATATTCCTATTATTAATACCCCACAGGGTCAGATTTTATATATATATACATACAGGGGTAGAAGCATTCCATAGAGGGGAACATCCTCAGTTTTCATTTGCATATATTAGCCGTAACTAAAAAAAAGCTGAAGGAGAGATAGAATTTGTGAGTGGTTTGCTCTCTCTTTAGCTGAGAGAGGCATCACGCTCCCTTCCCAACCTTTACAGATGTGGAGCACAGAGATGCTATGTGACCATCAGGGTGTCACAGGGAGAGCACATGGCCCCATGGCCAGCCTGACTTCTCACTGAATGGCAGTGTCCTGCTTCTGCTGTCTCCTGAAACCAAGGGAGGGAGAGGGGAGAATATAGAGGAAGACCTAGCCATTGTTCCCATTCATAAAGCCCACAACTAAAGTCCATGGGTTGCTATCTCTGGGGCAGGAGACCTGGAACCACCTCACTGGCACTGTGCACTCTTTGATCAGCTCTCACATCCCTCCACATGTGCTCCTGGCTCTGCTCAGACTGATTCTCAGTCATCTCACCTCTGGAATTGAACCCAATCAGCTTAGTGTGGGACAAATGCTCTGACATTAGCAAAATCTTTTGAGTACCCTGATGTTTTAGCACATCAGTGATGCTTTCTTGCATCTCATATGTCAACTGTACCATTATTCTCATATGTGAACAAAGGACTTTAACGAAACAGCAAATTGGCTGTGAAAATTCCATCTACCTTAATGCAGGTGGGAGTTCTGAGCAGAGACAGAAAGAAAGAGCCAGAGCCAAGAACCTCACAGGGTCATCCCTTACATATAGAAAACTCAGGTGAAGAGAAAGACTGGGAGACCCAGCTGGGGCCAGGCTTCTTCAGGGAGAGGATGAAACATCTGCTTAGTGGCCTGAGGAATACATGAGTGGTCTGTGCCATTTGATGCTGGCAGCAGACAAGGAACACGTGAATTGAGACTCCTCTCTATTCTGTACATTGAAATCAGTCATCATCCTCAGGGAGTAAAGGATTTCTGGATCACAGTGGCAAACATATCAATACAGAACTCGCCTCTTGCAAAGGTGACAGAACGGAGTGGGTAGCTCTCAACTTCCTGTTACTTCAGTGCAGGCAAAGTGGCTCTGAAGTTTTAATGCCCTGAGGATGGATCAGCAGTGCAAACAGAGCCTGCTTCTTTAAGCGGGCCTGAGGACCACACTGCTCTCATGTTACTTACAATAGACTAGAGCTCAGGTTCCAGGCAAGTCCCTCAGGGATGTGTTCACCCATTTCCCTGTGGGCGGGCAAGAGAAGTTGTGGAGACAGAACCCGTGGATCCACTGTCACTATTTACAAAATGGTCTGATAAAAGACCTGCTTCTATATTATTTCCATATTCAGAAACTTATCTGCTTACACCCAGGAGGTATACCAGCTCACACAACTATAATCTTTACCCATAGTAGTAAACAAAACCACCAATGTCCAGTTTGCCATCAGTTAGAATAGGACCAGCTCCCCAGCCCCAGCATTGCAGCTCGGGGCTGATTGACTTACACAGTATGTCCTAGTTTCCCTCTAGAAAAGCAGGAATAATAATGTCTGTTTTCTCATGGGTAAAGCAACATGAGATGTGATCAACAGAAGTGTTTGTAGCTCTTCAAAAGAAAAATTATACAATGCTGCACCAGTCCTCAACCCGGTACTTAGAGACTAACTTATCTACATCTGAAAATTCCACACAATTTAGGAGACCAAAACACCAGTCTTACTTGAGCATTTTAGATAAATTTCTACTTAAGAACTTAAAAACAAGGTGCAAAAATTATTTTAGTGGTTCCAAGACTTGAATAAGATAAGCTAATTAGGTGTGTATATGCATCTCTGTGTGTTGCATGTGAGTCTGTCTGTGCATACGTATGTATGTGTGTATGCACACATGTGTATGTTTGTGCATATATGTATGTGTTCCTGTGTGGGAATTTGTATATCTCTGTGCATGAGTGTATGTGTGTGTGAATGTGTGTCTGAGTGCCTGTGTGTGTGTGTATATGTGTGTATTTTCTCTAGTAGCAATCATTTCTGGTCGACTCTCCTTACCTGTCCAAGTCAATTACTGGCTTCCAAGTCATCCTCTGAGACCTGCTAATCTGTTGACTGTAATAGATCTCTCTCTCTTCATTTTGTTTTTTAAGGATATATCTTCAGCTTTCTTCCTGTTCTTTATTAAAAATGTTTTATTGAATTATAGGTAATACAATGTTGTGTTAGTTTCAGGTGTACAGCAAAGTGATTCAGTTTATATATATATTCTTTTTCAGATGCTTTTCCATTATAGGTTATTACAAGATATTGAGTGTACTTTCCTGTTCTATACAGTAGGTCCTTGTTTTTTAGCTATCTTATATATAGTAGTGTATATATATGTTAATCCCAAACTCCTACTTTATCCCTCCCCCACCCCTTTTCCCTTTGGTAACCATAAGTTTGTTTTCTATGTCTGTGAGTCTATTTCTGTTTTGTAAATAAGTTCATTTGTATCATATTTTAGATTCCACATAAAGGTGATATCATATGATATTAGGCTTTGTCTGACTTATTTCTCTTAATATGATAATCTCTAGATCCATTCATCTTGCTGCAAATGGCATTATTTCATTCTTTTTTACAACTGAGTAATATTCCATTATATATATATATGTGTGTGTGTGTGTGCGTGTGTGATATGCTATTGTAAATAGTGCTGCAATGAACATTGGAGTGCATGTACCTTTTTGATTTAGAGTTTTCTTCAGATTTTTTTTTGGTAATTTTATTTATTTCTTATACCTAAAATGTACATGAATACTTCATTTTTTAAGCTTTATTGAGGTATAATTGACAAATAAGGTTGTAAGATATTTAAAGTGTACATCCTGATGGTTTGATATCTATCTACATTACTAAAGGATTCATCCTATCTAGTTAATTAACACACCCATCACCTTACATATTTATATAATATTTTTTTCTTTTGGTGAGAACATTTAAATTCTACTCTCTCAGCAAATTTCAATTTTACAGCAGTGTTCTCAACTAGAGTCACCATGTTATACATTGGATCCTCAGACCTTATTCATTTTATAACTGAAAGTATAACTTTTACACTTTTACTTTTAACAAATGTATGCTTTTACTAATCTCTCCCTATTCCCTCCAGCACCCAGCCCCTGGCAAACACTTTTCACTCTGTTTCTATAAACGTGACATTTTTCTAGATTCCACATATAAAATCATACAATATTTATCTTTCTTTGTCTGGCTTATTTCACTTAGTATAATTCCATCAAGTTCCATCCATGTTGTTGCAAATAACAGGATTTCTTTCTTTCTGGTAGCTGAATAATATTACATTATATATGTTTGTGTGTGTGTGTGTGTGCCTGTGCATGTGTGTATATGTGTAACATTTTCTTCATTCATTTGTTAAGGGACACTTAGGTTGTTTCCATGTCTTGACTATTGTGAATGATGTTACACTGAACATGGTGGTGCATATATCATTTGTTTTTTAAAACAATAAATGCTGGAAAGGGTGTGGTGAAAAGGGAACCCTCCTGCACTGTTGATGGGAATGTAAACTGATACAACCACTATGGAAAACAGTATGGATGTTCCTTAAAAAACTAAAAATAGAACTACCATATGACCCACCAATCCCACTACTGAGCATATACCCTGAGAAAAGCATATATCATTTTGAGTTAGTGTTTTTGTTTCCTTTGGGTAAAAACCTAGAAGTGGGGATTGCTGGATTATGTGATAATTCTAATTTAATCTTTTGGTGAATCTCCATACTGTTTTCCATAGTGGCTGCATCAGTTTACATTCCTACCAGTAGTGCACCAGGGTTCCCTTTACAGCTCAAGGAACTAGAAAAAGAAAAATGAAATTAAGCCCAAAGTTCATAGAAGGAAGGAAATAACAAAGATGAGAGTGGAAATAAATGAAATAGAAACTAAAAAGACAATAGAAAGGATCAATGAAAATAAGAGCTGCTTTTCTGAAAAAATAAACAAAATAGACAAACTTTAGCCATTATTACCAAGAAAAGAAGATAGGACTCAAAAAAATTATAAAAATCTACATCTCTTTTAATGCAGTTTTTTGTGCCCTATGCAAAAATACCCTTCATTATTGATGAAGTTGACCTAGTTCTGCAAAGTGCTAGGACTATAGATCTTCAGTGGGAAGCTCCCCACTCCCTCGACTGTCTCTCCTGCAGGTAGCACAAGTAAGCATCCTGGGACAGAATTATTGGAAGCTTCAAAAGTGATTGGCTGTCCACAAATGTTGCCAGTCCACTGAGTCTGCTATAACCCCATGCCTTGCCTGTTCTGCTTCACTTTTGAGTTCCAGCTATTGAAAAAAAGGGCCTTGGCTGATAAGAGCTTCTCACCCTGACCTTCAAATCTTCACTAAAGTCCAACTGGAAACACTGACCTGGACAACATGGGTGAGAGTTCTCCAGTGATAATCAGATTCCAAGGCATGGGGACAACACTCTCCTTATAGGCTTATAGCACTCTAATGAGAGAAGTGCAATTGTACTTGGAAACTGAGTGTTGCTCTATATCAACCAGATATATGGGATTAACTTACTAACCTTATTAACAGGTGCCATTTTGTATTGCAGAAGCAAAGTTAAACTTTTTAATTAAAGTCAACCTCGATTAAAATCGGTCGGGGGGTGGTTAGTTGAATTTTAAAGCAACTGATAAGGATTTTTCTGAAAAGACATGAAACCTACTCTTTGTTATGTACAGTTCTTGAAGATGAGCCCAATAAACCTTATTCCTTATGATTAATTAAGGGCATGTCAAATATTTCTCATAGAAGGAATTTGTTTAAAACACAAAATTTGCTCAAATGAATAAATGGCCATAGCTGACCTTCAGTAATCCACAAAATGAAGATGAGGGCTAATACAGATTACAGAACAACAGTAACAATCTTTATTCACATGACAGTTTTAAATAAAAATGTTTTAATAGCTAATATTATAAAAATTTTAGTTTCAAATATTTAAACAACTGCTTTCTTTATTTCAACCTACTTGTTTGATTTGCTCCTTAAAACTGTTACAGATGTGCATTTCAAAGGCATACAGCATTCCAGAGTGAGCAGGGACTTAAAAGTCTGAACACCTGAGTTGTGAACCTGAAAGCTGAGTGGCCATGCCACCTGTGACCTTGAGAAAACTACTTCACTTCTCTGAGAATCAGGACCTCTTCAATAAACAAAAACATTCCCCCCCTCATTGAGTTTTTAGGGAGATCCAGTGAGATAAGGCATGGGAAAATATTATGTGTTGTGAATATTATTAGTTGTGATGTTATTAGTCATGGTAATATTAATAATTACATTTTAAACATATTTAACTCCCACTAAAAACATCCAGTCTTGGTGGTAAATACAGACATGTTAATGTCCCACCTTGCTAGTCCTGAAATTAAAACAAAACAAAGCCTGCATGTAGCTCTGAGTAACCACCTTCACTTGGAGCACTTGACATGTTGACAACAATCAGTTTAGTGAGTTTACGGGAGGACAAAAAAATCAGTCATGCTGTTTGGATTTACCAAGATAAAGCAGCAGGTCGCCTGTCTGAACTATGCACTTTCTAGTGGGGTATTTTGATGTCACAAAGGTACAGGTCTGAAAAATGTCTTCCTTTTAAAAATTCTTAAAGATCTGCGAAATGTGTTTGTTCAATGCATAGACCTAAATCAGGAGAAATTAACTGTGGACATTATTACAACTGAATGCAATAAAAACTGAGTTGTATGATGTACAGTTGCCTGGAGATTTTGATTCTTTTGATTATCTCCTGATGTTTTTTGTTCCTTTTTGAACTTTTGTGAATTTTTGCAGGTTCCAAAAGCTTAGGTGGGCATCAGAGGTACCACCCAGCAGTGGGATTTTAGGATGACCATGAGGAAGGACAACAAAGCAGATATGTGTGCTTTTCCAAGGATATAATATTTCCTTTTATGAAGATCCAGCAAAAGATATAAGATAGTAGCTGTTGACTAAGGAAATATGAAGAAGGGAGGATTTTCTCTTTCACCTTCATCTACTCTTTTAACCCAGGAGTGTGAATCGTGTTTCTATGTGTTGAAAATTGATTCGTCTCAGCAGTTTTATTAGTTCCTGAGCTTTATACACTGTCCAAGAGGCTGGGCCTTACAAATTATGTGGGACCATGTGCTCATTTTACACATGATTAAACTGAGGCTGCAGGATCATGTGACTTAGAAACCTGAGGGCCAAAAAGGATCCAGGATCCGTTCACCACTCATAGCCCAGCCCTGCTATGCTCTGAGTCTCTGACTGTGCATAGTCAAGTTCAGTCAATACAAAGTCAGTATTTGAATTTTAATGAAACAAAAGTAAACAAAAACCCTGGAAGACCTGAATCGTATAGACTCAGAAAGGAAGTGGCAGGTGTGGTAGAAGGCCCAGGGCTTACCGTGTAACCTTTGCTCTAATGCCACGCCTTCCTGGAACAGGCCACAGAACTAAGGACTGTTGTCCACATTCATACATTCAGAGGCTGTATCCTCCCAGGATCAGTGCCGCACCTGAAGAAGTCCAGGTGGAGATCTGGGCCGCTGACTGCTGGGCCAGCTGGAGTTCTCATGCCGTTTGCCAAGGGAGCTGCAGGGAGAATGTTGACAGCTCTACTTAGTGCCATGGAGGGCTGGATGGACGGGCAACTTAGAACCTGCTGCCAAATGGCCCATTGCCTAGACTGACAACAACCTGTATCCCTCAGAGGAAAATAATGCATATCTTGATTAGTTTCAAATCTGGTCTAACCGAGCAAAAAGCAACCTTCCATTGGTCCTGGGGGAGAGCTTACATGATGGAGAATTGCATAATGATTTTGGGCAACCCAGCAGTGATGTTACAGTGAGGCCCAGCAGGCCAGCATCATGGGAAAGCAGCTGGGCTGGCCAAAGCCAGAACACAACCCACAGTGCAAGTCCCCATTGCTCACTCACGACGATCTCCCTTGGCTGATTTATTCTCTTTCTTACTCTGCAGGTTTCAATGGCTCCCCCTTGAAGTTTTGTGGGTAAATGAGATAGTGGATTTCTTTGTATGAGTTAGGTTTGGATTTTTATGTTTTGGACAGGCAAGACTTTCTTTGCTTTTCTGACCAAAGAAAAGCTAGGTCTTAATCTATGAAAAGGTGTATTCCTGAAAAGCTTACAGTCAATCACATTAAAAGGAAAGATTATTTTTAATAATACTGGCTGACTCCTTACAGGAACTTGGAGTAAGTCTCCAGGAAGCTCCATTCTCAGGGAGAGAATCAGTCCTAATCATTTAGGTTACTCAGTTAGCTTTCTGTCTATTGAGCTTTCTTGAAGCAGGACATCCCCAAAACATAACACTCTGAATCAGCAGTGACCTGCTCTAGGAGCTCTGCTCAGTTGTCCAGCAGAGGGAGGGCAAATGGACCAAAGCTGCTTCCAGGAGCCAGACACATCCTCACATCGGGGAAGCCTCAGGAGGGGGAGGCCTGGGGAGGGCAAGGCCAGTTGTATGAAGCAACATGGCCTCAGCAACCCCAAACAGACTTGCAACTAAACAACACACACATTGACCGGCATGGCAGAAAGGAGATTCCTATCTCCTGTGAAAACAGGCAAGCAGCCAGTCACCCTCTGAGCTTTCTGTTTGCAAGATCGCCATCCCAGCAAGGCTAGTTGGCACTTGGTGGAAATTCTCAGCGTTCAACCCACCATAACACCAAGAATCTCACCCCTGGCTGAGGCAGGTGGTGACCCAAGGGGAAGCCAGATGCCTTGAAAGGGGAGAGAATGCACTTGGACTCCTCACTTCAGAGGATTACCACTGGCTTTACTCTCTCCAGAGGTTTTCATTGTTATTAAAAGAAAATAATGATTAAACATAAAAATAAAAACAAAGCCTGCAGCACCTCAGCTGTTACCTCAGTACGTCGTATAGACATGCAGTGTTAGTAACCTAGCACAATTTACCCTGTGGTTCTTTCATTCTGTGGGCATTTAACAAATATTTACTACATGCCGTGGAGACAGAGATAAAAAGATGTGGTGTCCTTCCGCTGAGGAGTGTGCAGTCTAATGAGAAGAAAGACATTGAAAAATTTCAACACAATGTCAATGTGCTGTAATAAACACAAGGACAACAGGAATGCAGGGAGGGCAGGGGTGTCAGGAGAACTGCACAGGGGATGTGAGAGGGGACATGGTCTTGGGAAGACAAAAGGGGTCCCAGGAGCAGTAATGCTGGGAGCACACAGGGTTGCTCAGGAAACCATGGGCCTGGCATGTTTCAGAACTAGGGCATAAAGGTGGCTGGGAGGTGGGAAGGTGCAAAAGGCAAGCAGATGTGGGTCCTGATGATGGAGTTTATGCAAGGGCTTTGAGTAGGCAATGCCAACACCATGCCGACCAGAACCCTCTGGTCCAGGGCTGGAAGGGGCGCAGGCAGCTACAGGGGAGGCAGAGTGCCCAGAAAGGAGGTTATTCTGAACAGGAAGGAAAGGTTTGGACCAGGGCCCTCATTCTGTCTAGAACTGCCCTGATCGCCAGACAGGGTACAAGAGACACAACTGTAATTGTACATTTTCTTGAAGCCACATTTAAAATGTAAAAAGAAACATGTGGAATTAATTTTTATGATAAAAGTCGTTTTAGCCAATATAGCCAGAATAGTATCATTTCAACATGTAATCAGTACCAAAAGAAACCCATTAATTAATTACTTTTCATTATTTTTGCTATACTAAGTCTTCAAAACTTGGTATGTATTTTACTCATACAGCACATCTCTATTGGCACTGACCATATTTCAAGTGCTCAGTAACCACATGCTACTGGTGGCAGATTTGTGGGCCAGTTCTGGACTCTCCAATGTGAGTCAGAGATTCCCTATTTGGGCCATAATTGCTCTGAGTGCCATACTTGCTAATACTTCTTTCTCAAAAGATAGATCAAAATGAAACAGTTTCCACTGCCAAAAGGCATATAGCACTCCAAGACTTCCACTGCAAGCCACAGGACTAGGTGGATGGGAAAAGTCGTCTTAGAATAAGTACGCACTCCATAATTCTCTTTGATTTCCAAAGCTTGAGGGGGAGAGGGTGCCTAGGACAATTTGCATTTTAATAAACACTGCCCCTTGCAAGACGATTCTCAACATCCTTAACGAATGTCTCCCAATAGCAATAATTAACATCAGAAGGTGCTGTGCCAGCATTCACTAATGAATGCCCTCCCAGGCAGACCCTGTTTTGATTGACTTAAAGCAAAGTTTTTAAGTAACTCAACTGGCATGGGGCCATACAGGGAGTTGGGTTTATGTAACTTGTTTCCCAGAAAGAAAGCAGCTTAAGGAGCTCATATCTGACCACAAGTGAGATTGGTATTAGAAGCAGGACTAGAGTACAGGATATCTTTGGCCAAGTTTTCGGTACTTAAGATCTCAGGAGGGGCACTTAGGTGTCCTTTTTAAAAGTGCTAAGCAGGCAGTGGGGACACTAGCAGCCTCACATGGATGTATTGGCTCTGCCACATCAGCTTCCTTGTCCCATGACTAATGCTCCACCCAGGCCAGGACACGTAAGTTTAGTTGAGGATTTGGCCATATCCAAGGGGTTCCTCTTCCCCTCAAGTCTTGGACCTGGCTTGCAGAATTTCTATCCGTAACTCCATAAGGTCCTTGGCTCCTTTCCAATACTCAGTTTTGACGACAGTGTAGTGGGATTTGCATGCATACGATAACCTTCTTACCCATGCTACCATGGCCCTGCAGTGACTTTGGAAATAACAGTCGTGAGAGAAGCTTAGTCATGTTGACTTAACACGTATGTGCTAAGCACTGAACCAAATGCTTTGTGTGAATGAGCTCAGTAAGTCTACAACCCCATGAAGTCCACGTCCTCAATATTTTCATCATACAGAAATGAAAACCAAGGAAGATGAGTAACTTGCTCTGGTAGTTCAGTAAAACTTGCTAAAGCTGGCTGATTCCAGGGGAGGATCTTTAGTTTACTAGACTATACAGCCTCCTTCATTTAGCTGTGGTAAATCTCTTGTCTTGTATTGTTATGGGAAACATACACTGTGGCAGGCAGAATTCTAAAATGACCCTCAAGATTCCCACTCATTCATATGCACTTCCTGAATAATTCCCTCCTTGTAAGTGAGGGCAGAGCCTCTTAATATCATGGGGCAACATTCTCATGATTAGATTTCCAGTCAGTTGACTTTCACTTAGTCAAAAGGGAAATTATTCAGGTGGACCTGACTTAAAGAGGTGAGCCTGAAAAAGGCTGGGCCCATCCTGAAAGAAGAGAGATTCTGGGTATAAGAGAACCTATAGAAGGGACCACATGGAAAGGGCCTGAGGACATTCTGTAGAAGCTGAAAAGACCCCCAGCTGACAGCCAGCAAGAGAACAGAGACCTCCCTCCTACAACCACAAGGATCTGGATTCTTCCAACAGCCACATGAGCATGAAAGGGGACCCTGAGCTCCAGAAGGAGCACAGACCAGGTGACAATTTGAGAGACCCTAAACAGATGATCCAACCTGCATTCCTGACCTATGGAAACTGAGATAAATATGTTTTTTTAAAAAATTATTTTATATTGGAGTATAGTTGATTAACAATGTTGTGTTAGTTTCAGGTGTATAGCAAAGTGATTTGGTTATACATATACATGTATCTATTCTTTTTTCAAGTTCTTTTCCCATTTAGATTATTACAGAATATTGAGCAGTTGTTTTAAGCCTCTAGGTTTTCCTTTCCTTGTCTTGTATTACCTAGGACTTCCAGTACAATATTGACAATGAGTGGTGAGAGGGTTCATCCTTGCCTTTTTCCTGATCTTAGCAGGAAGGATTGAAGGTTCTCACCATTAAGCATGATGTTAGATGTAGGTTTTCTGTAGATGACAAGGAAGTTTCCCATTTATTGCTATTTTGCTGAGAGTTTTTAGTATGGATGGGTGTTGGATTTTGTCATCTGCTTTTTCTTCATCTACTGATGTGATTATGTGATTTTTCTTCTTTAGCCTGTTGATGCAGTGGATTACATTAATTGATTTTCAGCTATTGAAACAGATTTGCACACATGGGATAAATTTCAGTTGGTCATGGTGTATATACCTTATACATCTCCTTATATTGGATACAATTTGCTAACATTTGTAGAAAACTTTTGCATCTATGTTCATGAGAGATAATGGTCTGTGGTTTTGTTGTAATGTCTGGTTTTGGTATTGGAGTAATGCTAGTCCCAAAGAATGAATTAGGACATATTACTTCTCCTTCTATCTTCTGGAAGAGATGATAGAGAATTGGTATAATTTATTCCTTAAATATTTAGTAGAACTCACACTTAAATTCATCTGGACCTGGTTCTTTCTGTTTAGGAAGGTTATTAACTGTAGATTCAATTTCTTTAATAGATATAGGACCCTTTAAATTGTCTATTTCTTCATATGTAAGTTTGTGAAATTGTATCCTTCAAGGAATTTGTCCATTTTATCAAGGCTATCCAATTTGTGGGCATAGAGTTACTCATAGTATTCTTTTATTATCCTTTTAAAACCCATGGCATCTTAATGATTTTTGATAATCATAACTTATATCCTCTGTCTTTTTTTTTAGTTAGCCTTATAAATTTTATGGATATTTTCAAAGAACCATCCTTTGATTTTGTTGATTTTCTCTACTGATTTCCTATTTTCAATTTCATTGATTTCTCCTCCCATTTTTGTTATTTCTTTTATTCTGCTTACTTTGAATTTAATTTGCTCTTCTTTTTCTCATTTCCTAAAGTGGAAGCTTAGGTTGTTAATTTTAGAACTTCTTTTCTAATATATGCCTTCAATGTTATAAATTTCCCTATAGGCACTGCTTTTGCTACTTCCCACAAGTTTTGATAAGTTGTATTTTTATTTTCATTTTGTCAAAATATTTTAAAATTCCTCTTGAGTTTGTTTGATCCATGTGTTATTTAGAAGTATGCTGTTTAGTCTCAACATATTATTAGATTTTCCAGCTATTTTTCTGTTATTAATTTCTACTTTAATGCCATTGTGGTCTGAGAACATAAATTGTATGATTTCTATTCATTTAAATTTGTTAAGGCATGTTTTATGGCCCAGACTGTGGTCTTTCTTGGTGAATGTTGCATGTAAGCTTGAGAAGAATATGTATTCTGCTGCTATGGGATGATGTAACTGATGTCTGCTTGCTGTATTAATCCCATTATGTAATGCCCCTCTTTATCTCTGACAACTTTCCTTGCTCTGCAGTCTGCTCTGTCTGAAATTAATACAGTCACGCACACTTTCTTTTGATCAGTGTTAGCGTGATACCTCTTCCTCCATTCCTTTACTTTTAATCCATATGTGTCTTTATCTTTAAAGTGAACTTCTCATAGACAAGGTATAGTTAGACCATGTATTTTTTTTTTTTAAGTATTTATTTATTTATTTATTTATTGTGGTACATGGGCCTCTCACTGCTGTGGTCTCTCCCGTTGTGGAGCACAGGCTCCGGACACGCAGGCTCAGCAGCCATGGCTCACGCACCTAGCCACTCCACAGCATGTGGGATCTTCCCGGACCGGGGCACGAACCTGCGTCCCCTGCATCGGCAGGCAGACTCTCAACCACTGTGCCACCAGGGAAGCCCTAGACCATGTATTTTTATCCACTCTGACAATCTCTCTTTTAATGGAGCATTTTAATTATTGAAATTCAGTGTTATTATTGATATAGTTGAATTAATATTTACCATATTTATTACTATTATCTATTTGTTGCTCCTGTTCTTTGTTCCTATTTTTGTCTTCCACTCTTTTTCTTCCTTTTATGGTTTTAATTGAATATCTTATATGATTCCATTTTCTCTCCTTTCTTAGCATATCAGTTATACTTTTTTTAAACTTCTTTTAGTGGTTGCTCTAGAGTTTGCAGTATATTTTTACAACTAATCCAAGTCCAGTTTCACTTCACTTCATGGGTAATGTGAGTATCTTATAACCACAAAATAATCTTAATTTCTTCTTCTTGTATTTAGTATCATTGCTGTCAGCCATTTCACTTATATATAAGCATACATAAGCATATATATATATTTATAATATACATAATCAAATACATTATTGCTATAATCATCTTGAACAAACTGTCATCTGTTTGTTAACAAACTTTTATCAATGAAGAATAAGAAAAATAAAAGTTTTTATTTAACCTTTACATATTCCTTCTTTGATGTTCTTCCCTTCTTTACGTAGGTCTGAGTTTCTGATCTAAATATTTTCCTTTTCTCTAAAGAACTTGTTTAAACATTTCTTGCAAGGCAGGTCTACTGGTAACAAATTCCCTCAATTTTTGTTTGTTTGAGAAAGTCTTTATTTCTCCTTAACTTTTGAAGAATAATTTCACCGGATACAGAATTCTAGATGATTTTTTTCTCCCAACAATTTAGATATTTTACGCCACTCTTTTCTTGTATGCATGGTTTCTGAGAAGTAAGATGTTATTCTTATATTTTCTCCTCAATAAGTGTAGCGCTTTTCCCCCTCTGGCTTCTTTCAGGTTATTTTTCCTGTAGTCTGAAAATAATACACCAAGATATAGTTTTTTTTTTGTTTTTTTGTTTTTTTTTTTGACATTTATCCTGATTGGTGTTTTCTGAGCTTCCTGTATCTGTGGTTTAGTGACTGACATTAATATTGGGAAATTCTCAGTCATTGCTTCAAATAATTCTTCTATTCTTTTCCCTTTCTTCTACTTCGAGTGTTCCCATTACATGTATGGTCTAACTTTTGTAGTTATCCCGAAGTTCTTGTTCAGTAATTTTCAGTCATTTTTTTCTCTTTACTTTTTTGGTTTTGGAAGTTTCTATTGACATATCTTCAAGTGCAGACATTTTTTTCCTCAGCTGTGTCCAGTCTCTTAATAGATCCATCAAAGATATTCTTCATTTCTGTTACAGTGTTTTTGATCTCTGCATTTATTATGGATTCCTTCTAAGAATTTCCATGTCTCTGCTTTCAAAATAATTTTTTGGATGAATAATTTTAGATTCACAGAAAAGTTTCAAAGAGAAACACCCTATTTTGTTTGTCAAAACTAAGATTTATGCATTACCATTAACTACTGCCCAGACTGTGTTCAGTCTCTGTTCAGTATTCCTATTAATGTCCTTTTCTGTTCCAAGTTCCAAGACAGAGCACCACATCACATTTAGTCATCATGTCTCCTTACATCTGTGATTGTTTCTTACCCGTTCTTTATCTCTCACAACCTTGACAATTTTGAGAAGGTACTGGTCATATATTTTGTAGAATGGCCTTCAGGTGGGGTTTGTCTGATGTTTTTCTCATGACTAGACTATGTTTATGGGTTTGAGGAAAGAATATCACAGGGGTGAGATGTCCTTCTCACCTCATCATATCAGGGGGTACACGACACCCACGTAATATCCCTGTTTATCTTAATCTCCATCATTGTCTTAGGGTATTTATAGAAAAGTTTTGTGCTAGATCGATTTTTAAGAATTCTGTGATCACATTCTCCTTTCCATGATTTTGGTGTCACTACAATTATTATGACTATTAAACTCATGAATCTAATTTCACCACTTGTCATTTCTATAAGGAACACATTTAAAATAGGACCATGAAATGTACATAATCAACCGATCCACCAGTTGACTTTGGAGCTCAGCCCCACAGTATGGTACATAGATTTCGGATAAATTGATACTACTAATGGGAATGGCTAGCCAGACCTTGAATGAGATGTAGTTGCAATAAGGGTACTCAGTGTTTGAGTTTCCACAGTGCACCCACTGTGGCTACAGGGCTAGTGGACAGCCTGGTCTATGCATGAGCTGTCAGCGGTTAGCACTCCCTCAGCACATCTGACTATAGGTTTTACCTTTGATATGTTAGAAAAACACAGTGTTGGTCCCCAGTGAAACCCATATCTGCCATTTCTTGGCTCTTTTTTCTTATCTAAGAAGCTTCTTACATTTTAACCTCCTGTCACCCAGAACAGCTGGGCTTTCTTCCCCCTTTGCCGAATAAACAGTGCCTAATATTAATCATTTACTCAGTCTCAACTGAAATCAGGTTTATCTCTCACAAAGCCACATCTTAAACTGGAAAGTGAGACAATTTCAAGTAGCACAAAGCAGATGGGCATTTTAGGGGAACGAAGAGTCTTCTGGCTGACCTGTAGTCATCACTACCTTGGATGATACTGGACGCTAACGTGTAAGAAGTTGACAAGGCTGGTGGAGAGCTCTGACCTCTCTTGGGCCCTTGCATCTCCTGCAGATGTCTCATAGCAGGCTACCAGGGGCTCAGGGACCCCATGACCCTGCCCAGCACACTGCATGGAATGGCACAAAACCCGAGATAACATTGGTCTCCTGTACTCATAGACCTCACCTGCTATTCAGTTTCGCCTTTTGCCACTGTGACTTGCTGGCCATGAACTCTCAATGACCCCAATCCTGGTCTTCAGGGGCCCGCTGATCTGCCTAGTCACAGGCTTCCTGAGCAACTCAGTGACTGGACCATGCCAAGATCCATCTTAATTATCCCTTCTGAGTCAGTGCAAAGCCTGGATGAAAAGCAATGTGCTTGGTTTGTTAGCCTAGTAGTACCTGCTCTTCCTTATTTTCTCTCTACTGTGCTGGTCAACAATGGCTGATGAGTCTTCCCCAGGTCAATGTGGCCAGGGGACTGCACCCTTGTGTGGGTATCTTGCCCTACCGTTGGTTACACATAAGCTAACATATGTGCCACCCTTTGCAGGGCTCAGAAGGTTGGAACCATGCACTTGAACTGTGTGGTCCAATTACAGTTTATGGGGCTTATGTTTAAAAAGTCCTTTGACTTGGTTAGATTTGAGAATTTAGTAGGTTAAATGAATTTTTCGATGATTTCAACCATCCTTGGTACTTCACCAAAATACGCCTTTGGCATTTTAATCCTCCCAACAAATTTGTCTTATTATTCAGTTATTGAAAAAAGAAAATTATATAATTGGTTCTCAGAAGTATTAATAAAATGCTATTACCCAGGGTCAGAAGAAGTCACTTTATTTTATGGAGAGGGAAAAAGGGCGTAGCTAAATTCAAAGTTTTCTTGTTTCAACACAGAGCATAGGTAATGTAGAATTAAACAGGAACACAAAGAGCTACTTTTACACCTGTGTTCACAGCAGCCTTATTCATAATAACCGAAGGTAGAAGTACCTCGAGTGTCCGTCTATAGCTGGATAGATAAACACAATGTGGTCCATCTACCTAATAGAATATTATTCAGTATTAGAAAAAGGGGAAATTCTGGCACATGCTACAACATAGAATGACCTTGAGGACATTATGCTAAGTGAAATAAGTCAGTCACAAGAGGACAAATACCTTATAAGTCCATTTATATGAGGTCCCTAATGTAGTCAGATTCATAGAGACAGAAAGCAGAAGGGTGGTTGCCAGGGGCTGGGGGAGGGAGGAAGAGGAGTTAGTGTTTACTGGGTCCAGAGTTTCAGCTTTGCAAGATGAAAAAATTCTGTAGATGGATGGTGGTGATGGTTGCACAACAATGTGAATGTACTTAAGGCCATTGAACTGTACACTTAAAAAATGATTAAAATGGTAAATTTTATATATAATTTACTACCACAGTTTTGAAGTAAATAATTTTTAAAAGTTAAACACAGAAAAAATAATGGAGAATTAAAACAATTACCAGAAAGTGTAGCAATTCATCTAATAAACTGAGAAGAGCCCCAGCTTAGAGGATAATCAGACCAGGAGCCCACTCCCTCAGGCCATGGCTGCAACCCAGAGCCAGTCTGGGTGGCAGAGTTTAAAGCCTGGTTTGTCCGTCAGGGAGATGTGTCTAGACACAGCAACGGCTCAGCTAACCCACCAAGAGTTCCCATGATCTCTGCACCTAGTTCAGAACCTCTGTGTGTACAAAACCATGAGGGGCCTTTAGTGGTGAGATCGTTGTGTACTCACAAGGCCAAATACAGGCTCAGTTCCATGTAATTGGCCTCAAAGGCACAGAAGCCCCCAACAAAAGAGCTGAGGATGAAATCCTTGGGTGTTTATCATTTGAAAATTCACACACCCTGTTCTCCCTGCCCCTCATGCGCGGCTTTCCAACAGTTACCATTCTGTGAGCTCATGGTCCCCAGGGGAGAGGCTACCACTGGGGCCAGCCCAGCCCTGGTGGCTGAGCAAAGGTCTTCAGGGGCACTTGTGGGCCCAGGGTGGGCACCAGCAGCATCAGGTACCCTGTGAGAGGCATGTGCTGGGTTTCCTCACTAGCTGCTTCCCAAAACTCTTTCTTTAAAGATATTATAGAAAGATAGATAGATATATCTATCTATATAAATATTTTATATATATATTTTATATTTTATAAATAAATATATATATATATATCTTTGTTCCACTGCATTTGTTTAATTCTAATAAGAAAACTTTAAAAAACTCACTAGCACTCAAGTCTTTCTTCCACTTGCACTGGAGTCACATTTCTGAGCTCACAGTACTTGATAAAGACCTCGAGCATTCAGGCCCCCTAGTATTGACTCTAGGAGCCTTTAGCATGCAGGCAGAAGTAAAACACAGTTGTGAATTGCAGGATATGGAAGATGTGGGATCTCAAAGTCACTTGTTTCATTTACAAACTGCTCTTACATTTTGGATCCCCAAATGCCTTCTTCTGACTTCTGTTCATAAATATGGGACCAGGGAAAACCCAAATCAAGATGCGTGCCTGAGAGTAGTCCCCTCGCAGGGTCGGATGCTTCCTTTTCAAGTCTGCCAGATTCACATAGAACTGATTTGTCCTCTTAGCAGACACTGAATCATGGGGTATCATTTAGTGAGGAGAAAATTATGACCGGGTGCTATCACAAAGTTAAGTGATTATGAAATTCATGGGATGTGTTTCAAGGACCCAGTGAGGGAGAATTTGCAGAAACAGGATGGCCAAGGAAAGCAGTGGAATCTACCTCTGGACATTTATAACTAGAAGAGTCAAATTGACTCTCACCTGCCCCACCCCTCCCCTACCCTCACTTTCCTAGACCACTGGAAGCTTACAGGGAAGAAAAACAGAATATTCTAGGTTGATCTAGATAGTTCCTTGGGGAAAAATGCAGGTTCTCAGTAAAAGAAACGTTAACAGACTGTAGACCATATTTTTCCCACCCACCTTTCCCTTTAAAAAGCATACATTTCTGAATCAGCCCTGGGTTCAAACCCTGCTGAACAGCTGGGCAGTTTGGACAAGTTATTTACACTTTCTGGGCCTCTGTTTCCTCACCTATTAACTCAAGATAATATAGAATGAACTTGAGATTTGGAAATAAGGAAAGTGCCTGACAAATGAGATACACTCAAATCATTTTTCTGATTCAGCTAATTTTTACTGAATTATTTAATTCAGTATCTACTTTGCACCTGGCTTTATGCTTGGCACTTTCACATCATCATCTTCTGAGGTTAAAGAGTCCCAAAAACATAAAGAAAAAAAGGGAGCTATGTCTGTACCAAGAAAGCTAGGAGATGATTAAAAATGCCCTTAGTAAACAAATTACAGTCCTTGTAGTTTTTTGCTCATTTGTTTTGTTCTGGTTTGTTTTCGTCAACATAACACTGCATGATGACTATGAATGAATGTGCTGCCCAACTGCCTCTCAGCCCGCAGACCCGTTGTTACTGTGGCAGGATTCACGTCGGGCTTCTATTCTGCTTCCCGCTCACTCACAGCTTGAAGTGTGGATGCTGCCGTAACAGTCCTGGGCAGCCCAGGCAGACCCTTCCATCCCAGGCAACTCTGCTCATCTTTCAATTAATCAAAAGGGCAAGGCCAGCATTTTGGACAGTATATCAGGTGTCAACCACTGCCACCTAGATTCTGTTTTTCTGACTGATGTTAGCACCCACCTTCCTCTTTTCAGACTTCGGACTGTCTTCTGGGCTTGGGTTCACCTGCAGGTCTAGATCAGATGGTGTTTCTAGGTCTCTCCCATCTTTGCTTTCCGCCTGGGCACAGATACCCACCCTGTGGCATGCTGGGGTGTGAGACCCAGGCCACATGCAAGGTGGCCCCACATAGTCGGTGCCCACCCAAGGATAGCAGCCCCATCACCCCCTCCCAGAGGGTTCAGATCCCCTCATCAGTGTGAGCCGACACGCTTTGATCGCCCTAAGAGATGTTTTTAAGCGCACACAGATATAAGATACTAATGTTGGAACTCCAGGCACCTCGGGAGTCTAATGACAAGGATATCTGATGGAAAGAGGGCTGTGTCAAGGCTTTTAAGACCATTCTATATGAACTGTCAACTCCTTAGAAAGAAATCTCAATAGACACCCAAAGGATTACAGACTCCTTCTCTACTCTTGGCCTTTTTGGTCAGAAAGGACAGCAGAGTCTATGTCTGAAATGTCCCCCACCAGAGCTTTCTGGGTACTGACACCCTCATCTGCTGCCACAGCAGCTACTAGCCTCACCACAGGTTCCCTGCACACTTTCAGTTTCTTTGAACATGTCTCTAAACACAGGACTGGACATGCCCTTCTCCTCTTAAAGTCCTTCCATGGCTCCACTGTCTCAGAGTCCAGACTTCTTAGTGGAAGAAACCAGGCCTTCAAGGCTTGACTTCTGCTTGTGTCTGCAGCTCTCTTTTTCTCTGCAGCCAACTGGACCACCAGCTCCATTGTGAGAAACCACAGTGCTTCCCAAACACACCATGCTCTGGTCCATGTGTTTGTACAAGCCCTTCCATGGGCTTGGGACATCCTGACCCCTCCTGGCCCTTCGCCCATCAGAGTCCTCTTGGCTTGGAGACTTAACCCAGCTGCTCCTCCAGAGGAAGCCTAAGAGACACTCACAAGTCCTTCTCCCGGTGCTCCCAGTGCAAATTTCCATCTCAGCCTTTATCATCATTCACATATTAAATGGAGGTTCCCTGATAAGACCTTGAGCTCCATGGGGACAGAAGTATGAGCTTTCATCTTTGTTTGAGCATAGCATAATACTGGCACATAAGACATATAGACTGAATAAAAGAAGGAGGGAAGGAAGGAAGGGGGAGGGAGGAAGAGAGGAAAAGAGGAATGGGGAGGAGGTATAGGGATAAAAGGAGAAATGGCAGATAGCATACAGATGGATAAAAGATGAATTTGGTACCTGAAGCTATAGTTGACAAATTTCCATTGTTGATAATAGGTTTTGGAGCCATTCTTTTTGCACATGTTCTAGACACAATGTTTGAAACCTGTCTAATTCTCCAATTCTCATCTAGGTACAAATCAAGACAGGAAAATCTACCAGTTCAGTTGCTGGTCCAATTTAACAAATTAGTCCCAAATTCTAGAATGGAACACAGATCTCTTTAGTATTATCTTAGAACAACTTATGGTTGGTAGTTTTGGCTATTGAACTTGGTTTCTTAAATGAAGTGATGCTGACCTACACAGGTGTCTTCCAGATAATCACACCCTCACTGAGACTATGTTCAGAAAAGAAAGGGAAAATTAGTGACTTGTGCTCAAAGATTAAGCAAATTAACGCTACTTTGAAGATCAGGCCACATCTGTGAAAAATTTTGGCAGTGCTGGTGTTCGTTCAGGAGAACAACCGCCTAATGTGCTGTGGGTTTATCTTTTGTGTAGCAATGCTGCCCCGGAATGAGTAGTCCTAATGGGTCAGCTGCATGACATTGCAAAATATGTTACCTGTGACCATGAAGTGGGAAATATGGTTCCCACAGCAGTGGACTCTGCTCTCTTGTTTCTGCTAAAACCCAGGTCTTGAATTTAAGGTGCCAGAGTGAGAATGTGTGAGCCGACTTTTCTTATTTGACACTTCATCTTGGTAGTCAAGAAGGTTGACTTGGCAACTTTGATCAATAAAATCCTTTTGGGGCCAAAATAGAGGCTTCACCTTCCTCCTCTTATTTAGCCAGAGGGTGTAATTGTTGAAATGAACTGCAACAGGAGGGCCATGAGAAGGGAGAAATGTGGATTTGAAGCAGGGAGGAGGAATGGAGGACTGTATGAGGGCTGTTTGAAAAGCACAATGAAGGGTATTTTCCAAATCTTAATCTTGCTTTAAGAGGTGAAGGGGCAGTGTCCTGATGCCCCACCTCTCCTTTCCTCACTCTGAGCCCAGCTCCTGCCACCCTATTTCTGTCTGGGCCCTGGTCCTGTGGCCCATATGGCAGCACCATGCCCAGCTACCATTCACTCAACTCCCCATCAGGATAGAAGAAGGTAGTGAGTGAGGCAAGGCATCACCCACTCAAGGCAGAATCTTCTAGGCTCAAATGAGTAAAGTGGTTAAGGAAAAAAGCAATATCACTGGGAGAGAGATCTCCAGATGGGAATTTATTTCCCTCTGTTCCCTTAACTCCCATGGATTAAGTAAGTGGCCACGTTACACAACTTATCACTGGAACAGCCTTGTTCCAAACATGGAGAGGTCAGACATGTGAACCCAGGAGATTCATGTGGTCAGCTTTTACCCAAAGGATTTTCACAAGCTCCCAATACTAGAATGAAATAGAAATATAATCTGTCAAAGTTATATGAATCCAAAGGGAAAGGCAGCAGCCTAGGTCTCTGTCATGGGCCTCAACAGGCGGCACCATATCAGCTTGTCTGAACACAGTGTACTGTCCTCATGATGACATGAAAGATCCCCTACCGATTTTGGCCCAGGCCTCACCAAGAACATGAAAGGACTGGTACCCACAACAAGAGGAAAAATGAATAAACATGAATCAAAGGTGATCTACAATGCCAGGCACACAGCAAGTGATCACTAAATGAGGAACCTATTATTAGAGTTATTGTAATTATCATTAGTAATCCAGGCACCACATGGAGAAGTATGCTTGTTTATGTATTGGGCTCCCATAACAAAATACCATAGACTGGGTGGCTAAAACAACAGAAATTTATTTGTTTTTTCTGGAGGCTGGAAGGTAGGTTCCATTCTGAGGCCTCTTCCTTTGGCTTGTAGGCAACTGTCACTTCACTGTGAGTTCCCATGACCACATTTTTGTGTGCATGGAGAGAGCTCTCCAGGAGCTCCTCTTATATGGACATAAATCCTGTTGGATCAGGAGCTGCCCCCCCGCCCACAATTACTTCATTTAATCTTAACTACTTCTATAAAGATTCCATCTCCAGATTCAGTTGCAATGGGAGTTGGCTTCATCATATCAGTGGGGGCACACAAACATTCATTCCATACATGTAGGCACAGTCCAGGAGCACTAATCCAAGATTTTCTGATGATGGGCATCTTTGTCTATATGGTGATGTGTCATTCATGGCTTATCCCTGGGACTGAAGACCAACTAAGCATGCATTGTTAAAGAAAATCTGTCTTGTTCAGTAAAATCTTGGATACAATGGGATTCTGTGAAGGCTATCAACTGGATTTTGATTCCAGAACCATCTTTTAAACTTGTAAAAAAATATTAGGGAAAAATATGTGGGGAAAAATCTTTAGATGAACTCATGGGGCCCCTTTGGAGATCCAGATCACAGAGCATGTTTGTGGACATGACACTCAGGTCTCGTTCTACCTGTAGGTGCCCTTGGGAGAGGGGGCATCTGGAGGACTGTCTGCCCACACATCCCAGCCCTGAGCCCTTGTGACACTCAGTACCTTGTCATCCAAGCCTCATGTCCCCCACTCATTCAGTGTAACTAGAAATCTCTCAGACAAGACAGAGCTGAATGAGATCTGCACTGGCTCTTTCTATAAATGTATCTTCAGGTTCTTATGTCTGTCTTCTTGAAAACATTTCACTCTTGCTTCTTGTTTATTTCCATCAAGATTGTGTTTTTCTGGGAGTGAATGCCCAGAAACATTCTGTACTTTGTGTTTTGTTGTGATTGTTTGTTTTGTAAGTATAGCTCTCCTCAGCCTTAGCACACAGAGACCTCAAATGTGGAACTCCCTGCATGTCAGCCACTGTGAGTTCCCTAAGCATGAGGAAGGGAGCAACTCACTCAATTTCCCTCCTGACGTGGGCCCTGCAGGCAGGTTTAGATCGGCTCTAGTGCCAGCAGGAAGCACAGCTGGGAGCACGTGATACCAAGTGCTTCACCTTCAAGTCAGAATCCTTGACAGAAGAGTAACAGGACCACTTAGACCTTTCTGGAAATAATGTCCTTGGAGGAGATCCAGGAAGGACTCACAGTATATTCTACCACACAGTGTGTTCTCAGGTCATGAGATGTTTAGTCCGATCAGGTAGCCTTGTATGTTCTTAGAGGCTATTTCCACAACCTGATTAGGCCCTCAAGGAGCAACTTTTTTCTTCTTCCAAAGTATTTTTGTCTCCAGATTACTCTGGGCCTTGTTTTGATCCCACACGCCCACGATGACAGCCTGCTTTGTTCTCCTTCCCCATGGTCGTCCTAAAATCCCACTGCTGGGTGGCACATCTGATGCCCACCTAAGCTGCTGAAACCTGCAAAAATTCACAAAAATGCAAAATGAAACAGAAAACATCAGGAGGTAATGAAAAGAATCAACACTTCCAGACAATTGTATATCATACAGCTCAGTTTTTATTACATTTAGTTGACTAATGTTCACAGTTAATTTCTCCTGATTTAGGTCTATGCCTTGAATAGACACATTATTGCAATTCTTTGAGAATTTTTAAGAGAAGCCTGCTGTTGATTTTCTTAAGCACTCACCAGATAACTGTGAATAACCTGACTGAATATGTTGCCAAGGAACAAACAAGAAACATGCCTAAAATAGAGGCTCTGGCAAAGGTCTGGGGCAGCGTGTACTGGTGAGAGGGGAGAGCTCACTTCTCAGAGGTGACTAACACCAAAGAGACAGCCGGTCCTTCCGCCTGGTGTGACCCAGTCACATTTCTCCTTTCCTGTGCAGAGAGCTCCAGTAGGCATATAATTTAACAAAAAATCTTTTAATTCTGATTTTGGCAAGGAAAGAGAAACAAATTGCTAGAGCTGCCAACTTGTGAGGCAGGATGCACTTGGGCATGTTTATGTAACATTGGGATTCTCTGAGTCACATGGGACGTGAAAAACAGCCATGCTGTGCACTGCAGTGAGAATAACCTGAACAGCCCACACCAGGCGGGGTGCAAAGTTGCTGAGGCAGCAGCACTTGCAAAATAAGAAAGAACACAGCTGTCACTGTGAGAGGTGCCCTGAGGTCAGCAGCAGTGTCTCCCAGGACTGATTGTGAGACTTGGGGAAAGCGCCATAAGAAACCCCTTGGAAATGAAACCAAATTATCCTCATTATCCAGCATTAGCAAACGTATTTGGCCGCAGATTCTCTCCTTTTATTTTCTAAAACTCCTATGACGTCTTCTAAACTACAGTCCCAGGGTACATACGTGGGAATTCTAGCTTTGTACCCTTGGAATCCTAATACAAGAGTCAAGTTCTCACTGAGAAGGAACCCTGAGTTCTGAGTTCATCTATGATTCTTTAAAAATGTAATTTGGGCTTCCCTGGTGGTGCGGTGGTTGAGAGTCCGCCTGCCGATGCAGGGGACACGGGTTCGTGCCCTGCTCTGGGAAGATCCCACATGCCACAGAGTGGCTGGGCCCGTGAGCCATGGCCCCTGAGCCTGCATGTCCGGAGCCTGTGCTCCGCAACGGGAAAGGCCACAACAGTGAGAGGCCCACATACTGTTAAAAAAAAAAAATGTAATTTAACTCCTTTAAAAAGGAAAGAACTTAACACTTGAGGTTTATTTTGTTAGAGGGTGACAGTAGCACTTAGAAATGTGCATATTCCCCCACATATATTTTGATGTGGATGAAACATGGCCTGTCCAGAGCAAGCCTTGTATTAGACACTAACCATTCCAGCAGCTGGTCTGACCCTCTGGGAGGCAGGTGCCAGGATGGCATGCAGCACATTCCCCTGCACAGAGCCACAAACAATCCAGAAGGGCAGCCATCTACCCCAGCTCTCTGATGACACAGCTCTGGAGGCATTTCTGGGGAGGTTCTTGTACTAGTCACTGACTCTCCAATATCCCATGGAGAGTTGTCATTTTGTTGACCCTCTACATCCATTCCAGCCCCAAATGACTGGTTTAATCATGGATACCCAGTCTTCTTGTTGGTTACTGGTTGAGGAATGGACGTATGACCCAATTCTATCCGGTCGGATTGGAGAGATGTTCCCTTAGGGATATTTGTGGGTAGGATTTATGGCTTCTGTGGAGTTCCCTGGAAAAGAACCCAGAGATGTGATTTATTGAGGAATATTCTTGGGAACAACAACTATAAGAAAGTGAAGGATGCAGGACTGGGATGAAAGAAAATTTCACTCAGGGAATGGTCTGCATGAAGACTTCTGCCAACTCAGTGGTCATTGTGGGACTGAGATGACCCCTCAGAAATCATCCCAAAAAGAAGTCAAGGACTGAGGCATTCTCCTCCTGAATCTGGTCCCACGCGGTCACCACCTGCTATGAGACACATTTCCTAGAAGAATGCAGCTTTGAGCCATCAGCAACAGGACCACCAGCAGCCAGGGGAAGGAGCACCTGAGTCCTGAAGGGGTTGTCTGGGCACCACACTACCGTCTACTACAGTGTATCCCTGCACAGCTCAGAGTCGCCAGCTTCGTGTCATGAGTTCACTCCATGAGGAGCAGCTCCTCCAGTATTTTGCTTTGTCTTATTCACAGGGAAACACCAAAGAAAATTGGTGGAAGGGACCACAGCCCCAGCCACTGCAGCTTGTCTCCAGGCCATAATCAATATGTATCATCTCCGTCCCCCACTATCCATCCTAGCTTCTGCTCACTCTGGGCCATCACCTCTGCTGGTCCAGGGGTCACACCTCATGTGCTGACCCAGACCCTCCTCCTTGCGGGTCCAAGCTTCTGATAACCAAGCCCTTCTCAGACTATGGTTGCAACAGTGTCTGTCTATTTACCACCAAAATCAGGCAATTACCAACTGGACCACCTGGGTGTACACATCCTGTTCTCACCGTGTGAAGCATCCCTGCCTCTCAGACAATCAGGGTCAATGACCCTGCCAGGATGCCAACTCTTCATCTTGCCTCCTAGTCTCTTGGCACGAAGAAGTCAAAGTGACTGGACAATAAGCAAAGCTTAAGTTTAATAGGATCCTTGCTATGATCTCTGGTGAAAGCATCCCCTCTGGGAATAAGATCCCTAGATTCACAGAACCTAAAAGTGCTGAGCAGAGAAACACAAACTATTCCTCAAGTGGGAGTGATGGTAAGCAGGTACATACCTATTTCCACCCACTGGTTCCCAGACTTGTATTCCCAAGCACCATATTGGGGACCCAATACCATAAAATGATCATGCATCCTAGAAGATGGTACCTATCCCTGCAGAGTATGTTTCCAAGTTAGCACTACTGCTGGGCCTTCTCAAATTTTTTTAATGATCCCATCAGGCCATAGGCTTCTGGTTGATATGGTAAGCATTAATATCAGAGGATCCCATGTCCATATGCCCACTGCCACCATACCTCTTTTACTGTAAAGTGGATCCCTTTGTCTTAAAAGATGTAGGGCAATATTATCTGTAAGTCATCAGAGGCTGAGGCTTTACAAACAGAAAGGTCAAACGCTTAACTAGAATTTAAATCAATTTTAGTCAAGAAAAATTCCTTCCCTTTTTGGGTGGAAGGGATCCAATGTAATCAACTCACCACTAAATGCCTGTTTGGCCTATTGAGGGCTGCAGTGTTTTCAAGTATCAGGTTGGTGTTTTGGCAGTGACAGAAGCTAGGCCAGCCTTGGTTACTGGAAGCCAATTCCATGAGGCTCATGCAGGAGCTCATTCCCACCACCACCGCTACTCTCCCTATGCACCCAGTATGCCAACACCAGGGTGGTCCATATCAGAGACTGGCTGATGCCAACTGACCAATCCTCTGTCTAATTGGTCATTTATGCCCTTTATGTGACAAGTGCTCTTTGCTGGGTGTCAGCGCACGACTGAGTTTTTCCACACTTTATGATCACACCCACAGATCTGTACACTTGTCTACCCTCCAGACCTCTTCGTGCCCAGTCTTTGAAGCATTCTTTTGATGCTCCTCATCAAAAGCCAAGTCATAAAAATGGCTCATGATTCCATATATATTCTTATAAGCTACTTCTTTCTCTTCACAAGGTAAACTTCCAAGGAAACTACTCAAAATTCTGACCCCTGGGAGAATTGCCAATCACTACTATATCCCTGGGCTACCTCTGATGAGGTTGTAGAGTAGTAGCAGTCCATTCTGGCCTTGAATCCACAAACCAATCTATTGGTTTCTATTCATGAATCAAATCTTCTTCCTCCATCAGCTGAATCTCCCACTTGTGGTGGGTAGGAGCTGAGGGAGAGGTGTGGGTACAGCAGTTGGGGGTATCATGGGGACCTGCAATGCATCTTCATGCTTCTTACTTAGCTCTCCATTCAAGGTTGTGTCCATTTCCAGAAACTCCACCTTCATCTCATGGTGGAATGCTGTTTGGCCCACCCAACCACTGATGTGGTGAATCGGACAGAACCAAGTACTTGGTAGGCAGTGCTGACCACATGATAAGACACTCAACATCTACCAGAGCCATGCAGCATCTTAGGAGCTGGTTTTTCAATGGCATATCATTCTCTGCAGTAAATGGCATGATCTTGCTCCAGGACCCTAGGAGGTTTATTCCTTTCTCGCCACAAGATGTCTTTTCCCACCACAAATACACCTACATGGAGAGTTGTGTGGCATAAGCTCCAGGCCATTTGTGCCTCATCTTGGTCCTGCTGCAGAGCTCTTTCCTGCTTTGGAACTCACTCAAAACTGGCAGCCTTTTGTGTCACTCAGTGTGTGGGTTAGAAATCATTCCCATATATGGCATACGCTTCCACCAGAATCCCTTGAGGACTACCAGACATTGTGCTTCCTTCTTAGTGCTGTAAAGTTAAAGAATCAATGATTTGCCTACTTTAAAGAGATCTCTTGGCATATCCCAGTCTTTCAGAACCCTAAATATCTCACTCTGTGGTAAGCCTCTGAATCCTCACCAGGTTTATTTCCTCTTCTGCGGAACATGTGTCTCACCAAGGTTTCCAGCATATTTGTCACTTCTTGCTCATTCAGGCTGGTTAACAGGATGGTAATAATATAGTAGATCAATACAAGGTCACAGAATGTTTTGTTGATCTTAGTCCCTCTAGGCCAGGGGTCCCCAACCCCCCCAACCCTGGGCCGCACAGCAGGAGGTGAGTGGCGGATGAGCAAGCAAAGTTTCATCTGCTGCTCCCCATTGCTCACATTACCACCTGAACCATATCCCCACCTCATCTGTGGGAAAATTGTCTTCCACAAAACCGGTCCCTGGTGCCAAAAATGTTGGGGACTGCTGCTCTAGACTGTATGATGACTGAGGGAGGGAAAGCTAACGCAGCCACGGGGCAACATTGTTTATGTGTCCTATTGTTCACCCCACTTGAATGAAAATCGCTTCTGATCTTCCTTCGTAATAGGAACGGAGAAGAATGCATTCATCAGAACAATGGCTGCGTACTCTGTACCTGAGTCCATTTTAATCTGCTCTAGAAAAGATACTAAATTTGGCACAGGGGTTTCAACTAAGGCTATTATTTAGTAGAGCTGGGGATGTTCTGATGTTTGCAGGGCACAGATTGGTGAATTAATGAGGATGTGATGGTGATCACCATTTTTGCACCCTCTAGATCCTTCAGGGTGGCATCTGTCATTCTCCCCAGGATGCAATATTGTTTAAATTTACTATCTTTATCAAAATAGAGTGTGATTCTACTTGGCCTTCCCCAACATGATAGGTCTTATACCACAGGTCAAGGACCTAATATGATAATTCTGCCAACCATCCATTTCAAAATTATACCTTCAGGGGTTTGTGAAATGCCTACCAAATGGATTTGCCAACCCAGTGGACTCACTGTGAGACTGACTTGGGGCAGGAGTTCATTTATTTATCAGATATTCCTACTCTGATAGGAAGGTCATGAAGATGCTGCAGATTTTGGTTATTCAACTCAGGTACTGGGTCCAAAAGTCTTTAAAATGGCAAGGTCTTCTCTTTACCCCAGAGGAGAGTTAACTGAATAAATTATCACAAATCACTTTGGGGAAGGATTAGCACAGGGGTCAGCAAACTTTTTCTGTAAAGGTCTAGAGTGTACATATTTTTGGCTTTTCAGGACATGTGATCTCTGTTGCAACTATTCACCTCTGCTGTCATAGCACAAAACAGACATAGGCAATATGTAAATGATCAGGAATGGCTGTGTTCTACTGTTATTTACAAAAACAGTCAGTGAGCTGGATTTGGCCCACAAGCAATATTTTCCCAACCCCATAGCTCTCTGCTGGCCCAGCCCCCTGGCTGCCATTCCAACCTCATTGTTCATTATGATAATTGCACCCACCTTGACTTTGGCAATTCAGCACCTCTACCTGGCTTCTGTTATTTCTGAATCCTGTCATTTCCATTACTATCAGAGAGCTCGGTTCTGTAACAGCATCTGCTCTCCTGAGCCCCAGCTGACAAAAAACCCCAAAAAACAGCAGTCTTTAAAATGTCATCTCTGAGCTCTTCAATGATGCCCTTTTCACAGGGCATTTCTTACTGCTTTTGAAAAGGAAGTTCTTTCCAGACTCTTCCATGGATCACATTCGG
The DNA here is from genome assembly GCF_003031525.2 of Neophocaena asiaeorientalis asiaeorientalis. Taxonomy (NCBI): domain Eukaryota; kingdom Metazoa; phylum Chordata; class Mammalia; order Artiodactyla; family Phocoenidae; genus Neophocaena; species Neophocaena asiaeorientalis. Next base: position 1,625,273 of record NW_020175675.1, on the reverse strand, counting down.
CAGGTGGCATTCCCAGCCTTACTTATATCCACTCCAGTATATGACTTCTCTCAGCCTCTTGGTCTCTTCTTCCACTTCCTGCCAAGGCAGGGCTGACATTTTCACATCTCTTAGTGTGGGCACTTTTTCAATCTTCCAAGAGAACTCTGACAGAAGTTTAGCATCATATCCCAGAGTCCTCTGACAGGGAGTTAGATCCTGGATCAGGGAGATTATTTCTATAATAATAAACTCTTCTTACCCAACATTGTGTTCCCCTTTCCTGAGCCAACACCCTCAGGATCTACCCACTATATACTCTTTGTGTCCTGACATTACATGTTGGTGAGATTCCCCCAGGTCCTGCAGCTCACGATCTCTCTCGCCCTTTGCAGCCCAGTACTTCCCAAGCTACATGACATTGTGACTTGACCCTTCATTATTTGTCTGGTGGCTGGGAGGATAGGAGGACTAGGCACTGGTAATGAGATGTTTTAGGGTTCATATCCCAGAAAAGGGATATGCCCTTGTGCAAGGAAGCCTCCTTCAGACAAGTGCAATTCCTGGAGAGGGACTCAGCAGTGAGATACCATCAGCCAGTACTCCTGGAGACTGGAGAGTAAAGTCTTCATCCCAAAAGGAAGGGTTTGGATGACATACCCCAGTGTCCACTCCAGACTCCTCACTCTTTAGAGGAAGGTACAGCAAGAAATGGTCCCTATCTTCCTCTGGAAATTGCTGTGTCTGGGTATTGTGCCTAGAATGACATGACCTGCATTGCCCCTATGAAGAAAGCTGCTGAGGGCAAAGCTGAGGATGTCAGAGACAGAGAAAACCTGAGCCCTGCAATTCTGTTGAGCTGCCCCAGCAACATTGCTGGAGCTGGAAGGCCCTCTTGTTTAAATCAGTTTGAATTGGTTTTCTTCTTAAAGAGGTTAGCATTGTGACTGCTATACCCGGTTTCAAAATTGAATTTACAGAAAGTTCAAGTGATAGATGGAGGAAATGGAAGAGAGAATAGGCAGGATTGATTGAATTTTTTTTTTCACTATGGTCTTGCACTTAAAAAAAAAAAAGACTATAATGAAATAGGGAACAATATTGTTGAAATATATTAATGTTCTTTTCTTTTTTGCGTCTTTTTGTACTAATCTCACTTTACTCTGCCATAGACATTTATTTGCTTCAGGGAATGAACATGAAAAGGGAGAATGATTCAATATTGGACTCTAACATCCAGAAAAGAATTTTCAAATCCACAGCAAGACATTCATTCTGAAAGCCAAGGATTTTCTTTTTTTTTTTTTTTTAAGTTTCCATTAAGAGCCAGACCTGGGCAATGTGACATTCAAGTTTAACATTAGCCAGGACTGGAGAGAGAAGGAATTGTTATAAAGTAAAATCTATTTTTTCAGGTCTTCATGGAGAGAAATGAGACAGAAAGAGAGAGGGAAAGAGAAGGGAAGTGTGCAGAGAGACAGATGTGTCCCATCATTTCTCCCGAGGTACTCAGGGATCTGAGGGGGGCACGGTAGGTGGATGAAAGGGAAAGTCAAATCAAATACACATTCTCCATTTGGAAGACCAGGCCCTGCTCACTCATCTGTGTGCTGGTGCAGAAATGAAATAACCTAAATGTAGTGAGATGAATGAGCCCAAAGTAGTGTCCCCGCCTCCACATATGTGTCCCCTAAGGGACTCAGATATTCCCATGTGCTCTGGAGAAGAGATACAGCTGGCCTCAGGAGGTTATGAGCCATAGACCCTAGAGATCAGCCAGACATGTTCAATGATGCCAAGGCCTGGGGACCAACAAAAAAGGCTGGAGCCAAGGACTCCAATGGGAGATGTGGACACAGCACCCCAGGAAGACAGATGAAACCAGAGTTCACTGACAAGTCACATAAAAGAGAAACCAGATGGATTTCAAGGACATCAGATCTAATGCTCTGTCTCTCCTATCACTAGGAGGCCTCAAAAACCTATTCCCCGCTGTCAGACTGGAGAGAGGAACAAAAAAGAGGAAATCTGGAAGGTGAAATTGTTTTTAAAAGAGACTCTATCATCAAAATGATGCAATTTAAATCTCAAGTGGCAGTGATGTTTTAAACTTGCATTGTACTGTCTGAGTGCAGGAGACTTGGGCAGCACCCTGCTCATATCCCCTCAGGCTGTATCCACACCCTACGGACATCCTCTCTAGCAGGAGCCCACCATGAACACATAGGATCAAGTGGGAAGTGCAAGAAAACCTACAGGAGCAGCCCTCATCAGGGACTGTCAGGAATCAGCATGTTAATACTCCAGCTCCTCCTTCAGACTGGGGTAGTTCTTAGCACACACCTTATACAGGCACGCTAATCTCCCCAGTGGGGCTAAGCTCCAGTCCCCATGATGGTCAAAGTGCTTATAATACACATCTCACCAGCTGCCTGCCCTTCTCAGCTTCTTGGGATTCCCCCTCTCATATAAACTACTTGCACTCACATTCTTTTTCTGAGTTTTCCTTTTGGGAACCTAGGCTAAGATGATTGAAACCTATCTCCCCTTTACCTATTGAGATGCGAGCCTATGAGGACCATTAGATCTGCTATTAAAAAAAGAAGCTATATTGGCTTTACACACCCAAGACAACGAGAATAAATTTTCACAGTATTTTCATAATGGCCATACTTAAAGCATTTTTTTGTATTGTGGAAGGATCATTCATTTAGGAAACAAAGGTTGATTTAGTTAAAATTAGGTGCAAGGAATTATGTAGGCCAATTTGGAATGTTCTGTAGTAACATGAAATTAGAAGACACAAAAATGTCATGACTATATTCAATCTTTTCCCCATTGTTGTCTTCTGACTTAATCATTCAAGCTTACTTCCTCTTGCTTTTCCTGTTCACCTCTGGTAAAGATTCCAACAAGATATTCAATCTTAAAACCCCAAAACAAAGTAAAAAGAAAAGTAAAAGTATGGAAGGTCATTAATTAATAATGCAATCATGCCGTACACAGTCATTTATCAAAGATCTATCCTGTAAAGAAGATGTGGCACATATATCCAATGGAATATTACTCAGCCATAAAAAGAAATGAAATCGATCTATTTGTAATGAGGTGGATAGACCTAGAGTCTGTCATACAGAGTGAAGTAAGTCAGAAAGAAAAAGACAAATACTGTATGCTAACACATATATATGGAATTTAAGAAAAAAAAAAACTGTCATGAAGAACCTAGGGGTAAGACAGGAATAAAGACACAGACCTACTGGAGAATGGACTTGAGGATATGGGGAGGGGGAAGGGTGAGCTGTGACAGGGCGAGAGAGAGTCATGGACATATATACACTAACAAACATAAGGTAGATAGCTAGTGGGAAGCAGCCGCATGGCACAGGGATATCGGCTCGGTGCTTTGTGACCGCCTGGAGGGGTGGGATAAGGAGGGGGGGAGGGAGGGAGACACAAGAGGGAAGAGATATGGGAACATATGTATATGTATAACTGATTCACTTTGCTATAAAGCAGAAACTAACACACCATTGTAAAGCAATTATACCCCAATAAAGATGTTAAAAAAAAAAAAAGAAAAAAAGATCTATCCTGTGACAAATTCTCTGTGTTGAGTGAATGAATGAATGAAAACATAAATGGTAGGGTCTCTCCTCTCTGGACTCAAACCTTTAGATAGATGTAAACATTAACTGTAAATCAATTCAATGTGACAGGTGCTTTAATAGGTGGCCCACAGCAGAGAGAGAGACCTTCCCCTCAGAATTTAAAGGTTTGTTAAGGAAGAGGAGACTTCATTCAGCTATTTCCAAAATTTCATTGCAGATAATCATCCCACACTCAGTGACCTATGACAATAGGCATTTATTTTTCTCACTCACAGGTAAGTAGACAATGGTTTGCTGGCTTTGGTTCAAGGCTATGGCTTCAGTCCAGGTCTGTTCTGTTTCTCATGCTCAGTGAAGCACTTCTCACTGTAAAAAAAGAGTACAGTACCCAAAAGAGCATACAGAAACCTGCAGTGCCTCTTCAGGCATCAGAGCTGGCAGAGTGTCACTGCTGCCCACATTTCACCAGTCTCAGCACATGCATGGCAAATCCTAAAGTCCCTGAGATAGGAATGTGAACTCCACACCAAAGGTGGAAGGAGGTCTGGATATCTGTGTGCAATAATCCAATCTATCCCAAGGAGTGAAGAAGGGAAAGAACATTCCAGACAGAGACAACAATGAAATGCAATTACCCTAACATGTCCAGGTCAGTTGCTTAGTAAGCTCATGGGTATCTATAAATCAGCAAGGCTCAGTTATCCTTTAGCCTACTGCAAACCAATGGCCACCACATCATTAGACCCTGAAAGACTTTGATGTAGCTACAAAGGTCACCTAGAAAGTCATAGTAGCAGAAATAGGGGCTCATCCCTACTGTCCTGCTAACTTAACAACGGGAATTTGTATATCAGGCCTTAAGAAACTCAGTATTTTCATAGAAGGCCACTGTGATACAATAAAAATAAATATATACAGGTAGTTGTTATCCTGGTTCCTGGAACACAGCTCCTAAAACACTTGGAATCTCCAGGGTGATAAGAGTGATGACATAACTGGGGCCCCTGGATAGCTTCAGGATGGGGGCTATTTTCCAGAAAGACCAAGGCATAATCAGAGGGTTAGAACTTTTAACTCCAACCCCTGACTCTGCTCTAGGGAGGGTAGATTGAGATCAATCACCAACGGTTGAAGATTTAATCAGTGCTGCCTAAATAATGAAATTTCCATAAAAACCCCTAAACAATTGGATTCAAGGAGCTTCCAAGTTAGTTAACACATTGAGGTGCTGAGAAGGCATGGGTGCCCTGTGCTCTTTCCCCATGCCCTACCCTACACATCTCTTCCATCTGGCTGTTCCTGAATTTTATTCTTTATAATAAATTAATAATAGTAAGTAAAACACTTTCCTGAGTTCTGGGAGCTGTTCTAGCAAATTATTAAACTGGAGAAGGGGGTCATAGGAACCCTCAGTTTATAGCCGTTGGTCAGTACAGGTGATAACTTGGGACTTGCAATTGGCATCTGATGGGGAGCAGCCTTATTGGGCTGAGTGGTTAACCTGTGGGAGTTGCACTAATTCCAGGTAGTTAGTGTCATAATTGAATTGAATTGTTGGACAACTAGTTGTGTTCATAGAGAATTGGATTTGCTTGGTGTGAGTGAGGAAGAAAACCTACACATTGTGGTGTCAGAAGTGTGAGTAAAAACAACTCAGAGCCACTTTATGAAGGTGAAGACTTATGAATGGGGCCTAGGAGAGAAGTGGGTGCAGCCAAACAGAGGGAGCTTATGATGAAGACAGCTCATGGCAGATGACCTTCTTGTTTTCCTGCACCAGCCAATGAAATGCCACCAGCCAAGCAGCCAAATCCTGGATATAGAACACAATCAGAGGCACATTAGCCAGAACAGCAGACTTGAAAACTTTCAGTGAATGGGGCATTTTCTCTAGAATTGTCTTAGGATCTGACATTTCAGCTTACTGGCCCCTACCTCTGTGCCCCTGCAGCCACCAGCCACCTCACAGGAGGGAAAAGGCTGAAGATTGAAAGTCGCCACATGCTAGGCCCTTATATCTCAGTAGGAGCTTGTCTGTGACAGTGCTGGGAGCCCAGATGGCCTGATGGCTACTCCAGAGGATCTGGGATTTGTCCAATCCTTCCTTTAGCTTTGGGCCCTCTTGCTGTGTTTTATCAGGCTTTCTCCCTCATGTTTCCTCATTCCAGGCTTGCATTTTTCCCACCCCCTCTAGAGTAAAGCCTCAACGGGACCACCGGCCTGGCTTCCAATATGCATTTTTGTCCTTGGAGCCACTTCCTGGATTGCCCTTCATCCACCTGATCTTTATCCCCCTATCCCACCCTGCCAACTCCACCCCAGACTCCCAGCCTGCAGCTCACAACTCTCTATCCTCCTGGGAGCCTGTAGACGTAGGTTGTTAATAGTGGTCACCAAAGGTGTTTCTTTAATCATCTTCTCTTCTGGAAGGACTGCCCACCTCAGCCTTCAGAGCAGAAAGCATGTTTTTTAGTTTGTATTCTTCAGTTTAATTTGTCCCCCCTTTAATAATTATAAAATTTCACGTCTTTATTTTTTAAACTTTTATTGGAGTATAGTTGATTTACAATGTTGTGTTAGTTTCAGCTGTACAACAAAGTGAATCAGTTATACATATACATATATTCACTCTTTTTTAGATTTTTCTCCCATATAGGCCATTACAGAGTGTTGAGTAGAATTCCCTGTGCTATACAGTAAGTCCTTATTAGTTATCTATTTTATATATAGTAGTGTGTATAAGTCAATCCCAATCTCCCAATTTATCCCTCCCCTCGTTTCCCCTCTGGTCTTTCAAAAATTATTTTTGAAACTTTTAAAGTTAATCAAATACCATGATTGAAAACAAAGTAACTTATGCCTGCAACTTACTCTGAAATTTAACAACAAATAAGACAGATTGATGAATGGATAGTGGAACAGTGAGAGGATAAAGCAGACACTGTAGAGCAAAATGTTGTTTTAGGGTGCAGGAAAATGGGTCCTCACTGTAAGTATCCAAAGGATGCTTCTGGAATCTGAAAGGAAAGGATCTTTATGGAGGGAAGATTGGCTCCTAGCGGTTCTCCACAGCTGGAAAGCATCGTGATCCGGGGAGCTTTCCAGCCTGACCAAGGTGGTGATGGCCGACCACAGGAATCATGTTACTTGGCCTGGCAGTGCTTGTCCAGGGAAAAATGGTAGGACCAGAAACCCAGAAACCAGTGTGGGAGAGTCAGCAGGGCCTGGTCTCCGAAGGGTCAGAACATAAATCCCCATGGAACAGGAGAGACAAAGGGGAGGCTGCTCTGTTAGCTCCAGGGTGATGTCATTAGCAGCAGGAGGTAGAGAAACAGCTACTGGATCCACCAAATCACCCCTTCAAACATCAAAGCCTCACACTAGTCAGAACAACTGCAAACCCCTGGCCGCCAGTGGGTGCTCAGGACATGTGAGCAGCCTGTATGATGCTCCACATGGGCCTTCCCTGCCCCCAATGAGGGACTGCAGATGGCTTACAAACACAGCATTTCCAGTGTGAATAAGATATAAATAAACAACATAAACACAGCTGAAGCAAAACAAGGACAGGATATGGAGGTAGAGGAGGAATGAAGGCAGTATTTAAAACTTCAGAAGCACCAGGACACCTATTACAAACTCAGGTTCCTTGGGAAATGGAATTCCAGTGCCCAGACCCATCATTCTAAAACCCGAGAACCACTCCACTGGTAAAGAAACCAGGAATTTACTCAGCTATATGATCTTAGAGTAGACTTTGAATCTTCTGAAATGATTTGGAAGTTTGTGTTTACATTCACTTTTATTTTCTAGTTAGAGAATTTAAATGATCATCTGATTATCAAAAACCCCAGGACACAAAACCTGCTAACCTTTAACACCATTGTTCACCTTTCTGCAAAGCCATAGGAAAATGGAACCATGATCAGATGATATCAGTTTTGAAATTAACAATAGCTACTAAATACTTACAAAGGGCCAGTGTCTAGGCTAAGCCTGCCCAGTGAATGATCTCAATAGTCCTGGAGGCAGGCATTATAACCACTGACATTTTATAGATGAGAAAGTAAATCCTTGGAGATGAATTTCCCCAAGGTAATGCAACTGGTCAACTACAAAATTAATTTCCAGGCAGTCTGGCTCTAAAGTATTGATAGTAGGTGTAACGATCAAACATCCATCTCAGCCTCATTGCAGGAGAGTTTCCAGATGCAGAAACACTCCAGGATCTCAGAGGAAGCTCCACTGCTCTTCAGTCTGAAGCCAAAAAGGCAAGGTGAACCACTGTCAAAGAAAATTTTTCTCCTCTATTCTGATTTGTGTTGTATCTGCACAGTTCTTTGAATAAAATGGCTTTATTGATTTTATTGCAGCTGGCATATTTTTAACATTTCTTAAAAATCATCTATAAGGAAAGGCTTATTTCCAGAACAACTCATTCAAAGAAATATCAAAGTTGCAGCTCTGCCAAACGCTGGCAGCATGACTCTGGGTAAGCTGTTCAGCTTTGCTGTTCCTTTTTGTATTGTTTATATTATTATTATTATTATTATACCAATGCTATAAGGGAAATCATATCACTTCATTTTATGAAGCACATAAAACCCAAAAAACAAACTATCTTTTTAAAATGGGAGGATAAATATAGACAGACTCCTTTAAATAAAAAGCATACATATATGATTCCTACCAAAAGAAAAAGAAGATCAAATTATGTAGCTCATTATAAGAGTAATCCCTGGAGATTAAGTCAGATATATATATATAACAGAAACACAAGATTAAGAAATGTATTAATATAATGCCCCACATCAATAAGTAAAATGGTATATTGATATGATAAATTCTGAAAAAAATTTAATATTCAATCCTACATTTTTTAAAAAAGGAGTAAATTATGACTCTAGGAATCCTCCCTTAAAATAACAATAACAACAAAAATTAGCTCAAACCCACAGTTTATCCATTTGTTCCATAAACATATTAAGCTCCAGGTATTGTTGTGGGTGCTTATGATACATCAGTGAGAAAAACAAAGATCTCAGCCCTGTGGAGATTGCATTCCAACTATAAGGAGAGTCAAGGGGAACAGATGATAAATAATAAGCATAATATGTACATAAATTACATAGTATCCATATTAGTTATCTATTGCTATGCAAAAAACACCCTCAAACTGGGTAGCTTAAAAAAGCAACCACTCATGATTCATTGGGTCAGCTAGGCTCAGTTGGGCACTTCCTCTGCTCCACACACCAACACTGGTACCGTGAGTGTCTGGGAACTCCTGGAACCGGATGTCCAAGGTGGTCCACTCTCATGGCTGCAAGTGGATGTAAGCTGGAAGTCAGGAGCTCAGCTGGGGCTGTCGAGTAGTGGCATATAGGGGGCCTTTGCATGAGACTGGAGCTTCCCAGGGAAAGGAGGCTGAGTTCCAGTGGGAATCATCTCTCAGCAAGTTTTCCATGAGGAAGGAAGCCAAAGCTGCCAGTTCTCTTCAAGGCTTAGCCTGAAAGTTGCATAGCATCACTTCTCCCTTACTTTATTGGTCAAAGAACTCACAGACCTAAACCAGATTCAAGAGGTAGAGAAACGGGATGCCTCTGGATAGGACAGATGACACCTATGGGATAAGTTGTTGGTGCTATGGAGAAAAGTGAAAAGAAAGCATAGTCAGAGGAATCAAGATGGAGAGGTGATTTTAAATAAGGTAGAGTAGGTCCCATTGAGAGGCAATATTTGAGTAAAGACAGGAGGACGAAACCTAGGAATCTAGGAAGGGCAGGGCCCTTGTTATATTCTGGAGGTAGAGATGAAAGGAGTTATCAATTATTGGCTGGGGATGGGGTTGGTGAGAGGGAAAGCCTCCAGAAGGATGCAGCTGCCATCAACAAGAAGCAGATGGCAGAAGACAGAGGAGGTGGGTTGGTGTGGTAACGAGACCCAGTGTTTAGCCTTGGCCATGTAGATAGGCACCAAAAGGAGATGACCAGAGTCATCTGCAGGCCTGAAGTGGAGCCAGGCTGCAACTGTAGAACAGGAGTCTTTAAGCCATGAAGCTGGTGAACTCACCATGGGAGTTCAGGTTCCACACCCACCCCCTGTAAGGAGGGCCAACAAGAAGTTCAGCGGAGCTTGCTCTCTGAAAACCGGGCCCCAAGGCCCCTCCCAGTCTATGACCCCCACCAGGCCACTGGTCATCAGTGGCCTTGCATCCACAGGGTGCTCCAGCCAAGCCTTCCAGCTGCCCATGGGGTAGATAGAGTTGTCACTGTCCATCTCATGGATCCTGCTGACTTTCCCATCTCCATCTCACAAAATATGGGAGGATGCTGAGGGCAACCACTTGTTTCTTGTGGAATCCTGGAAGCTTTTGAACTCCAAGGGGAAGGGTGGCCTCCAGGGGGGAGGGACCCTTCTCTGACCCCAGTCCAGAGACCCCATGGGTTTTCTCCTCAGTTCCCTGAGAAACAGATACTCTTCCCAGGCAAGCACAAAGGTTTGATTTGTTTCTAGTTTACTCTGATAAAAACAGATTCTTCAAGCACTTGGTTTCACCAAGAGACCTCACCAAGGGCCTCACCCCTGCTGCTTGTGAAACACCCAGCCAAGCCATCTTCTCTTTTCTCATTTTGTTTTTTGTTATGATATCCACTCTATTATACATTTAAAAATTTTTTATTTTATACTGGAATATAGTTGATTTACAATGTTGTGTTAGTTTCACATGTACAGCAAAGTGATTCAGTTATGCATATACATATATTTATCTATTCTTTTTCAGATTCTTTTTCCATATAGGTTATTACAGAGTACTGAATAAAGTTCCCTGTGCTGTACAGTAGGTTCTTGTTGATTATCTCTCTTTTTCTGACCTTGGCTGTCACCACAACTCAGCCAGGAGGTTTGTCATGATCCCTAAGTCTCTCCCCTGAGAGGAGTTAACACACCGAAATATGTAGAATCATCATTTTAGGTTGGGATAATACATATATCAATTATGCATATTCTTAGTTACTTTCCTGTTTTCCCATGAATTTGTGGCATTTTTACATTTGAAAAAAGAAAACATATATTTCTGCATCATCCAACTGGCATAAATAGCCCCTTGTCAAAAGCCCCAAGAACAAGAAAGCCTGGGTCACAAACAACATACGAGACTTTGTGGGAGAATCTGAGCTTTGAGTAGGTAGAAATATTACAGAATGTGCTTTTTTGCTATTAAAACTTCCTTCTTGACTTAAATAGCAGGATGAGTAGCACCCAAACGAAATTTTTCTTCAACAGAAGTTTCTCCCAGAATAGAAACTGCCCACAGTATTTTTCTTGGGAATAGATGTGTATGGCAATGTTCACCATTGACATTTTTAAGCTAACACACTCTGTTATGCAAAGTTGAATAGAAAAGGCAAGGTTCTATTTGCCACTTTTTTTTTTTACATCTTTATTGGAGTATAATTGTTTTACAATGGTGTGTTAGTTTCTGCTTTATAACAAAGTGAATCAGTTATACATGCCACTTTCATTGTTACCCAAACTCTGCCAACTGGGGTAAACATACATTCACTAGTCAAACACATTCAACACTTGTATTCTTAGTGTGTACATTCCTGAAATGCCAGCAGCTCACACGCTGTCCTGGTTGGCTTAGCATTTTGGTCTCAAAGCTGAGGCAAGTGGCCCAAATCCTTTTCTTATCCTTCTCTGTGGCACTTGAGGCCCACAGCAAAAGGAAAATTCTGGTAGTGTTCTTTAGGTGAGGATAAGATTTCAAATGTACCAATCTCCCCAGAGGGCCACCGTTCCATAGATGAAAAACAGCCAAACAAAAATTAAGCAGCTGGCCCCCCTGTAAATCCAGGTTCTGGGGTTTGGGTCTTAAAACAGAGCACCTGTTGAAAGTAAGCAGGTGTTATGAGATGGCAGCTGTGAGACGCTGTTATGTAGCCGGCTTGTATCAACAAACACAGGGGGTCTTGTCAGTCTGACATGTGAAGATAGGGTGATAAATGAATTTTGTTACAGCTCCTGCCACCCCAACAGAGAGAAACGGGAAGAATTTAACAGGGTCACTGCAAGCAGTAAGGAAAAACATTCATTTGCCTGGGTCAGCCAGACTCTTGTTTGTCTTTCTGCTGGGTTTCTATGGTAACGATGTTCATTGTAAGTGCAGAATGGTAACTAATTCAATCTCTGGACCACATCCCCATCAGAGGCTGAGAGTCCACCCTTCCCACTTTCCTTTGGCATCAGTGATCACAAGGAAAGGAATGTGCCCTGGAATGAAATAGCTAAGTATTTAGGCACTTGGCCTTTGTAGTCCCTCCCAGAGAGAAGCATGCAAAGCGAGGGGTTCTGGGGGGCAGGATAGGGGAGGCGAGGAGGTTGGTATTGGACCCAAACCAATGGTAATAACCCAGATGTTCAGCTTGTCTTGGGATAAAGAGTAATTATTTTTATCCTTTCCACCATTGTTGGAATTTTGGTTAGATTAATTTCCTAATAAAAAGTTTTACTAAAGAATTTCTTTTATAACAGAATCTTGGAACCACTTCTGTGCATGTTCCAAACAAACACAGGGCAGTTTTGCAAAGACAGACCATGAATCTCTGTGAAGGATACAAGCGTGTATTATCAGTGTCTCATCTGTTACTTGAATGCAGACACAGAAAACCTTGCAAAGTGGCCCTGGGGTCAGAAGGAACCACTAGGCACGACCCTGCAGAAAATGATCCTGACTGCAGCCCCCCAGGTTCACAGCTAATGCAAAACACCTAATGACACCCTGATATCCACAAGGCAGGGCTTCACTCTGCTGCCTGGGACCCTCCAGACAGAGCCCATTCCTTTGGCTTCTACATTGTCAGAAACGTGTCACCTGGAGCAAGTGACAGGGCAGCCTCGTCGTTCTTACACGGGCTTATCCTCATTATTGTTACTATTATTTCATTAATATTAACACTAAAAGGGTTCTGACTTTTTATAGTAATTAAATTGTTCCTTCTTCCCTGTGTATCTTTAGCTCCATATAGGAAAATGAGATATTTTATCATGTTTTTAAGCCTCTATTTGAGTTTACTTTGGTAAAGTCAAACTCAAGCAAAACTCAGAAGATCACACTGTCAGAATGTCCAGGGGAAAAGGTGTTCTGCACCAGCATTGCAGGGGTAGAATAACCTGGGGATTGCACCCAACCCTCTTCTGACATAACCCGTGGTTGGCCCAGGGCCTCTGGTGATAACAGGGAACTGTGACAAGCAGGAGGATTATGAGATGAAGGGTGTATTTGTTGCAATGTTTGATCTTCGAAGGTCAGGCTGTGCGTATGAGGAGGCAGAGGTCAAGCTAATATTTCTGGCGTTTTTCTTGCCAGTTTCGAGCAAGTATGTTCCAAGAAGCCGGTTTGTTATTTTGGTCAGTGACTGTTTATCATGATGCATTTGGGGGTCAGGTTTTTGGTTGCAGGGAGTCCTAACAGTCCCTGATATTTACATAAATAAGCCTTCAAACATTGACTAAAGGTGTAATGTGGGAAAGTGAATTTCAACTCACTGGGATTGAAAGACAAAAAATAGTAATTATGAGGACACAAAGTTGAGGCGAATGCAGTTCCTACTCTGTGACAATTCTTTGAATCCACACGTAAGAATTTGCCATCTGGATTTTTCTTCCGTGCCAAATACTTAAAGTTCCAAAAGCCAGATAAAATGCTTAGAGATGACCTATAAATTCTAACACAGTTTAATTCTTCTAATACATCCTTTAACCACAAATCAAGTAAGAAATTACTTTTTCCTGCAAAGAGATAAATTAAGAACCACCATTTACCCTTCGTTATTTTTACAGAAGTTCTTATGTTGAGTGATTAAAGAAAATTAATGTAGGCATAACCTCTAGGTCATCATGTGTCTATAGGAGGAACTCCATAAAAAACAGTTCCCTTCTCTTGCTTTTAAAAACCAAACCAAGCTAAACAAAAGATCTGCCCAAATCGATGGTGAAATAGAAAATTACTCACCTGCAGAATTGCAGATGAAATAAACCAGCCAAAAAAATAATTCAAAGAAAGTTACTTGTAAATATTGTGGCCTATTAGAACACCAACACGTTATTCACCTCACCTTCAAAAAATGTCAAAACAACACTATCTTACTCTTTACAGGAACCCTGAAAAGCTGGCAATACAGATACAATCCCTTTTACAGGAACAGTCAGGAAAAGGGAAACTGCCTTATTTAAGTTTACACGTGGCTTAAAATAGAACCATAATCCCTGATGCTGTCCAGTCGGCCAGCACACCTCTGCCACCACCTTTCTGCTGAGTGACCAGTACTGGGATGTCACCGATGGGCCATGCACCAGGCAGGACCTCCTGAGGGCACACTGCCCACCCAAGTTGGTGTTGCCAATGTTCTTCCCTTGGAGATCTAACAGGATTCCTTGATCTGATTCTTATTTGATTTTCCAGTGGCTCATAGCCCCTTCTCAATCATTTTTTGTTTCTGGGCAGGACAGCAGGAATGTTTTCCCAGCCCCCAAACACAGCTGTCCCAGCCAGGCCTAGAAAGCGAAAGCTTGCTCCTGAGAACTACTGCTTGCCTTACAGGAAGGAGCCGGAGGTTTCCTTGAGCCCAGAGCCCTTTACTGGAAAGCAGCTACAGACGCCAGTGTGTCTCCGGTGCACTCTTCCTCGGGCCCTTCCCCTGGGTAGGACCAGAAACACAGGCAGCCCATGGGGAGCTGCTGCTCCAGCCCCGAGCCTGCTCCCGTGCACATTCTAGAAGAAGGCCTGCTTTCAGGCAGGGCGGTCTATTCTCAGATTTGCTAGGTCAGAAACCCAGCCAGACCCATGCTTGGTAATTCTGCAGGGAGGGAGGCACAGGGCAACTCTAAGCTGATTCTGCTTCTGAGATGCCCGCTCTGGCTCTGCCCCAGCAGCGGCAGGGTGCCTTTTGAAAGGGGAGCACTGGGACCAGTTCTATTAGGTAGTACCCCAGCAGGCATCCCAGGGCCCCTCATTCAAAGAAGCCACCTAGGCACAGCCTGGCAAGGCTCCAAAGCCCCTGGACAAACGGGTTACCACAGCAGCTCCCTGCAGCAAAACCTTCTGCCAACTCAGATTAAATAGAGGCAGTGTACTTATATAATGAGTGTGCGTGTATGTCTGTGTATATATATACATACATACATACATATATACATATATACATACATACCTATATACACATATATAAGTATATATAATAGACACATAAATATAACCATATATTTATATGTATGAATGTATGTACAATTAGCAATTTAACTATTGTTATCTATACCACAAGTACAGAAAGCTGTATAAAGCAAACATGAAGGCTAATAAAATATTTTTATTTTTTTAATCATCTGGGTTTTTTTGTTTTGAATTTTATTTTTTTTTATACCGCAGGTTCTTATTACTTATCTATTTTATACATATTAGTGTATATATGTCAATCCCAATCTCCCAATTCATCCCCCCCACCCAGCCATTTTTCCCCCTTGGTGTCCATACTTTTGTTCTCTACATCTGTGTCTCAATTTCTCCCCTGCAAACCGATTCATCTGTACCATTTTTCTAGGTTCCACAAATATGCGTTAATATACAATATTTGTTTTTCTCTTTCTGACTTACTTCACTCTGCATGGCATTCTCTAGATCCGTCCACGTCTCTACAAAAGGCCCAATTTCATTCCTTTTTATGGCTGAGTAATATTCCATTGTATATATATGTACCACATCTTCTTTATCCATTCGTCTGTCGATGGGCATTTAGGTTGCTTCCATGACCTGGCTATTGTAAGTAGTGCTGCAATGAACATTGGGGTGCATGTGTCTTTTTGAATTATGGTTTTCTCTGGGTATATGCCCAGTAGTGAGATTGCTGGGTCATATGGTAATTCTATTTTTAGTATTTTAAGGAACCTCCATACTGTTCTCCATAGTGGCTGTATCAATCTGCATTCCCACCAACAGTGCAAGAGGGTTCCCTTTTCTCCACATTTTCTCCAGCATTTGTCATTTGTAGATTTTCTGATGAAGCCCATTCTAACTGGTGTGAGGTGATACCTCATTGCAGTTTTGAATTGCATTTCTCTAATAATTAGTGATGTTGAGCAGCTTTCCATGTGCTTCTTGGCCATCTGTAAGTCTTCTTTGGAGAAATGTCTATTTAGGTCTTCTGCCCATTTTTGGATTGGATTCTTTGTTTTTTTAATATTGAGCTGCATGAGCTGTTTATATATTTTGCAGATTAATCCTTTGTTGATTCATTTGTAAATATTTTTCTCTCATTCTGAGGGTTGTCTTTTTGTCTTGTTTGTAGTTTCCTTTGTTGTGCAAAAGCTTTTAAGTTTCATTAGGTCCCATTTGTTTATTATTGTTTTTATTTCTATTACTCTAGGAGGTGGATCAAAAAAGATCTTGTTGTGACTTATGTCAAGGATTGTTCTTCCTATGTTTTCCTCTAAGAGTTTTATAGTGTCCGGTCTTACATTTAGGTCTCTAATGCATTTTGAGTTTATTTTTGTGTATGGTGTTAGGGAGTGTTCTAATTTCATTCTTTTACATGTAATAAACACCACTTATTGAAGAGACTCTCTTTTCTCCATTGTATATCCTTGCCTGTTTTGTCATGGATTAGTTGATATTAGGTGCATGGGTTTATCTCTGTGCTTCCTATCCTGTTCCATTGATCTACATTTCTGTCTTTGTGCCAATACAATATTGTGTTGATTACTGTAGCTTTGTAGTATAGTCTGAAGTCAGGGAGTCTGATTCCTCCAGCTCCGTTTTTCTCTCTCAAGACTGCTTTGGCTATTCAGGGTCTTTTCTGTCTCCATACAAATTAAAAAAAAAAAAAAATTGTTCTACTTCTGTAAAAAATGCCATTGGTAATTTGTTAAGGATTGCATTGAATCTGTAGATTGCTTTGGGTAATATAGTCATTTTCGCAATATTGATTCTTCTAATCCAAGAACATAGTATATCTCTCCATCTGTGTTATGATCTTTAATTTCTTTTAACAATGTCTTACAGTTTTCTGCATACAGGTCTTTTGTCTCCCTAGGTAGGTTTATTCCTAGGTATTTTATTCCTTTTCTTGCAATGGTAAATGGGAGTGTTTCCTTAATTTCTCTTTCAGATTTTTCATCATTAGTATATATACTAATCTCTTGCATATACGAATGCAAGAGATTTCTGTGCATTAATTTTGTATCCTGCAACTTTACCAAATTCATTGATTAGCTCTAGTAGTTTTCTGGTGGCATCTTTAGGATTCTCTAAACATCTTTATTGGAGTATAATTGCTTTACAGTGATGTGTTAGTTTCTGCTTTATAACAAAATGAATCAGTTATACATATGTTCTCATATCTCTTCCCTCTTGCATCTCCCTAGCTCCCACCCTCCCTATCCCAACCCTCTAGGTGTTCACAAACCACCTAGCTGATCTGTTGGAAGATTTTTAATCACAGTTTCAATTGCATTACTTGTGATTGGATTGTTCATATTCTCCTTGTGTCATTTAAAGCTTGTGTTTCCTTATTTATTTTCATTTTGGATGATCTGTCCATTGGTGTAAGTGAGGTGTTAAAGTCCCCCACTATTGTTGTGTTATTGTTGATTTTCTCTTTTATAGCCATTAGCAGTTGCCTTATTTATTGAGGTGCTTCTATGTTGGGTGCATATATATTTATTATTGTTATATATTCTTATTGGATTGGTCCCTTGATCATTATGTATTGTCTTTCCTTGTGCCTTGTAACATTCTTTATTTTAAAGTCTACTTTATCTGATATGAGTATTGCTACTCCAGATTTCTTTTGATTTCCATTTGCATGGAATATCTTTTTCCATTCCCTCACTTTCAGTCTGTATGTGTCCCTAAGTCTGAAGTGGGTATCTTGTAGACTGCATATATATGGGTCTTGTTTTTGTATCCATTCAGCAAGCCTGTGTCTTTTGGTTGGAGCATTTAATCCATTCACATTTAAGGTAATTATCTATATGTATGTTCTTATTACCAAGTGATTTTCTTAATTGTTATGCATTTGTTTTTGTAGGTCCTTTTCTTCTCTGTGTTGCCCACTTAGAGAAGTTCCTTTAGCATTTTTTGTAGAGCTGGTTTGGTGGTGCTGCATTCTCTTAGCTTTTGCTTGTCTGTAAAGTTTTGATTTCTCTGTCAAATCAGAATGAGATCCTTGCCCAGTAGAGTAATCTTGGTTGCAGGTTCTTGCCTTTCATCAGTTTAAATACATCATGCCACTCCCTTTTGGGTTGTAGAGTTTCTGCTGAGAAATCAGCTGTTAACCTTATGTGAGTTCCCTTGTATGTTATTTATTGTTTTTCCCTTGTTGCTTTCAATAATTTTTCTTTGTCTTTAATTTTTGTCAATTTGATTACTATGTGTCTCAATGTGTTTCTCCTTGGGTTTATCCTGCCTGGGACTCTCTGCACTTCCTCGACTTGGGTGGCTATTTCCTTTCCCTTGTTAGGAAAGTTTGCAACCATAATCTCTTCAAATATTTTCTCAGGGCCTTTCTCTCTCTCTTCTCCTTCTGGGACCTCTATAATGAGAATGCTGTTGTGTTTAATGTTGTCCCAGAGGTCTCTTAGGTCTTTGTTTCTTTTCATTCTTTTTTCTTTATTCTCTTCTGTGGCAGTGAATTCCACCATTCTGTCTTCCAGGTCACTTTTCTGTTCTTCTGCCTCAGTTATTCTGCTATTGATTCCTTCTAGTGTAATTTTCATTTCAGTTTTTGCATTGTTCACCTTTGTTTGTTTGTTCTTTATTTCTTCTAGGTGTTTGTTCTATAATTCTTTTAGGTCTTTGTTAAACACTTCTTGCATCTTCTTGATCTTTGCCTCCATTCTTTTTCCAAGGTCCTGGATCACCTTCCTTATCATTATTCTGAATTCTTTTTCTGGAAGGTTTCCTATCTCTACTTCATTTACTTGTTTTTCTGGGGTTTTATCTTGTTCCTTCATCTGGTACATAGTCGTCTGCCTTTTCATCTTGTCTATCTTTCTGTGAATGTGGTTTTTGTTCCACAGGCTGCAAGATTGTAGTTCTTCTTGTTTCTGTTCTCTGCCCTCTGGTGGATGAGGCTATCTAAGAGGCTTGTGCAAGTTTCCTGATGGGAAGGACTGGTGGTGGGTAGAGCTGGGTGTTGTTCTGTTGGGCAGAGCTCAGTAAAACTTTAGTCTGCTTGTCTGCTGATGGGTGGGGCTGGGTTCCCTCCCCGTTGGTTGTTTGGCCTGAGGTGACCCAACACTGGAGCCTACCCAGCTCTTTGGTGGGACTAATGGCAGACTCTGGGAGGACTCGTGCCAAGAGATACTTCCCAGAACTTCTGCTGTCAGTGTCCTTGTCCTCACAGTGAGACAGAGTCACACCCCACCTCTGCAGGAGACCCTCCAACACTAGCATGTAGGTCTGTTTCAGTCTCCTATGGGGTCACTGCTCCTTCCCCTGGGTCCTGATGCACACACTACTTTACACGTGCCCTCCAAGATTGGAATCTCTGTTTCCCGCAGTCCTGTCGGAGTCCTGCAATCAAATCCCACTAGCCTCCAGAGTCTGATTCTCCAGGAATTCCTCTTCCCATTGCTAAACCCCCAGGTTGGGAAGCCTGACGTGGGGCTCATAACCTTCACTCCAGTGGGTGGACTTCTGTGGTATGTGTTCTCCAGTTTGTGAGTCTCCCACCCAAAGACAGTGGCTTCTCCTTTGTCTTTGGATGTGGGGTATCTTTTTTGGTGAGTTCCAATGTCTTCCTGTTGATGATTGTTCAGCAGTTAGTTGTGATTCTGTTGCTCTCGCAAGAGGGAGTGAACACATGTCCTTCTACTCTGACATCTTGAACCAATCTCCCTAATGAAGTATAGTAAGACAAACACGCTATAACCACCACCCATGACTTGTGATAGACCCTTCCCAGATAATCCATGGGCCCACCCCCCAAATCACATCCCCTTCCCTTCTACAGGACTCATGAGGCTGAGTTTTATGGCCATCACTTCTCTATTTTTCTTTGTACTATTATTACCCAGGTACATTTCTACACCATGAAATTTGGTTGCCAGCTTCCACATGAGATATAGGTATTCATATACATATATGTGTCTGTGTGTGAGTACACATACAGATGTCTGAACATGTTTAGAAAATAATTAAGGTTTCCCCTCTCACCATCATGTCAGTGCACTGCACCTTTTAATGCCATTAATGGGATAAACAATAAACAAGTATTAGATGTTAATACCACAGTTTTAAAAAATGAAACTGCACATGAGACCTCAAGTATAAGCCCCAGAGACCAATTCCTCCAATAAATACTAAGCCACACCCAAAGCCAATAGGATCCTCATGTATACCCCCCAACACTCTTTTGCAAATTTCACCGAAGGGGACCCCAGTGAAATAGTAGTCTTCATTTCCAAAAAGCCTCTCATTTTCCTTAGGACAGAGGCCAGTGTCAGGGTGGAGGGGAGCTCACCATACTACACAGCATGGCAGGCCAGGGAGACCCTGTGGCAGCTTGGGCTGGCTTGTGTTCATTTGTTGGAGCTGATTGCCAAATGTTCATGAATTTGGGGACCAGCTGTTAGGCATGGCTATTATTAAAATTTTAAATGTATACACTGATCATTAAATAAATGATATTAAAATCCAAGGTAATAATTACTGGTAGCTCATCCCCTCTATTTCACCATGCTGTATCATCTATGATCTTCAGGTTATGTGTGTCTGTGGCATCTGTCTGGTGGAAAGACTTTATAATGGTGACTTTCATACCTTGTTCCAACTCTGTGTTTGGTGACATCATACTGGTAGCTGGAACTCTGGCATGATGGAGGAAACTGGTAAATGCTACAAACTAGGAACCCATCTCTCACACACACACACACACACACACACACACACACACACACTCACAGAGTCCCAGTTTGTCCTCCCAAGCCCCCAAATATTAAGAACTGGACACCAAGTGTCTTCCAAGGTAGCCTTCCCGATGTAAGACCTTGAGTGGCTTCCCATGTTAGTGCCTCACCCACCACTCCAGAGAGGAGAAGGTACAGTCAGGCCCAGAGCCTGAGGCAGGACTAGTGGAGGCCAAGATGTGACCAGACCTAAGCAAGGGCTGGTGAGGGGCTGAGGACCCCTCTGAGACCCAGCTGCTCACCCTCAGGGTCTCTCAGGCAGGCAGCAGGGCCTCAAAGTCCTCTCGGGCACTCCCTGCCCTTTGCAACATCAGTCTCCCCTGGCAATAAGGGTGGGCCTGCCCAGCCACCAGCCATGCAGCCCCCTCAGTCACACTGGTAACAAAGGGGTTCTACCTCGTGCTGGGGTTAAAATCAGGAAACTGTCTCCTGCTTATCAGGTTTCTGATCTCTTCTGGATATAGTGCTGTGGTATAATAAGAAATAAAATTAAGAGAGGGGCTCGATATTGAGTTATGTGACAATGCCTGATGATTTAATCAATCTTGTCCATGTGATAAAACCTCCATAAAAGCCTCTAAACTAAAGGGTTCAGCAAGCTCAGTGTTAGAGAATACATTGATGTGCTGGTGGTGGGGGGGTGCCTGGACAGGGCATGGAGGATCCACGCCACCACCCACCCACACCTGCCCTATGCATCTCTTCCATGGGGCTGTTCCTAAGTTTTTCCTTTACAATGAACAAGTAATAGCAAGAAAAGCACTTTCCTGAATTTTGAGAGTAGTCCCTGTGAATTATTGAACCTGAGTAGTGTTTTGGTAGCCTCCAAATTTATAGCTGGCATATTAGAAGTGTGAGTGATTCCTGGGACTTATGTCCAGCATCTGAAGTGAGCACAGTCTTGTGGCTCTGAGCCCTCAGACTGTAGAGTCTGTGTTAACTCTAATTAGTGTCAGAATTGAATTGAATCATTGGGCACACAGTTGGTGTCAGAGAATTGAAAACTGTTGTTTGGAACAACACCAAACAAGCACAAAGGAAGAGAAAGTGCTGTGTCCTCTCTGAGAATGCCAGTGTTCCTTGTCATTCTCTAAGCCTGTTTCCAAGGGAGTGCACAGTACCTTCTGCTTGACTTTGGAAGGCGGTCTTGCCTACCCCATCATTACAGGGCTCAGCCATGTCTAGAAAGCTATATCCCACCTCTTCCAGCTTCTCACATGTGCTCCACCCACATCTCCAAGTCCCCAGGTCCAGAGCCTCTTCTGATGGTGCCCTGTGCCCCAGCCTTAGCACACCTCCTGCTGCGTCTCCCTGGCAGCCCTCCCTTCCATTTCTGTGCTGGGGCAATTCACTGCAAATTCATCCTGACCACAAGCATGGGCAGCAAGGGAACAGGCCTGGAGCAGAAATGAAACCCCAAGCCTGAAGTTGATCTGCCAAGGAGGTTGCATCTACAGGGAAGTAAACAGGAGCAGATTCCAGCCAGCTCCAATGAAAGAGAATGGAGAGATGGCTTACCCCCTCCCCTCTCCCTGAGCAAAATCACTCAGTGTTCCTTTGAAGAGCCCAAGGTCACATCCAAAGTGCTTCTAGTTATCAGTCTGTAACTCCCATTCCCAGCCCTTGGCAGGGACCTCAGTTTGCGTGGGATGGGGGAAGAGACAGAGTAAATCAAAGCGTTTGAGGGGAAGGAGAATTGTAACAACATAAAAGCAAGATTCGAGCCAGCATGATCTAGGGTAGAGGCTGAACTTTGCTACTAACTGTGTAAACATAAGCAAGTCACCTACTTGATTTCACAGATTCTCCCTAAAATAGAGGCAACATAAAATTCTTATTTTGAGGAGAAAGTGAGGAGACCCCAAGAGAGACCCTTGTAAATGTGATAACACACGATGACAGGAAAGGCAAGATCAGCAGGGGAAGGCTGAGGCCACCCAATACCCAGGGCCACCCCAGACCCACAGGACTCCAGCTGGCCCTGCCCTCCTTGTGGTGACGCCAGGGGTAGCCAAAGATGCCAGTCTGAAGCAGTGGCCAGAGGGAGCTGGGAGAGGAAACTGGAAATGAAACAGAACAAAAAATTGAAAACAACGCAAATAGAGAAGAAAGACGTGAGATTACAGAGGCATCTTGTGTTCACTGAAGTGATAAGGCTTCAGCCAAAGAGAAGGGGATGCAGCCCAGTGATACTGAGACCTGGTGTCAGACGCCTGACCATGTGTAGAGCGGGGATAAAATACACACTTAAAATGTGTTTTCAGGCTTGCCTGGTGGCGCAGTGGTTGAGAGTCCCCCTGCCGATGCAGGGGACGCGGGTTCGTGCCCCGGCCTGGGAAGATCCCACATTCTGCGGAGCGGCTGGGCCTGTGAGCCATGGTCGCTGAGCCTGCACGTCCGGAGCCTGTGTTCCGTAGCTGGAGAGGCCACAACAGTGAGAGGCCTGCGTACCGCAAAAAAAAAAAAACAAAAAAAGTGTTTTCTCCCCCATCAGCTAGTCTCTTACACAGGGAAGGCAGGCTTGAAGACATGTTTTCAATCTTTCCAATCTCTTTCAATTCAAGAGAATGAAAGTTTTTGTTTTGACAAACAGAAAGAGGGCAAAATAGTCCCTGGAACTCACAATCATCTAGTATTTGAAAATGTCAGAAACAGCTTGTTTTTGTCTGAAATGACATAGCTGCCCCTACAGGTCTGTCCTCCTGTATGTTCCGTTCCTTTCACTCTGGGAACAAAACAAATGGTGTGATCAATAGTTGACAGTTTTCTGCAGAGCATTCTGTGGGCTGGGTACAAACAGAGTGGCTCTCACAACTCATCCCAGGTTCTCTATAATTGATTCTGGACAACTGGAAACATGTTCAAGGGCATGCTGATTTCATCAAGGTTTTCTCACAACCAAGCAGCATGTGTGAGACAAACATTCAGAAAACAGACCCCAGGGAAGGCTGAAGAGGGCCAGAGAGCACCCCAAAGGTGCTGCATGTGGGGGGCTTGGGGATGCCACCGCTGAGTCAGGCGGCACTGGGCAGGATCCCAAAGTGTGCATCCCTTAGAAATCAGATGCAGACAACATATGTAACAATGAAGGTAGGTTTCACAATATAGTGATGTCGCTCTCTAAATAAAGCTGTGGTTCTCCAACTGAGGTACACAACCAACCCTCTGGGGTGGTGGTTAAAATGCAGATTCCCATGCCCCTCCCCCAGAGGTGACTCTGGATTGGGACCACACTCAATTAATTCTTACCTCTCCCACAGACTAGCTTGTTACTTTGTCACCTTTGTGTGCCTGAGGTTACCTAAGTTAGGGGCCTCATCTAGACCCCGGGAATACTAATGGCTTTTTTATTAGTTTTTAAGGGGCTGTAATAGTTCAGCGATGTAGTGTCATGTGTCTGGCACACAGGAAGTGCTCAGAATACATTGCTTTTGATAATATGATAAGGCATCATGTGCTTCTCAGATTCCATGGAATTCTTTGTTCTAAGTATCCATCCTTCTCCATTGTCACCCTGGTTCTTGGATCGGTCCAATACACAGACTCGGGGAAGGAATCTTGTTGAATCAGTGTCCTTGCAGGTTCTGTCTCTTAGCAACAGCCCAGGCTTTTGCTCCTCCACCAGTCACAGCTGAGTGAGCGAGACCTAACCTGCCCTTTGCCTGCAGGCCACAGCCGGGGGTGTGTCCTAGGATGGGACAACAGGGGCCCCTCTTCAATACAGTTATTTAATTGAGCCTGTATTTGCAAACAACCCTTTTCACCCTCACTGAGTCAAACAGGAAAGGCATTTGTAAAATGGCATTAGGAAGCATGCATCTCAGGAAGGGCCTGAGGACCACATGGGATAGCTCTGAACCATGACAGTACAGGTGGCACAGGTGGCTCAGGTATGGGATGGAAGGCTCCCCTCTGGCCTCTACCACTACTTCCCTTCAAAGCTGCATGCCTCCCTGTAGCCTACCAGAGGGCAGGAACAGAGGATCCTTTCTCATGGCACCTGGTCTTCCAAAGCCTGGTCGATGGACCAGGCGTATCGGGAGTAGCCTGCCCCTCATTTCAGGCAGCCATAAAACTAGCTTCCAGCTCCCTTGGAGTCAGGGGTCCTGAGGTCCCTGGGAATTCTGAGCATGGACAGAGTGTGGAATGCATCCAACGCCCCAAGGCAGAATGGCACGGGAGCATTGGGGAGGCACTCAATATCTGGTGTCTCCTCGGTCCCATCTCATCCCTGCTGTGTCCCCTCCCAGGGAGAGAGGTTAGCACCCATCCAGGGGCACAAGTCGCTGCCCCTGAGCCCTCTCAGATGCTGACCACAACCGTCTCTCACGGGGCAAGTAGCTGTATGAGCCCAGGTTGGGCAAGTAGCTGGGAAAGCCCTGAAGGCCTTGGGAAGCAGCTGACACATCCTAATGCCCCTCCCCCTTTCTGCAGAACTGCTGCTCCCCCCACTCTGCCTAGCACAGTGTCACTGTTCTCTTTACCAGATAAACCACTGCTAAGCAGCTCCTAACTATAGCCGCAATCTTCTCTCTCCTGAGCAGAAAATTCCACAAGGATATTCTGTGTCTTACAGCCCTCCATCTGAGACTCCATATCAGTCAGGGTAGGAGCCCTGTTCATGCCTCCTGTTTCCCCAAGTCAGCCACTGTGGCCATGGACAGAGGCACTGGGCAGCCATCCCAGCCCCAGGGCCCAACCCCAGCTCCCTTCTCTGCCCATGTGGGGTCAGGCCACCTTGACTGGCAGCTCTGCAGGAACCGCGTATGGTGTGAGGGTGGCACCCCCAAGAAAAACAGCAACAGGATGCTGTTGTTAGAGGTGTTGATACCACACACACACGTAAGCACTCACTCACACACATTCACACACACACATACACCTGCAGTCACACTCACTCTGATACACGCACACAATACACAGTTATACACATGAACTCACACACATATACACAGATAGTCACACAAGCACACATGTTTACATACACACACCCTCATACATACACATGCCCTCACACACGTATACACAGATGGTTGCACAAATACATGTATACACACATATAGACTCCTATACGATCACACACAACCTACCCTCACAGATACACACACACACATACACACTGACACATATACACTTGTGCACACACTCTTATGCTCACACATGCTCACACACTTACACACTCACCCTCTGATATCTCCCAGATGCAGGTCCTCGTGGTAGCACTTGTGACTAGAAGTGGGGGGAGGAGGGCCACAGAGTGGTACCCAGCCCATCAGGATGATGGAGGTTCCCCATATTTCTAAGAAACAGAATCAGAACCAGAGAGGAGGGATGGGTCTCACCTGCTTTGTCTCAGGAGATGAGAAGAAGCACACAAGGGACTATTGAAAATCCCAGTTGGAAGACAGCAGGAGTCGGGGGTCGAGGCCCAACTCTGAGGTCAGCTTGGTCTAAGTGTGGACGAAGCAGCCACGAGGGCTCGTTTTCTGCAGGGGGATTGTTTCTTCCCCATGGGGCAGGGTGCGAATGTGAATCATTAATTGAGGAAGCGGCCCCTGGAGGGGCAGGGGATTGAAGACAGACTAGGGGATGGGAAGAAAACAGGGAGCAGGCTTGTTAAATTTTCAGGGTTTTGCAAGCCAGTTGTTAAGGTCAGCTATTATTAAAAATTATGATATCAACATGCAATTACATAAACTGTATCAAAACAAAGGCACTGCTAACACTCCTGGCTCCCTATTTTAGCACGTTTTCCTATCAACCAGCTCCCGAGGCTGCCGATCCCCTAGGGTGACGCTGACACAGCTGCCGCCTCCAATTCAGCCAGGCTGGGAGCATTTGCATCGTGGGGACCAGCAAAGGCTACGAATGCAGATACTTGTGCTTTTCTGGAGAGCCAGGTATTAAGGCTTTATCAGTACATGCCTGGTTGGACTGTTCATTATTGAGTAGGTTACCTGGGGAACCTTCTGGGGAACCCTCTAGAACACCTGCCTCTGAGTCATTCCAACCCAAGCAATTGTCCACCGGATCCTGTCACTCATTGCCTAAAACCAGTTCCCAGGATATGGGGCGGGGTGGGGGGCGGCATTGCTAATTCCAGGGCACTTCCGGCCCTCTTCTTGCAGGGGCTCAGCTCCCCAGCATCCAGAGAAAGTCAAGCCTGAGATAGGGGCTGTGAGCAGGGCACCGACAGCTTCCGCTCTCTCTCAGTGCTCCTTTTCATCCTTTCTGCATTCCTCCTTCTACATGACATCGTAAACATGTACGATTTGCCTACTCATAAGTCAGCCGGGTCCACTCACCTCTTAACTCATACCTTGCAACACCCTGGTCGGCTGACCTGGCTGCCTCCCGGCCCGGCTGATTCCAGCACAGCCCTTTTCATGGAGGGAAATGTGTGCCCTGTGGTCCCAGGAAAGGAAGACATCACATTGTGTAGGTGGGATGGGAAGAATAAAGCTCTGGATCCACCGAGTGGTTTACAGATCACAGTAGAGCTGAGCACAGAAAAGCCAGTTCTTTCTACTACTTTCTATCCTTTCATGCTATAATGCTCTACAGCTCAGCATGCTCCAGGGACTCTGCCTTTGAACACACTCCTGTAGTCAGCAGACAGCAGACACCATGAGGAAAGACTGTGTGGGAAGAGGAGGGGGGGACATTCCTAGCAGCTCCTGGCCCTTCGCAGCCCATCCCCGTCTCAGGACCTGGGGACCCAGCCGTCGACTAAGTCTGACAACTCAGACTCAGTTAGTAGAGATAGAGTGTGTGCTCTTTGAATGTATTTCTCCCTCATCCAAAAGCATGAGTTTCAGATAATTTCCTGACTCATCCATGACTTCCCTTGCAATCTTCCAGTGTACTGTGTTAGCGAGCCTATTCAGTTGACTAATTTCCTTTTTTGTGAAGAAATACAGTACCCTGAAAAGAAATAAAAGGATGAAGTGGTTGACTCAGAATGACCCCACTTGGGCTTCCTTTCAGTGTGACCGTAGGTAGCACTTAGAGAAAATAAAGCCATTGGACATCTTTGTATTTGTATTTCAGACTTGGGTTCTCAGCTCTCCAGGCAGAGGAATGAGTCACAGTGACAAATTAATCACATGTGAATGCCTAAAACCCAACTCCCAATTCAAAAACACAAGCTGCCATGAAGCTATCATTATGTGCTGCAAACCCAAACAAGCCTGAACTCCATAACCTGTTCCCTGGGCAGGTGCAAGTGTCAGCCAAAAAGTGCCAGGGAGCTAGCCTGTCAGAATGTGACCTCTGTAAGTTCACACATACCCGGGCCCCAGACAATCCTCATTACTGTAACAGCGGTGACAACAGAGCCTGTCTCTGTGGTTCTCTTGCTCTACCACACCCAACGTGCATTAAATCACTGTTGCTGATCAGGCCTCTATAGGGGTGGAGGTGAATGTCTCCATGGCCATTTTACAGATAGGAAAACAGAGGGAGAGTAATCTGAGCATCGATTGTTGATTGTGTTAGAATGATTAGAAATTGGGACTGGTACACCCTATGCCTAGACTCAGCAGTAGTTCAAAATATTTGGGGAGTAAAACTTGTTACTCAATTTCATGTGAGAAGCCAGTGCTTGATTTGTATAAGGACTGTCATACATGTATTACTCCCATCAAACTCCTTTTCATCCCTGACTTCAGATTGCAAGAGGTCAGATATCTGTTTACGAGCTAGGTCTACCTTTTTTTATGTAACTGTGATATAGTGAAATCTATAATAAATTTTACTTACTTAAAAGACAAACAATCAGTAGCATAAGTTGTCTTTTCATTGAGACCATTTTTCTCATAAGTCATGCTATTGCTGTCAAATATATTAAGGCATTGTCTATACATCCATCTGGTAGGTTCTGATTTCCTTCTTTCTCCCACATCAAGATCAAAACTCTTCCATTTTAAACCTTTTTGTTTTTCCACTTTACCTTCCATTCTCTGGGCATGGTAGCAACCATCCTGATGAGCCAAATATCAGAAGCTTTCACCACATTTCCTGGGCATAACAGGAAGCCCAGAGATATGCATGATATTTTCCTGCTGAATTTCTTACCAATCAGCTTAGTGGCACTTGAAATTCATTTCTCATTGATTTAGAAAAATAATGTGATATTTCCTGCACTTGAGTACGGTGGAGCATAACAGCTAGTATTAGATTGAACTCCATAAAACAGAAGTCATATGTCAGCAGCTTAAAGAAGATAGGGATTATTTTTATCCTGCAGAAACAAGTTTAAAGAAGCAGTCCCAGGCTCCTTCTAAAGTTCCAATTCACCATCCTTGGTGAGTGGCTTCCAACTTCAAGGCTACCTCCTGGTCCAATATGACGGCTGGAGTGTAGCCATCGTATCTGCATTCCAAGCAGGAAGAAGGATAAAGGTGAAAGGGCCAGAAGGAGTATGCCAGTCACTCTTCCTTCCTTTAAGGTGCTTTCCTGGAAGCCCCACCCATCATCTCCTGCTTAAATCTCAGTGTCTAGAATTCAGGCACAGCCACACCAACTTACAGTGGAGGCTGAGAATTTTGTATTTTATAGCTGGACTTATTGTTATTCCCAGGAAAAAAAGGGTTCTGTGGCTAAGGAAGAAAAGAGAGGTGAGTATTGACTGCGTAAATTGTAATCTGCCACATAAAGTAAAATTAATGATTAATATATGTACCTACCCTCAAATTTTTGCTTATAATTTTTTAGATACCTAAAAGTCTATTTTCCTCAGATTCAAAACTCCTGACTTAGAGACTGATAGTTCTTCATTACCTTTCTTGTATTGTTATTTCAAAACCCCTCATTACGGTGGTATTATAAAAAATAATCATAATATTTACTTAGCAGTTGACTGGTGGAACTGACAAAAAACTCTTCTAAAATATCCCCAGGACTCTATGTGCTTCTCAGTAAAATGAAGTTGCATTTAACTAGCACAGAGCCAGCCACGGAGGACAAGATCAAGACATATTTTGTACCAAATACATAAAAGAAGCTACTTTTCATTCCTAACATTCTTCAAAAGGGTGTGCTGCTCTTCTACTTAAACCATAATAGGAGTAAAATTTTGATCCACAAATAGAATAGAATAGAAAGAGAAAAACAAGAAAGGTTTTGATGAAGCATTTGGATGAGATTTATTTATTTATTTATTTTTTGCGGCATGCAGGCCTATCACTGTTATGGCCTCTCCCGTTGTGGAGCACAGGCTCCAGGCGCACAGGCCCAGCGGCCATGGCTCACAGGCCCAGCCTCTCAGTGGCATGTGGGATCCTCGCGGACTGGGGCACGAACCTGTGTCCCCTGCATCGGCAGGCGGACTCTCAACCACTGCGCCACCAGGGAAGTCCCTTGGATGAGATTTTGAAGCGAAAACAAGAGAGAAGAAAAGGGTGACAGAGGATGCTTTTGCCCAAATGAATTTTTGGAAGTGAAGTTAATTTAGCTGTCACAGATGTAGCACAAGGGGAAATAGGAACTAATTTATTATGCCCCTGAGGGGGAAGGGAGGACGTGGGAGGACCTTCAGGGAGCATGCCTATGGAAACCAGAAGGTGGTGTGAACCACCAGGAAGATTTGGCTGCCCTCCCAGGTGAGAGGGCAGCATTAGGGCAGGAGAAAGGAAAAGCCACAATCTCCTCCCAAGTGCAGAAAGGAAGAACCAAGATGTGTTTATATCTGACCAAATGACTTTTGTTAATATATACCTTTTGCATTAATTTTCAGGCATCTCATCTACTTATGAAAATTTCCAAATAGATTGAGGGTAGTGATATTCCTGCCCATTGGGCAATCCTCTCTCTACTCACAGAAGAGTGACAATAGCTTCCTTGTCATTAGGGTCATGAGAGGCATTTCCTACCCATGCCCCATCACCATCAGATCTTTCAGTGAGAGCCATCTGTGAGAAGGCATGGGCATCTATTCCCATGCCAAACACAAGCAGGTGTGTGTGGGGAGACTGAAGCTTCGCCATGGAGAGACACCATCAGCTCTCATCCCACTAAGCCCTTCGCCTGAACCCACACTTCCTCTTCCCTTGTCAGGAGAAATTTTGACTATGAAAGTGTGTTTTGGGATCTATGATCCTTGTCCCACTGTCTCCTTCTAAGTCTTTTTGTTGGGATAACTCTCTACTCTGATGGAAACACTTTATTATCATCAGCGCAAAATAGGAAAGCAGAAGCATGATTATATCAAAACTAAACAGGAACATCTAAAAAAAAATGCTGAAGGGTCAGGAAGGACAAACTTCAGCTTGCCCTCATTGTAAAAAGAACAGGTTGAAATTTACAGTCAGACACAGGGTGGAAAGGGTTACCTGGAGCACGCCCACCCCTAACTTTTGCTGGACGCCCTGAACAAAAGTACAAATGGAGGCCCATGTATAATAGGTTAAATATTTTAAAGTTATCAATTAAGCTTACAAACTGTTGAATAGAATATGCTCTATTCTTCCACCTTGACAAATATACCTCCATAATGACTTGGAAGGCCAGACTGGAATCTAGACTTCTCTTTTTCCTTGGAGACATTGACGTGAGAAGACCCAGCTTCCAGCCCTAGAGCACGATCATGGCCCTCCTTTCCCCTTGGCTGGTTCTGTCCCCAACCCTTAGGGCCTCCCATGCACGTCTACACAGCCTCACACCCATACTCTGTCCACCCTCTCCAGCATCCTTTGACCACCTTTAGGTCTGGGCTAGAGACCCTGGTGGTGAGGTTCA
Organism: Neophocaena asiaeorientalis asiaeorientalis; assembly: GCF_003031525.2. Classification (NCBI taxonomy): domain Eukaryota; kingdom Metazoa; phylum Chordata; class Mammalia; order Artiodactyla; family Phocoenidae; genus Neophocaena; species Neophocaena asiaeorientalis. Next base: position 1,593,978 of record NW_020175675.1, on the reverse strand, counting down.
CCCTCAGGAGGATGACGTAGGGTGGGACCTGGGAGCAGGCTGAGGTCTGTTGGGGGCAGGAAGAATACTCTAGAAGGTGATGCAGCCTCTAGGCAGTCTTGTACCCTTGGCTCAGTGGACCTCTCATCCCATGGGTAGGACCCAGAGCAAAGTTTTTTCTTGCCCAGGTAAGGTGTGGTAGAGCCCTGCCAGATAGAAGAATTGCAAGACAGTCTGCAGATAGTTCCCTGAACTGTAATACATGCAAAAAGCAAGTTCAGTAAGCTCACATATATTACAAAGGGTTGGGGGAATCCAGGAAAACCTCCATAAAAGCAATATAGTTAGGTCTTAAAGGATGGGTACACATGGGAAGGAAGACAGAGTCTCCCAGACAAGATAGTATTTGAGCAGTCTGTTCAGAATAGGCAAGGTCAGAAAGGAACTCAAAGTTTGGAGTACAAGATGGTAAAGAAAGGATGGAAAAGGTGCCTTGATTGCTCGACTAGGAGAGTGTTATGAGCTGAACCCCGTCCCCCCTAAAATATACATTGAAGTCCTAACCCCCAGTATGTCAGAACATGACCTTACTTGGAATTAGGGTCTTTGCCAATGTAGTCAATTTAAGATGAGGCCATTAGGATGGGCCCTAATTCAACGTTACTGATGTCCTTATACAAAAGGTAAATTTGGGCACAGAGACAGACACACACAGAAAGAGAAGTCTATGAGATACTGAAGGCAGAGATCAGGGTGATGCTGCTAAAACCAAAGAACAACAAAATTCACCAGCAAACCACCAGGAGCTGGGAGAGAGGCCTGGAAAGGATTTTCCCTCACAGCCTCAGAAAAACCAAAACTGCTGACATCTTGATCTTGGACTTCCAGCTTCCATAACAGTAAACCTCTGTTATTTAAGCCACACAGTCTGTGGTTACAGAGCCTGAGCAAACTCAGAGAGGGAGTTTGCCTATGTTCTGCAGAGGGTGGAGAGCCATGGGATATTTTGGAGCCAAGACGTAACATGATCAAAGCAATGTTATCGGAAGATTAATGTAGCAGGTGTGAAACATGGCAGGTGATAGAAGGAGCATGACTGGTGTTCGCAATGGCGTTCGGCTGTTCTCTTAGCAGCCAGCTGTGGGCAGGTTCTTCAGTCCTTGCAGGCTGATGAATGTGCATGCCAGCCGTGGACAGTATGGTTCCCGTCTGCTTGTTGTTCTCTATCACGACTGTAAGCTCCCTAAGACTGGCAGAGCTGGCATTGGTGATTTGTACAGCAAGATGAGAAGGGCTTACCTCACCCAGGCAAGACAGCCATCCATCTGCTCAGCCTATACATCATCCTCTCCGTGGATTTGGTGATAAGGAGTGGTCCAAACCCACCCATTAAGCCAGCCACTGAAGAGGGTCCCATAACTTCAGTGGGGGGATCCCATGACTTTAACGGCACAGAATCTGGGGCTACTTTATTGCAAGGCTAGTGAAATGAGAACAGACATAGGGAAGAGGAGGGACCCATCCACAATCATATTTTACCTGAATTTGCATGGTCACAGGCTTACCACAAGGGCTTAATTTAACTTGTTTCCATCCAATAACCAAATTACTTGTGTTGACTCTAGGCTCCTATTGGAAAGTCAATTTTGTTTTCTGTCCTCACACGAGCTTGGACCTACCAGAGACTTCAAGAGAGGAGGGTATCTAAGGGCAGATGGTAGTGTAAGGAGAGAGTTTGCAGTGTTCTCTAAAAGATAGGAGATAAATTTCACAGCAAAAGCAACATTAACATTTGTGGCCTCCTCCCCTAAAAGCCCCCTGACCTCTTTGACTGTCTTATGCTTCTGACACAGCAGAGATTAGGCTATGCCATGACAATGCACAACTGAAAATCTCAGTGCTTGGAACATCCAAGGTTTAGTTTCAGCCTATTGACATAGATAGCTCAGAGCAGCAAGGCTCTCTGCTCATCTCTGATGCTCAGAGGCCAGGCCCCCGGGGCAGCTACCAACTTAAAAGCTGTCCGGTACCACATGGAAGGTCAAAGAGCTCTGTGAAGCCTTGAATTGAAAATCAAATATTCAGCATGGAGGTGATGTGGTTCACTCAGTTTCTAACTCATGGCCCACCTAGACCTAATGAAGCCAGAAGAAAGGGCTGTGCTATTCTTGGACATGGAGTTGAGGACAGCAAGGCTTGTTGGTCAGCATTGGTAACTATCACATCCCCATAATCCTGCAACTCAGAGTTATCCTCCCATTTCACAGATAAGCCTCAGAGAAGCTGCATGACTTGCCCAAGCTTACATAGTGAAGATTGGAACTCAAGCTAATGGATTCCAAAGATTATGTCTTTTCACTCTCATTTGCCTGTTTAGCATTCTCCCTCTCCCTGTCTCAATCTCTCCCTCTCCCCCACCATCACACACACACACACACACACACACACACACACACACACACACATACACACACACACTTCATACACATATCTCTTCACTTCTACCTCCTTTTATTTTTCAGCTTTGAAAAAATGAGTGCTTGGTACAAACAGGATTCCTGAGCTATAGTTAGCCCTCATTCAACTGGAGGTCGTTCTGCACTCAGATGTTCATCTTTACAAATTGAAACTGAACGCAAAATACTCAGAACTCAGTTCAAAGTGCTGTCAACATAAGAATAAATAAAAGGACTAATTTTTGCCCCGTGTCTACGGCTGCCATTATTTTGCATAACATCAAAATATTTAAGAGGGAAAGTAGGAAAAAGCTTAACTCTTGTAAGAATTCACTCCACAAACAGTGAGAATTTGGAGATTTGTTCTTTGCCTTTGTAATTTAAAGGACAATGTTCTCATTCCCTACATCACTGTGGTATTCCAGCGATGTATCAAAGCTAAGGCTTCCGTAGACGTGAGCAGCTTTAATTGCAAGGATTTCAACTGTTTTAACAAATAGTTACAGATGATAAAAATGCCAGCTGGGCTGTGAGATACTAGTAGCGTTTGTGCTTTAATGTGTAAAACTATTATAGCTCTATCATCAAGGCACCAAAAGCAATGAGGGAGGATGACTCAGAAAATAAATATTCTGAATAATCCTGACATCAGAGACAGCTGACAGGAAAATGTCTTTGATTACAGGAGACACTTTGGGAAAGTATCAGTTGTTGTCAACTCTTGCCAGAATTGCAAGTGACCTTGAAAAGACCAATTTTGGTGGAGCTGTGTGAGGGGAAAGAAAATTGCAGTGAGTTGATGAGAGAAAGTCTCTTATGAAGTGGGGCTGTGAAAAGACAAGGAGAATTGGAGAAATAATGAAAGGAATGTGGTATTGAGAAAGGAGTTTTTTTGAATGAGTAACATTAGACCTTCTATTTTACCACTTCAAGTGAAATGTGGAAGCCTCACTCCCATTTAGATCCTTTTACGTTCTCTGTTTTTATCTTTGTCATGAGTATCATATGGTGTTATAATGTCTGCTTCACTCATCAAATACGATTTTAAAAACTCATGAGATCATGAACATGAGAACTGTCTCCATTTATTTAACGCTGTTTAATAGAATTTTCTGGTTGTCTCCATAAAGTTCTTGCATATTTTTGCTAGATTTATTTTTCATTGCCACACTAAATGACATTTTTAAGTATATTTTATAATCATTTGTAGCTGAATATTAAAGGTAGATGATTTCTGGGTATTCATTTGTATCTAGCATCCTTGCTGAACCCTCTTATAAAAGTTATAAAAATGTATCTCCAGATAGATTCTCTTCAGTTCATTTGTAATCACATCATCCATGAAAAGTGAGAGTTTTATATTTTTTTCTTTCCAATCCTATACTCTGATCTATTCTTCCTGTCTTAATGAACTGAATAGAACCTCCAGGACCATAACAAATAAAAGCAATGATAATGGACATTCTTGTCTTATTTATGATTTTAAAGGGACTGTTGTTGGTATTTCACCTCTAAGTATATTTCCTAGAGATTTCTGATAGACACACTTTATCAAGTTAAGGAAGTTCCCTTCTACTCTTAGTTTGACAAGATTTATCGTAAATGAATGTTGAATTATATAGAAAAGAAGGGGAAAAACTCATGAGCAAAAGTACAGTCTAGTTTGTGTGCCCATATTTCTGCTCTTTCCACTTTTCCTTCCACCATCCTGATGCTCCAAAATTCTTTCTTTCAGCGTCTCCTTTCTGTTTGAAGAAATTTTCAGTGTGTGTCCTCTAGAGACAAATTTTTTCAGGTCTCTTTTATGATTAGGAAAAGGTCTTTATTTTTCTCTTCATTCCTAAAGGATAGTTTTGTTGGATTTAGACTTCACAGTTGACAGTTCTTTTCTCTCAACCCTTGAAAAATGTTGTGGCTCATCCTTCTGGCCTCTATGGTTTCCGATGAGAAACCCACTATCATTTGAATCAGTGTTACCCTGTAGGGAATGTGTCATTTTCCTGTGTGTGTGTGTGTTTAGATTTTAGAAGTTTAATTATGATGTGTCTTGGCATGGGCTTCTTTGTGCTTATCCTATTTAGGATTTGTTCAGCTTCATGAATCTATAGGTTTGTGTCTTTTGCCAAATGTTGGGTGTTTTAAGCCACTATTTCTTAGAGTATCCTTTCACTTTCATGCTCTCCTCTCCTTCTTGGACTCCAATAATATGAATGTTGGATCTTTGTTATGTAGTCCTACAGGTCATTGAGGCTCTGTTCCTTTTTTCTCAATCTATTTCTTTTCTGTTGTTCAGATGGGGTAAATTCTATTGATCTGTTTTCAAGCCAGTTGCCTGCACACTGGTAAACTGCTGATGAAAGAAACTAAATAAGATTGATTCATAGGATTAATGTCTATTTGGGGTCTGTAGCTATGATTTAAAATGAAACCAGTAAGTCCAGTTGAATAATAGTTTTTACATCAAGTTCTGCTTGGACACAGATGGGAAGAAGAATGATATTTAAGTTGAAGCAGATTAGGGTTTTGGCAGGTAACTGTAATGAGGGACAGGATACCAAGAGAGTTGATTGTAATAAGAACTCATGGAGGGAGGTGAAGAGATCATTGAATGGATGGTCTTGGTGGAGGTCAACTGTCTTGCAACTAAAAAAATAGGAGTCATTGTTCATGTTTTGGGATGCTCAGAGTTAAGATTTTATGTAATGATTAGCATACCTTTCAGGATATGATGGAGGATTGACTGGCTGAAGTGAGGGAGAGGAGAAAGTAGATGAAGGTGAAAAAGTAACAGAAGGGTGATATATGGTGATGTATGGGCCATCCAGAAGATGATCTATTTATTGTCCAAACAAAACATTTTTGAGGAAACTCTTGAGAGGTGTCAATACTAATTATTCAAGAACAATAGATCTAAATTGGGGCTGTTCCAGAGAAACCAAGATATATGACCACCTTAGTCACCCATAAGGTTGGTGACCCCACTGTGAATGGTCACTGGAATACAGTAAGGTACAAAGCTGTGGCTGGGTCTCATGTCTTCGATGACTAGGGAGATAGTGGCAGTAAGCAATATTAGAGGATGGCAGAGACAGATGGAGTACATCCTTAAGAATCGAGGAGTTTTGGTTAGGAAGGAGGGAAAGGAAAGTTTGGGAGAAGCAATAAGAAGGAAGAGGAATCAACCCTACTTCCTGGTCTTAAGGGAGTCAGTACATGAGGAAAAAACCAGCATCATCTTGAAATGTCTGTAGTGAGGATGGTGTACCTGGAAGACGGGCAGATGTCCAAAGGTGAGAGCAAAGGTCAAAGGAGAGCTTGAGGGCACAGGGTCTAGCACATGGTGTGATGGGAGAGGAGGATGTACCATAGGGTCACATTGGCTCTTGCAAGGGCGTTAGGGATGGGGAGGTAAAGGATCCTTAGACATTGGATCTTTGGACACCTATCAATGATAAAAGCAAACAGGGGTAAAACATGATGGGCAAAAGAGAGGATCAATCCATTTGAAAGCTGAGCTCGATCATAAGGCCCCTCATTACAACTCATCACACTGAGGAGGGAGGGGTAAGGGCAGGGCAGGGGTGGGGAGGCGAAGTTCCCACCACAAGAGCCAGTGGTGGTGTGAAGACTTCAGATGGTGTGTGCAAAAATAATCCCTGCCTTGTCAGTGCTGTCTCTTGACCTGGCATTTCCCTTTACATTCTAAAGAAATGTTTCACTTCCCATTTTACCTTCTGAACTTATTTTGCTCTACATTTAAATGGCTATTGTGTAAAACATATCCTCCTTTTCCTCAAGCTTCATTTTCCTAGAATTTGGACATTTAAGAATCATGTTATAGCAATTGAACCAAAAAACAAAATTTAAATAAGCCTATTGGATGACAATTTTCTGGTTTACTCAATAATCAATAAGCGTTCTGAGAAACTTTTACATTGCTCTCAGGCATAGGACCACTATGGAGAAATTGGGAAATGGGAAAGTGTTGATTAAAAAGAATTTAGCATCTTGGGCTGCATAATAAAAAGGAATATTGATGTTCTCCATCTTAGTGAGTTTTCCCAAGAGAAATCAGAAATTCTCTTACTGATTAAAGGTAAAAATTCCCAAGTCAAGTTTAAAGGGCCAATAAACAGGAAGCTAAGTTCTGCTGGTCCATATAATGTGAACAGGACATAGTGGTTTGAAAGAAGGGGGTTCAGTTTCCAGGAAGTGAATGTAAAATCCATCACTGATGTTCAGCCTATGTGTATGGCAGCCTCTCGTGCAATGGTCACAAATGAACTTAGTTTATGACCCCATGTTGGTCTCAAAACGAATTATCTTCTAGCTGCTGATCCTTCTGGGTCACTGAGAAGAGTTATTAATAGATAGCTTCCAATCCTTCACCAGACTGTTTTTGCTCACACCACATCTGACACCAAATGTGTGAGGTTTTTTTCACACCAACAATCGGTTTTTTAGTCTCCAGTCACCCACTGGGTGTGGTAAAATTCAATTGAATTCTGATACTAACTACCCAGACTTAGCCTAGATCCCACAGGTGTAAGAGCCCACTCAGTCCTACAGGACTGTCCTCATTTCAGATGCCTGTCTCAAGTATTGGATGCTCCCATGTACGCACACTTCTGTCCAAGTTGACTGCAATGTCAGGCGTTCCCACAACTGCTCTCCCTTCAGGTTTGGTGATTGGCTAGAGTGGCTCACAGAACTCAGGAAAATAGTCTATTAGAAAGCGTACAACTCAGGAGCAGCCGGGTGAAGAGATGTGTGTGACAAGGTATGGGGGAAGGGAGGCAGAGCTCTTATACCCTCTCTGGGTGTACCACCCTTCCAGCACTTCCACACTTTCACCAACCCAGGAGCTCCCCAAACCCCATCATATAGGGGGTTTAATGGAGGTTTCATTACATAGGCATGATTTGTTAAGTCATTGGCCATTGATGATTAACTCAATCTCCACCTTCTTTACTTTCTCTGGAGGGAGGCCAGGGATTGGGACTGAAAGTTCCAACCCACTAATCAAGGCTTGATCTTTCTGGAGAAGAGCCCTCATTTTCAAAGCTATCTTGAGGCCCCCAGCCACCAGTCTCCTCATTAACAAATAAGACACTCATCACTCTGGAGTGTCCAAGAGTTTTAGGAACCATGTGCCAGGAAGCAGAGGTAACAACCAAATATGTATTTCTTATTATGACACAATTTCCTAAACCCTGAGTGTTCTTCTGCTAACTATGTTTTAAAAAATTCAGAGAAACTGGAAAATGTGAAGAGTTAAATTTAAAAAGTTACTTTGGGAATTCCCTGGCAGTCTAGTGGTTAAGACTCTGCACTTCCACTGCAGGGGCCACAGGTTCAATCCCTAGCTGAGGAACTAAGATACCACAAGCCACATAGTGTGGCCAAAAAGTAAATAAATAAATAAAAATAGAAAAAGAAAAATTTTAAGTTATTTTGTCCAACTTTTATTTTTCTTTATGTTTATTTCATTTAAAAGACCCTCCATTATTGTTTTCACTTCCAGTCAACTCCAGGATTCAAATTGTTGAGATTGGCTTAGCCCATTCAATAAGAATCTCTATAGTATTTTTTATTACTTATTTTTATTTTTTATTTTTTGCAGTACGCAGGCCTCTCACTGTTGTGGCCTCTCCTGTTGCAGAGCACAGACTCCAGATGCGCAGGCTCAGCGGCCATGGCTCACGGGCCCAGCTGCTCAGTGGCATGCGGGATCTTCCCGGACAGGGGCACAAACCCGTGTCCCCTGCATCAGCAGGCGGACTCTCAACCACTGCGCCACCAGGGAAGCCCTCTATAGTATTTTTAAAATACATGAGTTACAAAATTAGTTGCCAACTTTTAAGAGCCAGAAAAAGCTCACATTTAAAATATCCCAACATCTTTTTTCTCTTGGAAAGCTGTATAATTTGACAACTCTGTGCTTCCCATTCACGGAAGGCATGGACTCTCCTTGTCACCAGAGGCCTGCCAGTGCCTCATACCTCCTATCCCTGATCAGTCTTACTAATTTCTGTTGACAGATTGTCCCTGTAGACAGCTGAGTCAGTGACTACAGCTTGCAGATAACACTCATCCCTCCAAATGATTCAGTGAGTCTAACATATGTACCATTTTCATTCTAAAGTGCATGAGTGAGGTGGCAGTTCCTAAAGGTGACTAATGTCTTGAGTATCCACTCCAACATCCACCTGTACCAAGGAGGTCCCAGGCCCTGGGGATGCAGAGGTAAAATATACAGCCCCTACCCTTACTGTTTGCTGGAGAATAAACCCAACTTCTTTGTGGTGTCTGATTCTCAGTGTCTACCTGTGGCCCAATTTTTATGATAACATGAAATCCCATAGCCTGCATATCTAATTTCCAGGGTTCCCCTCTTTATCATATAATCTAGCTACACTTCACTTTATTCTGATTTTTATCTACTTACAGCTCTATTTCTATTGTATTTTATCTATACAACCCCTTTGCATAAGAAGGCAGGATATGAATAAATAAAATGTAAATAGACAGTTCTAACATAGCCTGATAGCTGTCATGATAAATGTACAACCAGAGTGATTTCAGAATGCTGGGGACGTGAACTGAACTTAGGCTGGGGGTGAGGGAATGATCTCCTAAAGGATTTGACTTACATGAAAAACTACATGTAAAGCGCCAGATCTTGATGAGAACTGTTGTGTTTCAGTAGCTGCAAGCACTTCTGTGTGGGTGATTGATAGAGTCAAGGTGTGCAAGTGGCAGAACTTGAGTCTGGAGAGGTGGGCAGAGGTCTGACCACAATGTCATTGTTAGAGAATTTAGAGGTTTTCTAAGACCAAGAGGAGCCATGGAAAAATGCTAAGTAGAAGAGGGGCATCAGCAGATCTGCTTCTTGAAAATTCCTTGGTATGAAAGGCAGAAGGAAGGAAATCATTTGGAAAAAGAGAGAAATTGATCAGCTCTTGCAAAATCACTTCCAAATTCATGTCATACTTCCACTCCAGGTAATGATGAGCTGCTTAATTGGGACCAGTACACACCCCACCCCAAGGAAGATACCCTGCGACCCTTGGGCATGCACACCAAGGGAGGGGCACTGAGTGTGTCTGCAGGGAGGTCACTATGATCAGCTAAAAACTAAGACCCTCCAAGTGTCCACCAAGTGAACAATGGGGAAAAGTGCTCCATATGTACGTCATGGAGCACCGCACAGCACTGAACATGACCAACAACATGGATGAACCTCAAACTTATTGGTAAATAACAAAGTAAAATAAAATAAAAATCACAGAATAGAAGGTACACACAGCTCACCCACAGGCAAGTCACACTCCACAGCTTAGAGATGTAGGTATTGGTGATAAAACTGGGGAGAAAAAGCAAAGAGTGTTTCCCCTAACATGAGCTTAGTGGTTACCCCACGAGGAAGTAGGAAGGAGGACATGGATGTTATCCCAAAGAGACAATTCAGGGGCTTCTGGAATTCTAGAATGTTCTTTTCCTTGACCCAAATACTGGTTACATGGCTTTTAAAAAATATACTGTATATTTGAGTTTTATGCTATTTTCTTGTGTGTTGTATTTCACAGTTATTGTAAATGGTTTCTAAACATGGGTGGAGGCATGAACTAAGGTAGTGATTTACAAGGTAGAACTTGAGGGTTGGATGATTGATGGAAGGGGGAAACCAGGAGCAGGTAGCATCCAGGATGATTCTTAGATATCAGATGAGATGTGACACCACTCGCCAACATGGGTTCCAGAAGGAACAGATCTAGTGGGCTTGGAAGAGAGAAGATAACTTAAATTTTAGACTATTTAAATGAAGATGCTCAGATCCACCAATAAAGTGGATATTGGGCTAGGGCTCAAAATAAAAATATAGTTTGGAGTTTCCTATTCTAGAATCATCAGCATCAGCAATTAACTTAGGATATCAAGTAATGCAAATGTGTAAGATTGTGTGTGTGTGCACGTGTGTGTGTGTAGATTAAGCAGAAAATAATATAAGCCTTTGGACAGCTTCTTGAATCTAAACTTCTAGTTTTAGTGAAATGGTGGGGATGGAAGCCTTGTATCAGAGCTAGAAATAAATGATAAAAATGAAAGAAGAAAGTGAAGCAGGTTGGCTTCTTTTGAAGAAGGTTTATAAAGGGAAAAAGGGAGCTCAGTTGTTCTCCATGGAGAGGCTTGTACTCACAGGGGGACTTCTTCCCTCGTGTCTGTTTGTCACTATGGTGGGTCTTTTTTCTATGAAGCAGAGGTGGTACTGACACAGCAATGTCTACAAAAAGAGATGAGATACAGTACTCAACTGCTGGAACCTGTTTGGAATAGGAAGGGAAATATCCTCCCACAGCAAAGGGAAGGACAGCCAGCCATGAAATGGTGGATGCAAGACAGGAAATGGAATCCAAAAGATTTCTGGTTTATTTTAGACTGCTATAAAAGCCCAGAACTTAGACGTTCCAGGAGGTAAAGTAAGTGACTTAAATGACCTCTCTCGATTTTACTCCCAATCTCAGGTCTGTGAGCTTCCAGCATTACAATTTATTCAGAATTTATGCTTTGTAAGGGGACCGAGTATCTGGGGAAAGAAACAGTGCAGCATCAACTGACCTCTTAACCAGTGTTTCTGTAATTCAGCTTAAGATTTGCAAAAAGCCACAGTTTGGTCAAAGAGCAAATATCCCTTGTAAAAGGCAGCAAGGTTCATGTTAAAAGATGAAACACTAAAGGAAGGAATGCCCAGAATTATATCTTCTTCTTTTCTTTTTTTTTTTTTGAAAGTGGTCATGGTTCCAAGCTTTCCCTTGAAGACTATCCTCTGGTTAGTAGTTGGAACATACAGAAAAGGAATAGATAACCTGATGAGACTACAGAAAAAGAAAATAGATGCTTACTACTGTCTTATAACCACTGCTGTGTCAAACCCATTAGACTAGGTGAGTTGTAGTCACACAGCTTATCTACCTTTCAACTCTGACTGGGACAAAAATAAAATTCTGTTGTATCAACATTGATACAGATACTAGAATTCCTCTCAGAAAACATGAGCAAGCATACCTTGGAACAAATTTCTTATAACCTGCCATTTAATGTTACCAAAAGCACCTTGCAATACTTGATTGGCCTCAGATGAAGTGTGTTGCAAATAGGATACATAAATTTAACTATTGAAATCTCTATTGGATTTGGGGCTAATATTTCATTGATCATCTGCCATGATTTGTAAAAACAAAAATAAAACACTCTAGTTCCAAATAAAATTTAAAAGCCAAAATGGATCACATTTTCAAAAAGCATATCCGCTGGTAGAATTAAAGGTAATTTTAACTTTCTTCTTTATGCCCTTCTTTATTATTTGATTTTATTTTACAACACTCATGTTTTACATGTATAAGGCAAAGAAAGAAAATGAAACAGCTACAATAGACATGGTCTCGATTGCCTTCCAGTCAACCAGTCTTGGAGATAAACTACATTGATGCTCCAAAATGACGACACACTTGTGTTCTAACCATCTGGGATGTTGACATGCATCCAAATTGTTGGGCTCACACACACACATGGATTTAAGCAGCTAAATGGTTTGCTTAGTGTGAAGAATATCAGTACAGAGGTGTAATGGGTTTCAGGGAAAGCCATAGTCACAGAGAGAACCTCCTGCCAGCTGATGACAACAGATGAGTTGGCAGTAAAGGCAAAGTCACACTAAAAGCCTTGATGGTCCTAGGATGATATTTCCAGGACATGCCACTTGCCTTTCAAACATCTGACTGGGGAATAGAGAGCACATATGTCACCGGAGATCATGTATGAACACATACAGCTTATATCTGTAAAGGACTATTCTAAGAGGGTTAACAGTCTGGCCACGTTTCCACATCAACACCCCATAAGCCCTCATTTTAGCCCTTACCATGAGTCAGCTGTGTTTTTGCCAAGCCTGTTTATGCCAGTTCTATTTGTTATCTTTATTAATTCAGATAAGCCAATCATAATGATAATATCAGTTGAGAGCTTACTGTGTGCCAAGCATAGCAAAACTCATTTAACTCTCTTAACAATTCAATCATTAAAATACTAGTATTTTACTAATAGTAAAATATACTAGTAGAGGGATAATTTAGGAGTTTGGGATTAGCAGATACAAACTGTTATATATAAAATAAACAACTGTATAACACAGGGGACTATACTCAATGTCTTGTAGTAACCTATAATGAAAAAGAATATATATATATATATATATATATATATATACATATGTATATGTATAACTGAATCACTGTGCTGTACACCAGAATCTAGCACAACATTGTAAATCAACTATACTTCAATTTTTTTTTTAATGTAAAAGATTAACATCAAAGAGATGACATGTCATGTTGATAGTATGTATCCTTGGTGTGATGTGATGAGACCATCTCTTTTCCTCTGTGGTTTTCTATCCCCAAAACCATAATTCAAGTCTAATTATGAAAAAAAGATCAGACAAGTCGAAATTGAGGGATATTCTCCCAAATACCTGATCACTACTCTTCAAAACTGCTAAGTCATAAAAAAACAAGTTGAAAGTCTGAGAAACTGCCACAGCCTATAGGAGCCTAAGAAAATATGCTGACCAAATGTAAGGTAGTAACTTGGATGGGATCCTGGAACAGAAAAAGAACATTTGGTATAAACAAATAGAATTGGAAAAGTGTATGGACTTGGGTAAATAATAATATATCAATATTGGTTTGAGTATTGTGACAAATGTACCATAATGTAAGATGTTAATAAAAGCAGACACTTGAGTATGGGGCATATGGAACCCTCTGTACTATCCTCAAAATTGTTCTGTAAATCTAAAACTATTCTAAAATTAAAAGTTTATTTTAAAAATACTATTATTACTTCAATTTTTTTCAAAAGTAGTACAGATAGATTCAGCCCAAATTCTAGTTTAGAACCCAAGTGGTCTGGTTTTGAGTTTTCTCACTTAAACACCAGCAAGAAAGGAGTCAAAACAGTTGGCCTGTGATGCATTTTTCTTTCAGTTATTGTGGGTGGAAGTGTGTTCCTAGAGGAAAGATAATAAAGCAAAACTCTGGACTTTCAGGTAAACACTCTCCAGACAGTCCCTGACTTATAATGTTTCCAACTACAATTTTTCAGCTTTACAAGTGATATGCATTCATTAGAAACCTTATTTTGAATTATGAATTTTTATCTTTTCCAGGACTAGTGATATGCAGGAAAATACTCTCCAGTGATGCTGAGCGGTGACAGCCAGCACAGCTCCCAGTCAGCCACGCGATCACAAGCGGAAACAATGAATGCACTCGCAACCATTCTGTACCCAGACTTCCATTGTTTTTCACTTTCAGTACAGTGTTCAATAAATCACATGAGCTATTCAACACTTTGTTATTAAATAGGCTTTGTGGTGGATGATTTTGCCCAATAGTAGGCTAATGTGTTCTGAGCACACTGAAGGTAGATGAGGCTAAGTTTGGATGCTCAGTAGGTTAGGAGTATTAAATGCATCTTCCACTTATGATATTTTCAACTTACAATGGGTCTATCAGGACGTAACCCCATCGTAAGTGGAGGAAGATAATATTTGTATGGAGGAAAATCCCTGTGGATGGACCTCTTTGAGCAAGATGTCCGTGGATTACAATTGCTTGCCTGTGTAAACAATTTACATTTATGAAGCATGCTGCCAGAGAGATGTCACATAGGTATCTGACCCAAGACCGTCGGATGGAGTTGGGTTGTATCGACGGCCCCTGCTATGTGCCCTCTGTTTTACTTCTCAGCAGCTTCCTGCTATTTATCTTAGTCTTCTTCCCGTGCAGTTTAACAGTTTAGGAAACGCTGTACTTCACCATACACTGTGCCTTCCCACACTGCTGCCTCCTCAAACCTCGGCTGCCTTCACAGTCCTGACGTCCAATGCTTATGTCTCAAGTCTGTGAGATTTCTAAACTCTCTGCTGGTTTCTCCCATGCCATACCAAGAGTTGGAAGATGCTCCAGGGTAACAAGCAGTGGAAAATTGCCTCACTTAACTGCATTTGTCTTCTGGCCAGGATTTTGGCCCTAGAATATGGTTCACTTGAGGTGCCTTCCTGACTCTCCCATGCATTCAACAGACTTACATTTTATCTGGTTTTTCAGTGGTTCTTAGCAAGAACACTGGTATACTCCAAACTATCCCATTGTATCCAGAAGTTGAACTTCTATGTTTCAATTTTGAAAAGAAAAGAAATGCCTTATAACTACTGTGATATTTCTATACTCATTATTAAGTTCCATACATGCAAAGATATTTAATTTCAGTTTCAGATTTTTGCTGGTAAAGGGGTGTTATTCGTGTTTTGAAAAACTGATGTTACTTTATTGCCCCCAAAAGTAGATAATTACTGTAAGAAGTCCAAGATTGGTGGGGCTAAAAGGGACTTGGAAAATTGAATAAAATCTTCTATTTTCAAGATAAGGAATTAGGGCCCCCAAAAGAAATATAGCTGTAGCAAGGACTAGAACGTTTCTTTTACTTCTCTAGTTTTTACTTTGTTTCTCTCTCTTCATATCTTATGACTTAAAACATTTGAAAAAATATTTCATGTGGATAATAGATAGTTTGTGATATAGCTTAGAGAAAAGGGAAGAAATACAAGTGCAAGGTCCCCACACTTCTTGGCTGTTGTCCACATGCTGTTATGAAAGCAGATTTTTGCTGGTCAAGAAGAGCTGCCACTGAGCCCACCAGCCCAGTGACAGCTGCTTAAACAAGAGAGCAGGTTAGGGGAAATTAAAGGTGCTGAAGCAGGCCTGCATTCTGCAGCTGTTGAAAGCGGCAGCAAGAGGAGGGCTCCGTTCCATAAAAAAAAAAAAAAAAAAAAAAAACATTGTCAAATGCACTGAGTAGGCTGGGTCTACCAAGCACACTAGACTCAGGGATACTGACCAAGCTTTCAGGATCAAAGAAACTGAAAAGAAAACCATTATCTTCATTTTTTTCTCTCTCATCTCCTACATCTAATCCACCTGAGATCCCCATTGATTTAACTCCAAAATATATGTTAAAGTCATCACGTTTCCCTAATCCCACAACTGCCATCCCAGGTCTAGCTTCCTTTATCTCATGCTTGAACTACTGCAGCAGCCACATTCATGGCCTTCCTACTTCCCATCCTGTTCCCCTTTAAACTATTCTTCTCCCGCAAGTGGCCACTTTACAATTTTTTTTATGTAACTATGGTCGTGCCACATCCTGGCTTAAAACGTTCAAAGGTTTCCGTTTGCACATATATTCCAAAATCACACCTGGGCTCATCCAGTTCTCTCCATTCTCATCTCCTGCCACCTTCCCTCTAGCTCACCGTATACCTGCCCTAGCTGCCTCCTCACTGTGCCATCTCACACCAAACTCTTTTCTGCTACGGGGCACTTTCTAATGATAAGCCTCCTTTTGCCCCAGTTCACTGATTTGCAGGTCTGGCTCTGAATCCCAGCGGTCTCAGCTTAACCATCAATTTCTCATACATGCCATCCTGACCTTTATAGTTGGCCCCTCCCTTGGTCTCTATCATTGACTTGGCTTGTTTTTTTCATAACCTGTTTAACAATTTTATTCATTTCCTTTGTTATCTGTCTGAGCCATTCAGTCCTGTGCTCCATGAAAGCAATCTCATTTCCATTTTATCTCGGCCAGTATAACCAGCACCTGATGGGATTGCCTGGCAGACTCTAAGAACTTAGTAAAGGAATGCATATATGGATAGATAAATTCATGAATATACAGAGAATATGTTCTTCATTTCCTGAGTTAAACGGACTGGGTAGAAGTTTTCTTCCAGAAATACTGTTCAAGGTGGAAACAACCCAAGTGTCCATCAATGGATGGGTGGATGAACAAAATGTGGTGTATGCATGCAATGGAATACTATTCAGCCTTAAAAAGAAATGTTACAACATAGATGAATCTTGAGGAAATTATACTAAAGGAAATAAGCCAGTAAGAAAAAGACAAATACTATATGATTCCACTAATATGAGGTCCCTAGAGTAGTCAAATTCCTAGGGACAGAAAGTAGAATGGTGGTTTCTAGGGACTATGGGGCGGTAATGGTGAGTTAGTATTTAATGGAGACAGAGTTTCAGTTTTACAAGATGAAAAGGTTCTGGAGATGGATGGTGGTGATGGTCGTAAAACAGTGTGAATGTACTTAACACTACTGAACTCTACATTTAAAAATTTTATGTTATATGTATTTTACTATAATTAAAAATAAAAATTTGTAAAGTACTGAATAGGATAGGAAGATACATTCTATATATGATATGTTTGTACAAATAAAGATAAAGACATTGATCTCATTTCCTGGAGAGGAGTAGGGGAAGTATTCCATTTTTTTTTATAGCTGTCTGTATTGTCGGACTGATTACAATTTTTTTACGTTACTTTTGTAGTAAGGAAAATTTTCAGAAAGAGTTTTAAAAAGAAGCAGAAATTTGACCTAAATCCTTCCTTAAAGCTCTCTGTGAATGAGGAGAGCAGAGAAATCTTCAGGGAAATCTGACAGGACTTACATGAAGCGCTGGGTACCTCTTCCTGACACGGTTATAGGATCATATACATAGGGTTCTTGTTGTTTTAAAAAAGTCCTCAACGTGGGGGGCGGGGAAGGAGAGGAGGGATAAATTAGGAGTTTGGGATTAACATATACACACCACTATATATAAAATAGATAACCAACAAGGACTTACTGTATAGCACAGTGATATTTTGTAATAACCTATTGTATAATGGAAAAAATCTGAAAAAGAATAGATATATATGTATAAATGAATGCTGTACACCTGAATGTGACATGATGTTGTAAATCAACTATACTTCAATTTTTTTTTTAAGTATTATGTTTGTATCCCCCCACAAACAAAGTCCTCACTGAAGCCACAGATCTGTGAAGAGCCACAGAGGGAGTGAAAATGTAGGAGTTTAAACAAGTTCC
Source organism: Neophocaena asiaeorientalis asiaeorientalis (assembly GCF_003031525.2). Taxonomy (NCBI): domain Eukaryota; kingdom Metazoa; phylum Chordata; class Mammalia; order Artiodactyla; family Phocoenidae; genus Neophocaena; species Neophocaena asiaeorientalis. Next base: position 1,576,536 of record NW_020175675.1, on the reverse strand, counting down.
TTTAACCCCCTCACCAACAGAACTCCTCAAAACTAATTTTTCATAACGGGAGCATCTCACAACTCTGAATGAGATTCCTTGGCCGAAAAATGCCTATTTTGACCATATATTACAAGAGACCCTCTAGTAAAGAAGGGGGACCACTCATCCCTGTAGGGAGAAGCACCTGCACAAGACCATTGGGTGTCAGTCCCCATTCTGAAAAGTCACCCTGAGCAAGAATTTTGGCTGCAGACTATTTTTGCCCCACTTCCTGATTAGAACCCAACGCCCATGAAAGATGAACAGACACCACTCCACCAAATGAATGAATCTCATTCCTCCAGAGAGCAATGTTACCTCAAATGCAGAGGCTCTAGAACAAATGGACAGTGGGATTTTTCAGCCTGCCAGATGAGTTTATAAGTGTATTTCCTTGACCAGCAGTTGGCAAATGCACATCCCACACTACCGTTTCAAAGGCAGTTTCAGGATGGGTGGATTCTCCTGTTAAACCACTAGATGCAATCTGTGTACAGGCTGTTGCCTGCCTGCACGTAGCTCCAACGTAGAGATGACAGCTGTGGGTCTGCCTGAGGCAGCACTCACCTCGTGATTAGGGAGAAAGATTCCCAAACTGGCAGGCGTCCATCTCGTTTACCAGAGGGTGTCACTTTTGATAGTGTGTGGGGTGGCAGTGGGGCTCTGAATTAACCAGGGACAAGAGGTATAAACTGGGACACTCCAAGGCAAAGTGGCCTATATGGTCATTTTAATGTATGTGGTTGCATCATTTTCTACATGAAAGAGAGAGAGAGACAGAGAAAGAGAGAGAATGAGAGAGAAAGCTAAAGTAACATAAGCTGAAGTAAGTAGCTTGTGCTACCAAACCACATGTACCAAGTAAGAATGCTAGGGAAAGGGTGTGCTTCTGTATGGATAATTATTAAGATCTTCTAAGAAATCTAGTAGTATAAAATAATTACTGTCTACCATAAGAAATGTGGTAAAAGAGAAAATAAATTAAATGAGAGGATTAAATCCATGCAGTACTCATGAAGTACAGATTTGGTGGAAACAATTTGTTTTGAAAATGACAAAAGAACAATTTGTAAAAGGCAAATAAAAGCAATTTGGAGTCTGAACTTTGAATCAGCAATTGTTTTATATAATTAGGTAAAATTAGAAAATTTAAGTAATTTTTTTTATTCACAGATTTTTAGGTCCTCAGGCATCTGTTCATTCGTAAATCAATATTGAGAATTTGATTTTTTTCAAGAAATGTGTTTGATTTTGTCCATTTTCAAGATAGATTGTATTTTATTTATTTTTTCTACAAAGTTTTTATTTATGAAATTTAAAATATAATAATAATAATGAGTACAATTTTTTCCAGTTTTATTGAGATATAATTGACATAAAGTATTATGTTAGTTTAAGGTGTACAAACTAACAATTTGATATATGTATACATTGCAAAGTGATTACCACAATAAGTTTAGTTTACATATAGTATCTCGCATACTTAAATTTCTTTCTTGTGATGAGAAATTTTAAGATCTACTATCTTAGCAATTTTCAAATATACAATACAATATCGTTAACTATAGTCATTGTACTGTATGTTACATCCCCAGAACTTATTTATCTTTTCATAAATAATGATGGAAGTTTGTATCTTTTGACTACCTTCACCCATTTCCCCCATCCTCCACACCCTGCATCTGGCAACCACCAATCTGTTCTCTGTTTCTAAGAGTCCATTCTTTTTAGATTCCACATATAAGTGAGATCATACAATTTTTCAATATTTGTCTTTCTCTGTCTGGTTTATTTGATTAAACACAATGCCCTCCAGGTTCACACACGGCAGGATTTCCTTCTTTCTCATAGCTAAATAATGTTCTATTGTATACACATACCACATTTTCTTTATCCATTCTTCCATGGATGGACACTTAGGTTGTTTCCATGTCTTGGCTCTTGTGAATAATGCTACAGTTAACATGGAGGTGCTGATATCTCTTTGAGATAGTGATTTTGTTTCCTTTGTATAAATATCCAGAAGTAGAATTGCTGGATCTTATGGTAGTTATATCTTTAATTTTTTGAGGACCCCACCCCTGGCATACTGTTTTCCACAGTGACTACCCCAGTTTACTTCCCAACCAACAGTGAAAAAGGAATCCCTTTTTTCCACCTCCTTGCCAACACTTGTTATCTCTTGTCTTTTTGATGATAGCCATTCTAACAGATGTGAGGTAATATCTCAATGTGGTTTTGATTTACGTTTCTCTGATGATCAGTGATGTTGAGCACCTTTTCCTTTACCAGTTGGCCATTTGTAAGTCCTCTTTGGAAAAATGTCTATTCAGTACTTCTGACCACTTTTAAGTTGGATTATTTTTATTTTGGTATTGAGTTTTATATACATTTTGCATATTAACCCCTTATCAAATAGATGGTTTGGAAATATTTTCTCCAATTTCAAAGGTTGCCTTTTCATTTTGTTGATTCTTTTTTCCTGTCAGATGCTTTTTAGTTTGATGTATCTCACTTATTCATTTTGCTTTTGTTGTTTTTGGTGTCAAGTCCAAAAAAATAATTGCCAAGATTGGATGTCAAGGAGCTCACCCCACTATGTTTTCTTCTCAGAGTTTTATGGTTTCAGTTTTATGATTTCAAGTTTATTTTTGTATAAGGTATAAGATAAGGGGTCTAGTTTTATTCTTCTGCTTGTGGCTGTCCAGTTTTGCAAGCATGAGTTATTAAAGAGACTGTCCTTTTCCCATTATATATCTTTGGCTCCTGTGTCAAAAATTAATTGACCATATAAGCAAGGATATTTTTTCTGGGCTCTATTTTGTTCCATTGATCTATGTGTCTGTTTTTATGTCACTGTCATACTGTTTTGATTACTATAGCTTTGTAATATAACTTGAAATCAGGAAATATGGTGTCTCCAGCTTTGTTCTTCTTTCTCAAGATTGCTTTTGCAATTCTGAATCTTCTGTGGTTTCCTACAAATTTTAAGATTATTTTTCATGTTTCTGTGAAAAATGTCACTAGAATTTTGATAGGGATTGTATTCAATCTGTAGATTGCTTTGGTTAGTATGGACCCCTTATCAATATTAAGTCTTCCAACCCATGACCATGAGTATCTGCCCCAATATTTGGTATTTCCTACATTCTTCTAACATTGGGCTTAGTTTGTTCTTTTTCTATACCTTGAGGTATGTCTGGTTTATTTGAGCTCTTTCATTTTTCTTAATGTAGGTGTTTATTCCTATGCAATTCCTTCATATAACTGCTTTTGCTGCATCACTTAAGTTATGGTATGTTGTATCTCTATTTTTATTCACATGAAGTTTTGGTTTTGTTTTTTTCTTAATTTCTCTTCTGGTTTCTTCTTTGATCCATTGGTTATTCAATAACTTGTTGTTTAGTCTCTACATATTTGTAGATTTTATGGTCTTCTTGAATTGAATTTTAGTTTTATAGCATTGTGGTCAGAAAGGACGCCTGATACAATTTCAATTTTCTTAAATTTATAAAGACTTGTTTTGTGGCCTAACATATACTCTATTCTGGAGAATGTTGAACATGCACTTGCTAATAATGTGTATTCTGCTGATATTGGATGGAATGTTCTGTAAAAGTTAAGTCCATCTGGTCTAACGTGTAGTTTAACTCCAATGTCTATTGGTTTTATGTCTGGATGATCTATCTAATCTTGAAAATGGTGTATTGAAGTCTCCTAATATTATTGTATTGTTATCTCTTTCTCCTTTCAGGTCTGTTAATATTTGCTTTATATATTGAGGTGCTCTTATGGTAGATGCCTATATATTTACAAATGTTATATCATTTTATTGACCTGACCCCTTTATCATCATGCAATGACCTTTTCTGTCTCTTATTAAAGTCCTTGGTTTAAAGTCTATTTTGTCTGATATAAGTATACATATAAGGCAGGCAAGATATGCCTGCCTTCCTCAGGTTTCCATTTTCATGGAATATCTTTTCCATCCCTTCAATTTCTGCCTGGGTAGTCTTAAAGCTTAAATGAGTCTCTTGTAGGCAGCATATAGTTGGGTCTTGGTTTTTTTGTTCATTCAACCACCCTAGGTCTTTTGATTAGAGAATTTAGTCCATTACATGTAAAGTAATTATTGATAAGTATGGACTTATTATTGACATTTGTTCATTGTTTTATGGCTGCTTTGTAATTCCTTTGTTCCTTTCTTTTGTTTGTCTCTTCCTTTGTGATTTAATGATTTTCTGTAGTGGTTATGTTAGATAACTTTATCTTTTGTGTAGCTACTATGTGTTTTTTCCTGTGGTTACCACAGGGCTTATATAAAACATCTTATAGTTAATAATAATCTATTTTAAGCTGACAACAATTTAAGTTCAAACACATACTAAAGGCATCAATTTTTATTCTCTCCCAACATGTTTTACATTTTTGATGTTACTATTTACATCTTTTTAATTTGTATATCCATTAATAAATTATTGCAGTTATATTTATTTTTATTAATTTTACCTTTTAACTGTCCTACTATACCCATCACCATTCTGAATTTAACTATACATTTACCTTTATCAGTAAGGTTTATACTTTCTTGCGTTATCCTGTTACTAATTAGCATGCTTTTATTACAGCTGGATTAAATCCCTTTAACATTCCTTGTCAGGTCAGTCCTGTGGTGATTAACTTTTTCTGCTTTTGTTTGTCTGGAAAATTCTTATCTCTCCTCTAATTCTGAAGAACAACTTTTCTGGGTAGAGTATTCTTGGTCAGCAGTATTTTTTTTCCTCTTTCAGCACTTTGAATATGTCATGCCACTCCCTTCTGGCCTGCAAAGTTCTGCTGAAAAAATCTTCTGATTGTCTTATGGGGTTCCCTTGAATATAATAAGTTGTTTTCCTTTGCTGCTTTTAAGATTCTCTCCTTGTCTTTATTGACTATGTGCTTCCTAGATCTGGATGTCTGTTTCTTTCCCAAAGTTAAGGAAGTTTTCAGCCTCTATTTCTTTAAATAAACTTTCTGCCTCTCTCTTTCTCTCTTCTTCTGAGATCCCTATAATGAATACATTGGTATAGAAAATGATGTCCCTTAAGTCCCTTAAGCTATCTTCATTCTTGAATTATTTTTTTCTTTTTGCTTTCATGATTGGATGAATTCCATCGCCTTGTCTTTGAGTTTGCTGATTGTTTCTTCTACATGATTTAGTCTGCCATTGAACCTCTCTAATTTAATTTTTCAGTTCAGTTACTGTAGTATTCAGTTCTGTGATTTGTGTTTGATACTTTCTTATATTTTCTATTTTTTTGTTGAAATTCTTATTTTGTTCATGTATTGGTCTTCTGACCTCAGTAAGCATCTTTAAGACCATTATTTTGGACTTTTCATCAGATAAATCATTTATCTCTATTTCATTAAGGTTTATTTCTGGAGTTTTTCTTGTTTTTTTTTATTTGAAACATATTTCTCTGTTTCTTCTTTTTCCTTTATTCTCTGTGTTGGCTTCTGTGCATTAGCTAAAATAGCTACATCCGTTAGTCTAGATGGAGTTACCTTGTGTAGAACATTAATCTTATCATTCATCCCAATCCTCCTCTTGGTTGGCAAACTTTTGTGGTTGTCCAAGTAGCAATCTCTTTTTCTCATTGGCTCCCAGTAGTTGAGAGTGTGCTCCATTTCAATGAATTTTGTTTTGTTTTCTTTCCCCTCATTTTCCCATTGTGTAAGAGTTGGTCAGCTAGTTTCTGGATTTCTTTCAGAGGAAATTGTTTCATGTGTAACTGTAGATTTGATACCAGAGGAGGTGCGTTCAGGAGTTTCCTATGTTGCCATTGTGAAAATTAATAATCAGAAACCTCATTTAAAATGGAGTTGGGAGGTGAGAAGGAGGAGCTCTCATGCCCTACTACTTCATATCAACTGCAGACCCAATATGAAGAGATGAACCTCATATCTCCAACAGAAAGGAAGTTACTGCTGTACTACCCAGCAGAAGGAAGGAAGGTAGGTTTTCTCCTTGCCTGGAAACAGCCCAGCCAATGAGACACTGTCACAACTCAGAAAAGGAAAAGCCACTATACTTCAAACTCTCAGTTTCCTCCAATGGACTCTCTCATTACGACAGCACTCACAACTCCCCATTCTCCTCTATAAATGAACGTTCCTCTCCTTCATTCTCTAAACTTGCCTAGGATTTGTCATTGATTGCATATTCTAAATTGCAATTCTTTACTGTTCCCAAATAAACCCATTTTGCTGATAAAATAAACTAGCTGTTCTATTGTTTTAGGCCAATATCATCTTGGACTGGAAAACTGATTGTATTTTAAAAACCTCTGTCAGTAGTTATATTTGCTTTTCCTTTCTACTATTGTTTGTTTGTGACTTTCCCCTTTGTAAGTCTCATCTTGCTAGAGTTTGGCCCAGTGAGGTTTTCAGCAATAATATTTCCTTCCTCCTACTTTTCCTAGATTTGCTCAGTTGTTCTTTTTCTGATTTTCTCAGTTAAATCTTGGCCTGGTAATTTTCCACCTTTCTATTTTTGCTATGCATCTCTTATAAATACAGCTTTAGTTGCACCCCATATGCTCTGACATAGTAGCATTTTCAGTGTTATTCAGTTCTAAATATTTTTCTCTCTTTGGTTATTGCATTGCATTTCTAGTTTTATTGTAATAAACTCTATATCTGAGAATGTAGACTTAATGATGTCAAATTTTGGTATCTGTGGAGACTTCCGCTTGTTTCCTGTGTGCTGGAAGGAAGACATATTCTTTAAGAGTTCAGCCTATCACTCTTACTTAGTCCTAACCTTTTCCTTTGGCATTGTGCTATTTTCCCACTCAGATGCCTCATCAGAACCAAGCATTTTAGTGATATCCCTGGCCCACTGGGCAGAGGTTTTCACTTCCCATCACTGAGATGGCAGCCCTCCATTGCCCTGTGTTTAGGGGGATGTGTCTCCCCTTACTAGACAATGTGGCTCTCTCCCTCCTTGAAGTCTTTGCTTAGATGGACCCATACCCAACCCTATGCCCTAGAGCATCTGCTCTAGTTTTCCACTCTAGCTCTGAGTTCCCTTTCTACTTCTAGAACTAGGATCTTAAACATGTTTTTTTAAAGCCTTACATTTTACCCACCTCTTGATATATTTACAATGGGAAGAAAGAAAGCCCATGTGAGTTCCACATGCCCTATTCTCCTGGAAACCAAAGTCCTAATGATCAACTTCCTCTGCCTGTCTGCTTGAGATTTCAATGAGTTTGATAATATCTCCTTACTGGGAACAGAATTTCCAAATTATTGATGCTTTTGATAGATGAAGAGAAAAGAAACAATCATAATGTATGTGTGTGTGTTTGTGTGTATGAGAGACAGAGAGAGAGAGACACTAAATCCCAATACGTGTCTAGGGAGAAGGAACACTGGAGACATAGAGTAACGAGGCTTAATTCTGTATCCCTCTCTCTTTTTTAAACAGTTTTAATGATACATAATTGACATACCATAAAGTTTACCCATTTAAAATATACGGTTCAAAGAGTTTTAGTATATTTACAAAGCTGTACAACAATCGCCACACTCTAATTTTAGAACATTTTCATCATTCCCAAAATAAACCTTGTACCCATTAGGAGTTCCTCCCTCTAATTCCCTACTTGTGCCCACCTCTCAGCCTCTGACAACCACTAATCCACTTTCTGTCTCTATAAATTTGCCTAGTCTTGACAACCATGTAAATGGAATCATACAATAAGTGACTTTTGGGACTGGCTTTCTGGCTATAATAAATAATTTTCTATTAATATTCATTCACAGCCTCTTGTGTGAATGTATGTTTTCATTTCTGTTGCATATACATTTAGAAGTGGAATTACTGGGTCATATAGTAACTGTTTAATATTTGAAGGGTCTGCCACACTGGTAGACTCATACACTGCTGGTGGGAATATAAAAGGATGCAGCTGCTTTAGAAAACAGTCTGGTAATTTCTCAAATGATTAAACACAAAGTTACTACAAGACCCAGCAATTCCACTCTTCTGTCTATACACAAAAGAAATGAAAAATATGTCCACACAAAAACTTCTACATTAATTTTTATAGCAGCATTATTCATAACAGCTGAAAAGTGCAAATAACTCAAATACCCATTAGCTGATGAATAGATAAATAAAATGTGTTATATCCACACAACAGATTATTTGGCATAAAAAGAAATGAAGTACTGATGAATAAGGACAAATCTTGAAAACATTATGCTAAGTGAAAGAAGCCACACACGAAGGACCACATATTGTGTGATTCCACTTATGTGAAATCTCCAAAATTGGCAAATTTATAGAGACAGGAAGTAGATTAATAATTGCCTATGACCGGGTAGGGGTTGTAAATGAGAGGTGAGGACTGAGGGGAACAGGGTTCCATTTTGAGTTAATGCAAATGTCCTAAAATTAATTGCAGTGATGGATACCCAGCTGTGAGTATACTAAAAGCCATTGAATTGCACACTTTAAATAGGTGAATTTATGATGTGTGAATTATATCTCAAAACCACAGTTATAAACAAAGAACTTTGGGGGGGCTGAGAGCTAAGGCTCAGGCTTCGGTCGGATGCCGGGAGAGGACTGGGGTTGGCGGCATGAACACACCCTGCAGGGGGTTAGTGCGCCACGGCTAGTCGGGAGGGAGTCCGGGAAAAAGTCTGGACCTGCCGAAGAGGCAAGAGACTTTTTCTTCCCTCTTTGTTTCCTGGTGCGCGAGGAGAGGGGATTAAGAGCGCTGCTTAAAGGAGCTCCAGAGACTGGCGCGAGGCATGACTAACAGTGCGGACACCAGAGACGGGCATGAGACGCTAAGGCTGCTGCTGCTGCCACCAAGAAGCCTGTGTGCGAGCACAGGTCACTATCCACACCTCCCCTCCCGGGACTTTCTGCAGCCCACCACTGCCAGGGTCCCAGGATTCACGGACAACTTCCCCGGGAGAACGGACGGCGCGCCTGAGGCTTCTGCAATGTCCTGCTGGCCTCTGCCGCTGCAGGCTCGCCCCGAACTCCGTGCCCCTCCCTCCCCCCGGCCTGAGTGAGCCAGAGCCCCCAAATCAGCGGCTCCTTTAACCCCGTCCTGTCTGAGTGAAGAACGGATGCCCTTAGGCGACCTACGCGCAGAGGCAGGGCCAAATCCAAAGCTGAGCCCCAGGAGCTGTGCGAACAAAGAAGAGAAAGGGAAATCTCTCCCAGCAGCCTTAGAAGCAGCGGATTAACGCTCCACAATCAACTTGATGTACCCTGCATCTGTGGAATACATGAATAGGCAACGAATCATCCCAAATTGAAGAGGTGGACTTTGGGAGCAATATTTATTATTTTCTTCCCTTTTCCTCTTTTCGTGAGTCTGTATGTGTATGCTTCTGTGTGAGATTTTGTCTGCATAGCTTTGCTTTCACCACTTGTCCTAGGGTTCTGTAAGTCCGTTTTAGTTTTTTACCTTAAAAATTTTTTTCTTAATAATTACTTTTCTATTTTAATAACTTTATTTTATTTTACCTTACTTTATTTTATATTATCCTCTTTCTTTCTTTCTTTCTTTTTCTTTCTTTCTACTTTTTCTCCCTTTTATTCTGAGCCATGTGGATGAAAGGCTCTTGGTGCTGCAGCCAGGAGTCAATGCTATGCCTCTGAGGTGGGAAAGCCAACTTTGGGACAATGGTCCACAAGAGACCTCCCAGCTCCACGTAACACCAAACGGCAAAAATCTCACAGAGATCTCCATCTCAACACCAACACCCAGCTTCACTCAATAACCAGCAAGCTAGAGTGCTGGACACCCTATGCCAAACAACTAGCAAGACAGGAACACAACCCCACCCATTAGCAGAGAGGCTGCCTAAAATCATAATAAGGCCACAGACACCCCAAAACACACCACCAGACATGGACTTGCCCAGCAGAAAGACAAAATCCAGCCTCATCAGCCGGAGCACAGGCATTAGTCCCCTCCACCAGGAAGCCTACACAACCCACTGAACCAACTTTAATCACTGGGGACAGACACAAAAACAACGGGAATTACGAACCTGCAGCCTGCAAATAGCCAACTTCAGGACACTGGTCAACAAGAGACCTCCCAGCTCCACATAATATTAAACGGTGGAAATCTCCCAGAGACCTCCATCTTAACACCAGCACCCAGCTTCACTCAACGACCAGCAAGCCACAGTGCTGGACAACCTATGCCAAACAACTAGCAAAACAGGAACACAACCCCACCCATTAGCAGAGAGGCTGCCTAAAATCATAATAAGGCCACAGACACCCCAAAACACACCACCAGACATGGACTTGCCCAGCAGAAAGACAAAATCCAGCCTCATCAGCCGGAGCACAGGCATTAGTCCCCTCCACCAGGAAGCCTACACAACCCACTGAACCAACTTTAATCACTGGGGACAGACACAAAAACAACGGGAATTACGAACCTGCAGCCTGCAAAAAGGAGACCCTAAACACGGTAAGATAAGCAAAATGATAAGACAGAAAAACACACAGCAGATGAAGGAGCAAGATAAAAACCCACCAGACCTAACAAATGAAGAAGAAGTAGACAGTCTACCTGAAAAAGAATTCAGAATAATGATAGTAAATATGATCCAAAATCTTGGAAGTAGAAAAGACAGAATGCAAGAAACATTTAACAAGGACCTAGAAGAATTAAAGAGGAAACAAGCAACAATGAACAGCACAAGAAATGAAATTAAAAATACTCTAGAAGAGATCAATAGCAGAACAACTGAGGCAGAAGAACGGATAGGTGACCTGGAAGATAAAATAGTGGAAATAACTACTGCAGAGCAGAATAAAGAAAAAAGAATGAAAAGAACTGAGGACAGTCTCAGAGACCTCTGGGACAACATTAAATGCACCAACATTCGAATTATAGGGCTCCTAGAAGAAGAAGAGAAAAAGAAAGGGAATGGGAAAATATTTGAAGAGATTATAGTTGAAAACTTCTCTAATATGGGAAAAGAAATAGTTAATCAAGTCCAGGAAGCACAAAGAGTCCCATACAGGATAAATCCAAGAAGAAACACGCCAAGACACATATTAATCAAACTGTCAAAAATTAAATACAAAGAAAACATATTAAAAGCAGCAAGGGAAAAACAACAAATAACACACAAGGTAATCCCCATAAGGTTAACAGCTGATCTTTCAGCAGAAACTCTGCAAGCCAGAAGGGAGTGGCAGGACATATTTAAAGTGATGAAGGAGAAAAACCTACAACCAAGATTACTCTACCCAGCAAGGATCTCATTCAGACTTGATGGAGAAATTAAAAGCTTTACAGACAAGCAAAAGCTAAGAGAGCTCAGGACCACCAAACCAGCTTTACACAAATGCTAAAGGAACTTCTCTAGGCAAGAAACACAAGAGAAGGAAAATACCTACAATAACAAACCCAACACAATTAAGAAAATGGGAATAGGAACATACATATCGATAATTACCTTAAATGTAAATGGATTAAATGCTCCCACCAAAAGACACAGATTGGCTGAATGGATACAACAAGACCCACATATATGCTGTCTTCAAGAGACCCACTTCAGACCTAGGGACACATACAGACTGAAAGTGAGTGGATGGAAAAAGATATTCCATGCAAATAGAAACCAAAAGAAAGCTGGAGTAGCAATTTTCATATCAGACAAAATAGACTTTAAAATAAAGACTATTACAAGGGACAAAGAAGGACACTACATAATGATCAAGGGATTCATCCAAGAAGAAGATATAACAATTGTAAATATTTATGCACCCAACATAGGAGCACGTCAATATGGAAGGGAAATACTAACAGCTACAAAAGGGGAAACTGACAGTAACACATTCATAGTAGGGGATTTTAATACCCCACTTTCACCCATGGACAGATCATCCAAAATGAAAATAAATAAGGAAACACAAGCTTTAAATGATACATTAAACTATAGGTGCAAAAATCCTCAACAAAATACTAGCAAACAGAATCCAACAGCACATTAAACGGATCATACACCATGATCAAGTGGGGTTTATTCCAGGAATGCAAGGATTCTTCAATATATGCAAATCAATCAATGTGATACACCATATTAACAAATTGAAGGAGAAAAACCATATGATCATCTCAATAGATGCAGAGAAAGCTTTCAACAAAATTCAATACCCATTTATGATAAAAATCCTGCAGAAAGTAGGCATAGAGGGAACTTTTCTCAACATAATAAAGACCATATATGACAAATTCACAGCCAACATCGTCCTCAATGGTGAAAAACTGAAATCATTTCCACGAAGATCAGGAAGAAGACAAGGTTGCCCACTCTCACCACTCTTATTCAACATAGTTTTCAAAGTTTTAGACACAGCAATAAGAGAAAAAAAGGAAATAAAATGAATCCAATTCAGAAAAGAAGTAAAACTTTCCCTGTTTGCAGGTGACATGATACTATGCATAGAGAATCCTAAAGATGCTACCAGAAAAGTACTAGAGCTAATCAATGAATTTTGTAAAGTAGGAGAATACAAAATTAATGCAAGAAATCTCTGGCATTCCTATACACTAATGATGAAAAAATCTGAAAGTGAAATTAAGAAAACTCTCCCATTTACCATTGCAACAAAAAGAATAAAATATTATGCTAACACATATATATGGAATCTAAAAAAAAAAAAGGTCATGAAGAACCCAGGGGTAAGATGGGAATAAAGACACAGACCTACTAGAGAATGGACTTTAGGATATGGGGAGGGGGAAGGGTAAGCTGTGACAAAGTGAGAGAGTGGCATGGACATATATACACTACCAAACGTAAAATAGATAGCTAGTGGGAAGCAGTCGCATAGCACAGGCAGATCAGCTAGGTGGTTTGTGACCACCTAGAGGGGTGGGATAGGGAGGGTGGGAGGGAGGGAGATGCAAGAGGGAAGAGATATGGGAACATATGTATATGTATAACTGATTCTCTTTGTTATAAAGCCGAAACTAACACACCATTGTAAAGCAATTATACTCCAATAAAGATGTAAAACAAACAAACAAACAAACAAAGAACTTTGCCATTAAGTACACTAAGTCCTGAGTGCTGTTACCCTTCTGTGGATAAACTGGTCTGGGTGGGACATCCTTTCTTCCTCTTCCCTCTCTCACACAGGTAAACAGAATTTGCTTTCTTTACCCCCCGCTTTTTTCCAGTGTTTACTTGCCTTGCTGGCTAACTATGAAGGTAAATCCAATTTATCCTGCAGGAAAGAAAAATTGATTCTTACCAAGGCCAAGTTAAAGAAAACCAATCTATGTGTAACTGAACTCCTCTCAGCAATTGCTAACTGTCTTGCTCTAACAGGGGCCCTGCCTTGATTTCTCTGCACAGTGAAGTGGGAGAGTGTGTGCCTATGTGTGCCCTTGAAACATGCGGCTTCCTCTTGGTGCCCTGGTGGAAACTGGTGCAGATGAAATGGCCTGAAAATGCCCCAGCTACCTAATCTGGGAGATTCACACTGGCGGCAGGGAGATGAGCTGGGGTCCACTCACTGCTGATGGCTCAGGTATCAAGTACCTGTCACCCTTTAGGGTGACGGAATGAAAGACAAATTGGATAGAGGGAAATGGATTGCCAGGGTCAACCAGGTTCTCTGCTAACTCCTGCAACAAACAATCATGGGCTGCAGACCCCTCTTTCCAGCCTCTAATTTTTCTGAAGAAGAAGCTGAGGCCCTGAGAGTTGACCTGAGGTACTGGACACGCTTTTCACTTAGCTCTGTATCCCAAAGAGTGGTGGCGAAGGCCGGCTCTAAAATGCTAGCGAGGTTACCAGGCATTCCTTTTTAACTCTGAACATGAGTGTAAGGCTATCTCTTTTTTTCACCATTTCCAGGGGAATGATCATTTTACACTAAGTAGCTCTGAGAAATTATGAAATCTGAAATGATTGAGGGTAGCTAGGCCAGATCAACAATAATCTTTTAAACAACTTTATTGAAATAAAATGTGCATACCATACAATATATCCATTTAAAGTGTAAAATTCAGTGGTTTGGGTTGCATTAAATTATTGTTATTTTTCACATTGTGAGAACATAAAATTTGCCATTTTGACCATTTTAAGTGTACAATTCAGCAGGATTAATTACTTTCATAATGTTGTGCAAACATCACCACTATCTATTTCCAAACTTTTTCATCACCCCAAACAGTAAGTCTGTAACTATTAAGCAATAATTCCCCATTCCCTCCTCTTCCCAAGTCCTAGTAACCTATAATCTATTTTCTGTCACTATGAGTTTACTTATTCTGGATATTCCATATAAGTAGAATAATATATTATTTTTTTTCTTTTCTGTCTGGCTTACTTCACTTAATATTATGTCTTCAAGATGCATCCATGTTGTCAAATATATCAGAACTTCATTCTTTTTATGACAGAATCATATTCCATGGTATGTATAGAGCACATTTTGTTTATCCCTCATCCAACCACAGATACTTGGGTTGTCTCCTCCATTTTGGGCTATTATAAATAGCGCTGCAATGGTCATTGGTATATAAGTATCTGTTTAAGTCCCTGCTTTTAATTCCTTTTTGTATACTCTTAAAAGTAGCATTTATGCATGATATGGTAATTCTATGTTTAACTTTTTGAGGAGCTGCCAAATTGTTTTCATAGCAGCTACATTATTTTACAATCCCACCAGCAGTGAACCTTCATAGCAGTATGTATAGTAGGTGTGAAATAGTTTCTCACTGTGGTTTGATTTGAATTTCCTTTATGTATAATGATGTTGAGTGTTTTTTCATGTACTTATTTGCTATTCATATATCTTCTTTGGAAAAATGTCTATTTGTATCCTTTATTATTTTTTAATTGGGTTGTTTGTCTTTTTGCTGTTGAGTTTTAGAAGTTCTTTATAAATTCTAGATGGTACTCGTTTATTAGGTATATGATTTCCAAATATTTTCCTATCCTATGGGTTATCTTTTTACTTTCTTGATAATGTTCTTTGATGCACAAAAGTTTTTAATTTTGTTGAAGCCCAGTTTATTTTTTTTTTCTTTTGCTGCTTATGCTTTTGGCATCCTATCTAAGAAACTATTGCTAAATCCAAGGTCATGAGGATTTACCCCTATGTTTTCTTCTAAGAATTTTATGATTTTTGTTCATATTTAGGACACTGATCCATTGTTAGTTAATGTTTGTACATGGTGTGAGGTAGGGATCCAACTCCATTCTTTTACATGTGTATATGCAGTTGTCTCAGCACCATCCTTTTTTTTTTTTTAACATCTTTATTGAAGTATAATTGCTTTACAACAGTGTGTTAGTTTCTGCTTTATAACAAAGTGAATCGGCTATACATATACATATATCCCCATATCTCCTCCCTCTTGCGTCTCCCTCCCACCCTCTCTATCCCACCCCTCTAGGTGGTCACAAAGCACCGAGCTGATCTCCCTGTGCTATGTGGCTGCCTCCCACCATCTTCTGAAGAGAATACTGTTTTCCCCTTGAATGGACTTGGTACCCTTCTTGAAGATTAATTGACCATAGTTGCGTCTGTTTATTTCTGAACTCACACTTCTATTCCATTGGTCTCTATGTCTCTCTTCATGCCAGTACCACAATATTTTTATTACTGTATACCTTTGCACTAAATTTTGAAATCATGAAATGTGAGTCCTTCCAACTTTGTTTTTTCTTTTTAAGATTGTTTTGGTTATCCAGGGACCACTTGCCATTCCATATTAATTTTAGGATCAGCTTTTCCACTTCTGCAAAAAGGGCCATTGGAACTTTGAGAAGGATTGCATTGAGTCTGTAGATAGTATTGACATCTTAACAATATTGAGTCTTCCTATCCATTAGCATGGAATGTCTTTACATCTGTTTAGGTCTTCTTTAATTTCTAACAATTATTTTTAAATACATTCTGTGCATTTTGAAATAAGAACATTTTCTCTAATATAGAATTTGAAGCCATTGTTTGTCTTAATTATATATTTTTTTTGTTTTTTAAGCTTTTTTACTTTAGATCAGTAGTCAGTAATCATTAAAGAGTAGGGTATTGAAGTGTTAACTGAAAGATAGTTTTTCTGGCATTGGAAGAGGATTAATTAGACAAACAATGAGCCTAAAAGCAAGTTCTCCCATCATTAAAATCAGCAGCCCTAAGCAAAAGCCAATATAGAAAAGATTTTTTAAAACTTAGACGATGTGAAAAAATTAAATTTTGTGTAGAGAAACAAAGTTTTAAAAAATGATGATCTGGAAAGAAATATCTGTCATATTTGACAAGTGACTAATTCTTTTCCAAGGGGTTTACATGGATCCCTATGACAAAGATGAACCATCATACAGAAAATTGAGCAGAAGCATTTTGCAAAGAAGGTGTAAAACTGGGTAATAAACAAATGAGAGATTATAAACCTCATTCATGATTTAATACAAGCACGTCTTAACCACAAAGTACCTTGTTTTAACTATCAGATGGGCCTTGATTAAAAAGTTGAATAACACCCAATATGTGGGTGAGGCTGTAGGGAATTAAACAGACTTATAACCTGAATATGGGAATATAAATTAGTGTGATTCTTTGGAAGGTGATTTGGCAATATCCATTAAAGCTTTAAAAGAAAATCTCCTCTGACTCAGCAATTTCCCTGTTAGGAATTTTTCCTACAAGTATGGTCACAAAAATTATGCCTAGATAGATGTAGAAGGATAGTCTTTTCATTACTGTCTGTAAGAGCAAAAATAAAGCAAAGCAGAGAAACACCTAAATAGCCATCAATCAGAAATCGTTAACAGTTATGCTATCCATTCCAGAAAACATTCCACATTTTTATATGATAAAAATTAAGCCATTTATCAACATATTTATTGAACACTTTGGTCAATCTGTATGTGGGAATGCAATAGATGGAGATGAATGATATATTTAGTGAAAAAAAGCAAGGGCCTAGGGTGTGTGAATAATGGTATAAAATGATTCCATGTGTACAGATTTTAAAGGCATCTACACACAGCCATGGTCATAGCATTCTTCTGGAAGTTTTCATAGGAGATTGCCTAATAGTGGCCCCCTCCAAGTGGAGGGCTTAAAACTGAGGGTGGAGGGAAGCGTGTGAGGGAAACATGCACACTTTGTTTCATTTCCTTCCATACACTCTGGAGTTTCACCGTATTCACTTATGATACTCTTATGAAACAAAACTTTGTTTTGAAAAGTCAGAAATCTAGCTTAAAAGGAGTACTTTTTAAACTTTTTGCCAAATAAATATACCTTTGGGTTAATTAGCTCACTTCTTTATATGCAAAATGTCCTAAAGTAATTAAGCCCTTTTAGTATGAATTATTTCAATTATTAAAAGACACATACAGGCCTGCATACACACACACACACACACACACACACACACACACACACACACACACACCCCTTTATTGTTTTCTGGTTTTGTTTGATCTTTGGCCAGAAAGAAGTCACATGTGTGTGTGAGTGTGTGTGTTTGTGTGCGCGCACATGTGTCGCTGTGTTTATAGCTGGGGATGACCAGGGGTCAAGTCAGACCCACTGGGGAGGGGCTTGAGGGACCCAGGTAGGATTACTAGGATCACTAGCAATCCAGGGACAAGGGCTCCCAGCAGAAAGAGAGTACCCGGGGAGGGAGGAGGGTGTCTGGGAACATGCCCCTACTGTCCAGGTTGGCCTGGGGACCCTGGCACAGCTGCCACTGTGCTTACCACTAAAATTGATCTCTGTGTCATCATTGGACGTCTGGTGGGGATGCTAGATGCACAGGAAGGCAATGTAACAGGAGTGTGGTGAGATGATGCATGGCCGGCTATAAAAGATGAGTAAGTTATCTACCAGATCTTTCTTCTGCCAAAACAAAGAAGTGGAGCACAAGAATGGGGGCCTTTGTAGAGGACATCTTACCTGGGGCATACTCATGGTAAAAGCCCCATATTGGTTTTCCAATCCTTTTATTAAAGGAGAAGTCAGACTCGATGGTTTCTAAAGTCCCTTTAAACACTAAGGACAGACACACACACAGACAACACCTGGAACTTTCTAAGGAGCACAGTGACCATTCTACAGTCAGTGGATGGGTGGGGAAGGGACGACGGAGGATGTCCTGGGCCACCTGTGTTTGTTTGGCAACAACTTGGCCCCAGGGCCCAATGAGAGCCCTGATAGAAGCTACAGAACCCCTGAGCCCACTACTCCAGGAGATCCCAGTATTTCTTACTCTGGTAGTCACCTCACCCAGAGTCCACATGGTGCAAAAACTGATTCCCCTTCAGTAAGGGAGTGTATGAGTTTGCTGTGGTGGCTGTAACAAAGTACCACAGTCTGGGGAGTGAAACAACAGAGGTATATTCTCTCGCAGTTCTGGAGGCTGGAAGATCAAAGTATGGGCAGAGCTGATTCCTCCTGAGTCCTCTATCCTTGGCCTGTAGATGGTCATATTCTCCCTGTTTTCACATGGTGTTTCCTCTGTGTGAGTGTCTCTGTGTCCTAATTTCCTCTTTATACAAGGACTTCATATTGGACTAGGGTCCACCCCAATGACCTCATTTTAACTAAATTACCTCTGTAAAGAAACTGTCTCCAAATAAGGTCACATTCTGAGGTGCTGGGGGCCAGAACTCCCACAAGCCCTTTTTTGGAGACAATTCAACTGTGATGGGGAGACAGATACATCTAGAAGCAATTACCATTGTAGAATGCATGTAGTTAGCACAGAGGAAAGGAGACTTCCTGCAGATTAAGTAAGCTGCTCATACCCATCCCAGGGATAAAGCCAGGGGTGCATGGACCTGAGCTGCTCCATCACTGCAGCTCTGTGGGTCTGAGCCCAGGGACAGGAAGGAGTGAAGCTGACTCATCCAGGGGAGCTATAGGAAGAGGATGGGGACCATGGTAGAACTCAACAAGCCAATGTCTCTGAGTTCCAGCAGCCCCAAGAGCTCAGGAGCACAGGTTGCCAGGAGCCCCACCAGGTGGAACTGATGATTTCAGATTAACCTGGGTGTCTCAGCCCTTCTCTTCATCTTCAAACTGAAGAGTTGATCTGGATTTTCTCCAACACTCCTTCCAGTCAGGTCTGCTGTATATCATGAATTGGTGTCATTGTCCCCACAACATGGCTTAACCTGTCACCCAGTGGAGTGGGCAGGGCCATGGGCTTTGACACGGTGCAGCTGGTGCCCCTTTGTACCTTATAGGCTCCTCACTGTGAAACCAGCCATTCCAAATACTAGTGAGAAATGTCCCATTTTTAGGCTGCTCATATTTTCAGCAAGGAATTAGTGGAAAATGTGAGATGACAAATTTCTCTTACCTTCAGATATCCATGGAGACAGAGCCATTACATCACCCTATTTTTGTAAACTCCCAGCAGCTGGATAGTGGTGGAAACACAATTAGTCATGAAAGTGAAATTGTATTTCAGCTCAGCTGCTTGGCACTGAACATTTGTTCTTTAAGAATTTTTCCCCTTATAATTTCCAATCAAGTTGCCTGTTTTAGAAAAAAAAAATCAGATCTAGAATGTTATCCAAGGAATACCTTCAGCTAAATTTGTGGTTTAGTCAATTAACTTTAAATGAAGTATGACCACAAAGTATTCAAACAGATGTGAGGCAGGTCAGATCCTGGATATGTGAGGTCCTGGTCAATGCCTACATCCAGTCCTGGTCTAGACACAGAGGCCTGGGGGCTCAGAGCTCAGAGCACGTCCTTTTATACTTTGACACCTCAATAGCAGCCTTTTGTATTTTAATTAATTTTTATTTGTGTATAGTTGCTTTACCATGTTGTGTTAGTTTCTGCTGTAGAACAAAGTGAATCAGTTATACGTATACATATATCCCCTCTTTTTTTGATTTCCTTCCCATTTAGGTCACCACAGAGCATTGATAGAGTTCCCTGTGCTATACAGTAGGTTCTCAATAGACCTAGAGACTGTCATAAAGAGTGAAGTAAGTCAGAAAGAGAAAACCAAATATCGCATAATATCGCTTATATGTGGAATCTAGAAAAATGATACAGATGAACTTATTTGCAAAGCAGAAATAGAGACACAGACATAAAGAATAAACGTATGGATACCAAGGGGGGAAGGGGGGTGGGATGAACTGGAGATTGGGATTGACATATATATACGACTATGTATAAAACAGCAGCCTTTCTTAACCTTTGGTAGCCCTGGCCCATCAAGAATCCAAAACTTTATGCAAATGTATACATACTCACTTCATATCCTACTTTAGACAGTAAAGAATGTTCTGTTGGAGACGGCATTTACACCCACATGTGCCAAACAAATCAGGAATTCTTGATTTAAAGATGACCTTCACTCCCTCTCCTTCTCCCTCCCTCCTCTCTGCCCTCTGTGGGGACCAGTCTCAATCCAAAGTCAACCAGGGTCCAAGACTCCCACTGTTTGCAGTGGCACAAATGTGCCTTTGCCTTGGGATTGCAGAAAACACAGAAAAATTTCCCTGGTCCTTTCTAAAGCTATAGGCAGCCAGAGTTGAGAGACATTGGAGAACTAAAGTAGGCAGGAATCTGATGCACACACACAGCCTGGTCAAAGCTTGGGAGTGCTCATTTTATGTTGACGCCCTGCACATCCAGGCACGGATGGGCTGGGAGCAACACAGATGTGCTTCGCCGTCTTGCCTGAGTCCTCCACGTTCCCTGACCTCAGGTCAAGGGTCCACTGTGTCCTGCATGACCTTCTACCACAGCCCCGTACAGAATGCTGCAGGCACTCTGGGGTAGGGGCAGAGCATAGGTGTTGTTAAGCTCTCTAGCTGACTCAAGTGGAAGCCAAGTGTGAGAGCCAGCGTTCTGAGGGGTTACTTACCATCCCCCCACTTCAAAGAGAGTCACTCAGGCATTATTGAAAATAGTGGGAATTTGGAAACCTCGTAAATATCCCTCAATAAAGGAAATGATGGATAAAGTTTGTATTGTTGTATAATAGAATATTTGCATCAGTCAAAATAAAAATATCACATGCCAATATGGAAAAATCTCTAAAGCATTGTGCTTAGTGGAAAGAGCAAGTTGAAGAATGATACATACACTTAAGTGCCATTTGTGTAACGTTTAAACCACATGCTACAGTTCTCTTACATGTGGGGCATAAAAGCATGGGAAGAGACACATCGTACCCATGGAGGAGAGGTGGAGTCATGTATTGGGGGTTTACCAAGGGAACATCAATTCTGCTGGCCACACTTCACTTCTCAAAAGGAAAACATCTGAAAGCAAAACTGACAAAATATGAATTCATGCAAAACTGGGTGGTGGGCACACGAGTGCGGATTATATTCTCTCTACATTTTCACGATAATCTTTTCAAGAGACAGTGGCATTGACGGGTGGAATCTGGGTGGAGGAACAGCTCTGAGTTTCCAGATCCATGGAAATAAGGGACCCCACCTGACCCCAGGGGCTCATCCTATATGTCTTGGCACAGCCTTTACCCCGGGCCTACCCATGGGATCCAGCAATCACAACAGGATGCTTCCTGAATGCTGTGATTTAATTGGGAATTGGAATAACTCAGAACTCCCTATAGGCATGCACTGCTTCAGCATCCTGAATTTGGTAATACCCACATCTCCTTCTGATCCTCTGCCTTTGATCCAGGGACTTCGCCTGCTCCCTCCCGCCTTTCTCTCTGAGCCCTTCTCCACCTGGCCCTCATTAATTCTTCTTGGAAATGGCCAAAGTCAGATATCGTTTCCTCTGTGAAGCCTATGTGATCCAAAAGTCAGGTCCATCCTGAGTGGTTTCCCCATAGTCGATAATGACCTATTTAGGTATCTATCACCATTGTACCCGAGCCCTCAGCAGAGCACATTCAGTGTATACGTGTTAAATGTAAGGACTGCCCCACTCTTCAACTCCTGGAATGTGTGTCCATCTGTCAGAGGCATTTCACATACATCTGTGGTCTGTACTGAGTGAGAGCTGACACCATTACCCAATTTCTACAAAATGCCACCTTCTCCTCCAAGGAACAGGCTTCAGGAGCTGCTGTTTGCTAGGACGCAACTGACCCTTCTAACTGCAAGCAACCTCACATTAGAAGCCCTCATTTGGCCTGAGAAGCTGCAGCCCTGCCATTATTTCTTGTCATTTCAGATTCTGCTGAGCAAATGGTAGGAGTCCTTTGGTGCTTGCAGCCCCCAGGAGTCCCATACTTTTATGCTAGTCTAAACAATTCATCCACATGCCTACTTTAATGTTTCTACTGGCTTCTTTGGTGGTTTCTACCTGAGACAAGCAATGTCTAGCTGCTGTGTCTCCCTGCAGACACCTGTCTGTCTCCACAATGGCATTTGTCCTGTGACCTCAGTTCTCTGATGGGTTCACAGAAAGTTGTTGCTACATGTCCAACTTCCATCTTGTTGTAAGGAAGGAGCTCACTATATGTGACATCAAAACTGTACCTAGATCCAATCATGATTTCAGATCACATTAAATAATCTATGTGAAAGTTCTTTGAACATCACACTGCTCCACATACTATCATATTAATGATAGTATTTTGTGTAAAAGCAACAAAAATCCCCTTCAGCTCTCCAGGCATTCACCCTTCTTGTCTGTGCTCACAGCTTTGTCACACCAACTATTAGACAAATCACAGGCGTCAAATGCAAATGTCAGCAGGTGCCTGCCATGTACATGCAATTCACCTACTTTGGAAAAGAATTTGGCAGGTTTTTTTAAAAATTAATATATACCTACCATATGATTCAGCCATTCCTCTCCTATATATTTACCCAAGAGAACTGGAAGCTTGTGCTCACACAAAGAATTGTGCACAGATGTTCACAGAAGCTTGATTTGAAATAGCCCCAAACTGGAAGCCACCCAGATGTCCAGCCACAGAGAAATGGATAAACAGACTGTGGTATGTCCATACAATGGAATACAGCTTAGCAACCAAAAGGAATAGAAGGGAACAAAATGGGTAAATCCTAAAATAGTGATGCTGAGTGAAAGAAGCCAGATAAGAGGGTATACACTATGTGGTTTTATTTACGTAAAATTCTAGAAAAAGTGAAATAAACTACAGTGACAGAAAGTAGATGAGTAGTTGCCTCGGGGTGGGAGGGAAGGATGCAAAAGGGTGCAGGAAAGTTTGGGGGTGATGGATATGTTCATTATCTTGATTAGTTTTACAGATGTATGCATATATCAAAACCCACCAAACTGTATCCTTAAAAATGTGTGATTATTTGTATGTCAATTATCTCTAAAAAGCTGTAAATAAAGAGCAGGAGAAATGTGTGAGTGGCTGAGGGTAGGGAGGAGGAGGGCACACTGTTTAAATGCAGCCTCAATTCTCAATTCCACCACGTAAAAAAGTGTGCATAGGGTTGCCAGAGACTCCCATCTTTCAAGAAAACCTGGAAGTGAGAAAATACTACTTTTCCCCCCAAAATTCTTTAGACCAAAAAAAGAAAAGGAAGACAACAGGCCACCAGTTTATGACTTCTGATAGACACATGAAAGCACATAAAACATACTAGTATTATAAATACTGCTCACCAACCAGGGAAGCACCCATCTATCAACAGACCTCTCAGAGAAGGTGAGAGGTAGGTGATCCCAGGTCTCTGGGCTCACCTCCCAGACATTCTGAGGAGCAGGATATTAAAATTCAGACAACAGAGCAGGTGGACAAGTCTTCAAACTTTGGAGTCCACACCTTCATTTGAATCCAGTTCTGTTTCTCAGTGGCTGTGTGACCTTGAGCAAATCACCCAACTTGCCTGTTTCAGTTTTCCCATCTGTAAAACAAGGATAAGAGCCGCACCTACCCCAGGGAGTTACCATCAGCTTAGGATGCATAAATACACACCTATTATTTGGAAATGGGCCTGAAATATTTAACACACTTCGTGATTATGATCTGCTTTTGCTATATTATTATTGTTACTACTGCTGTCCTTTCTCCCTGCCGGCCTCACGCCTCTATTCCTCCTCAAGAAAATGCTATGCTCCCCTTTCTGTCTATTTCCATAGGAGCTAACATTTTCAGATATTGGGAATTTGAGTCATTGTGCAAAATCTGCAATACTAAATGAAGTGTAAATTGCCTTTCTGATCAATTTAAGCCCTGTTTTTCATTTGTCGTTGGGAAGTGTGGAGTGGGAACTGTTTGCTTTTTGGTGGTGACTTTACATTTTGACCCACACTTGTAAGCTAAGTTCCAGCAACACAAACCAGCCCCTGAGACAGACTTGCTCTGGATCTGAGGATCCACCTGACATCTCAGACCTGGTCCCTTCTTCCCATGGCCAGTACTATTGCATGTCGGCTGGTTCCCCACTGTGCTCCCTGAAATTGGCTCAAACATTGGCAAGGGCACATCAAGCATCCATCCTGGCAGTCAAGCATCTGTCTCTGATTTGTTGGAGTTTGGAGGCTCCTCCCCATCTGTGACCCTGTGGTAGACACCCCCACAGGGCACCTGATGAGTTCTAGAAATGCTTCTATCTGACTCAGGTGGGCAGGCAGGTAAGCAACACCTCCCTGTCCATTTGCTTCTGTCTAGATCAGAGCTCTCCAACAGAGCTTTCTGCAAAGATGGAAATGTCCTGTATCGGTGATGGCCAGTATAGTAGCCACTAGCCACATGTGACTATTGAGCATGGAGGAACTCAATTTTCAGGCTAATTTCACTTTAACAAATTTAAATTTAATAAAAGTGGCCACATGTGGATAGAGACTGCAATGTTGGACAACGTAGGTCTAGGTGAGCATGTGAGAGCAGCCCACACAGAGGGAGCAGTGAGGTGTGCGGGCACGGCAGGTTGTGTGTCAGGTCTTGCCCAGTAAGTAAAAACAGCTGATGAAGATCCATTAACACCCACATGGGTAAGGTCAGTCCAAGCATTTTACATGGTTCACTTAGTCCTCCTAACAATCTGGGTAATTATCTCCATACGATGGGGGAAGAAACTGAGGCAAAGTGAGATCAGCCACTTTCCCAGCATCACACAGCTTATCAAGGTGGAGTGGGAAATTCCAGTCTAGCCAGACCCATTTCAGCATTTAACCACTGCTGTCTGCCATTCATCTGGAGTGAAGCCAGCCAGCCTCATGTTTTCTTTTACAGCCTCCTGCCTCATACGCAAAGCTGTCACTCTCTCCGAGCTATCCTCCCCTGAGCATGGCCCAGGCTTATCTGGGCATCATCTGGACACATCTTTTACGGGTCACTTTGTCCCCTTGGAAACCATGGCTTCCACCCAGAGAGTCCCGGCAGAGCTTTCAGAGGTCATGCATTCAACTCCCAACTCAGCCTCAGGGGTGTCTGTGGCTCTCAAAGAGAGACAGCCTGGCTGTGGCAGCCAGAAGTGTCTGGAAGCGGGAAGGGGGAAGGGTAAGCTGGGACGAAGTGAGAGAGTGGCACGGACTTATATACACTACCAAATGTAAAATAGATAGCTAGTGGGAAGCAGCCGCATAGCACAGGGAGATCAGCTCCGTGCTTTGTGACCACCTAGAGGGGTGGGATAGGGAGGGTGGGAGGGAGATACAAGAGGGAGGAGATCTGGGGATATATGTATAGGTATAACTGATTCCCTTTGTTATAAAGCAGAAACTAAAACCATTGTAAAGCAATTATACTCCAATAAAGATGTTAATTTATTTATTTTTTTTAATTAAAAAAAGAAGAAGTGTCTGGAAGCATCCTTTCTTCTATTGTTGGGAAAAGCAAGGAGGAGAGGCCTGCCGGGGCCATGGGCCCGACCAAAAGGACTTCTCAAAAGAGCAGATGTCCAATCTGGGATTTCCCAATCAGCTCCCTTTGGCTTGGCACCTGTCCCCCCATGGGGGGCTTGATTATGTGGCAGTCATGTCCATCAAGGGGCAGATGGACATCACTCAAGGCAGGCCAGCAACTGCAAGTTGTGACTAAGTGCATTGCTGTGGGCACCACGCCCCAATGGCAGAGTGAAGCAGCTGCAGGTCCATAGCTGGGCTATATGGTCAGGACCCATCCTGGCTAATATAGATGAGCTTGAAAAATCACTTTTGAAACCATGTTTTCTTCTTCCAAACGGTTTTGGTTTGGGACTGTTTGTTTGTGTTTATATTTGCCTTTGTTTCCTTGTCTGTTTACTGACACATCTGAACTATAGATGCTTTCTAGATTTGGGAGACTAGGCTGATGTGGCAAAAATGGCTAATTTTCACCAGTACCTGTGCTCTCCTTTCTTCCTGGCACTTACCTGTACAGTGTTTATCAGATTCCCTCAGAGTCGCAGAAGACCACATGACTAAGTTCTGTACAGTGGAGTGTAAGCAGAAGTGACATTCACCCCTTCCCAGACCTGTCTATAAGATCTACATGTAATCCCAGCTGTTCTCCCACCTACCAGGTGAACAGAGAACACTCCAGGAACCAATATAGGAGGATCTGGGAGTCCTGCATGATCCTATGGAGCAGAGAATCCCCTCCAGCTCACACAGGATTGAGCTATGAGTGAGAAGTACATTTGTATTGCATTAATCTCCTGCAGTTTGGGGTTGTCTGTTACGACAATTAGCCACCAACTGAGAAGAGCTCATTACAGACAAGCAATATCAATGTCAGATCAATGTTGGCTAATTTTATCTTTCTTAAGCAAAGTATATTTACACATAATCTTAACAACAGCCAGAATGTTAAAGAACTGGGAAGCACATCAGTTGTAAGTAACAAGGAAGCAGTTGGATCCCATCCAAAGCCAAGGAAAGATGGTACTTCCAAGTACTTCATCCATCGCCCACTCAGTCTCTGGCAAAAGACCAAATTTCTGTTGACACGGTTTTAGGTAAACACTGTGCAGGGATATATATAAATGGGTTTGGGTGGCCTTCCCTTTTATAAAAATGTCATAGCTATAATATCCATATAAACCAACGAGGAAGGACATTTCTGCATAGCAAATCCATGCAAGTTCCTAAGAAAGAAAAGACCTGGGATCTTCAAGCTATCAAGGAAGGTCAGGGCGGGAATGTAGCAGATGCAGGGAAGGGGACACTGATGTGGGGTGGAGGCAGACGGAATAGGTCATGCCAAGTCTTGAAGGTCAGTCTTAGGAGCTCAGAAGTTTTATCTGAATGTCAAGGAGAAACAATAGAAAGGTTTTAAACATGATTGATTTATGATTCCAAAATCCACATGGTGGCACTGGTATAGGGTAAATTGTGAGTGCTGTAGGAAAGGAAAGTGTCCCATGCAAGGGGCTCTTGGACTATGGGAGAGCAGCTGGAGAAGCCATCGGTTAGGGAATATTGTTATTTTTAGCAGTGGGAGATACTAAAGTGCTTTTAAGGAATTGAGAATGATCCCATAGAGAAAGAAGATCTGAAATGAGGGAGAAGGTAAGAAAAGACATGACACAGGAAACACACCGAGGACCTGCACTTTGGTAAGAGACAGGGAAAGTTAATTGCCCCAGAAAAGGAAAAAGAGAAGGTGTGTGCAGAATTCAGCACTGAGGGTCTGGTGATGAGGAGTTGAGGGAAAGGGAAAGTCATGGACTAAGAGGGCAGGAGGTGAGGATGGGAAGATGGTTTGAGGGGAATAAAGGTACAAAGTAATCAAATAAGAAACCAGGAAACCTCGCTTGATCAGATAACTCCCCAAGCTGACACACAGAGTTTCTGTAATAGGTTCAGTGGCCCCCTTCCTTCCTTTACCATGTGGCACATCCAGGCTCCTGGTGTGGCCCCCAGCACCCATCTAAGTCTCTGCTGCCTGATCCACTCTGCCTGTTCCCGCAAGCTGGAGGTGCCTGAGGGATTGGGTCTCTCCCCACTCCAGTCCCCACCCCACCAGGTCTCCTGCCCCATCATGGGACAACTCTCAGGTGTACTATGAGAGCTTTCACTGGGGCTTGCTGGATCCCACAGCCTTACCGTCCTGGTCCTACTGCTTCCTTTGTCTCACAAGTAAAATGGGAGGATGGATGAGTATAAACAGATGAGTGTGTGACTCTTACACAGGAAGAGCAAAACACTAAAGTCTAGGTTTCTATTGGCTTCAAATTCACTGGAAAGAATTTCAGTTGCCAGCTGGTGTATAGGAAAGTATTCAGGGGTGGAAATGATTTATATAGTCTATAAAGTTCTGAGTTTGTTGAGGCATTATTTTAGAGTCCTTTTATGGAAAAGAAAGTCACCTTCAGAAAGTAATTTCACAAAATCACCGAATACTTGCAAAGACATGCTGAGAAACCCAGAACACATGTGAGGGATCTCATCTTCCTGCACTTGTCAAGCTGAGAAATGGAGAATCATGTTTTGAACCATTTCTTGCATTCACAGCATGGAGTCCCAATGCCAGGAGAGAGGGGATCCAACTAAGCAGATCATAGCTAGAAGTCAGCAGTCAGAATGGCAGAACTTCACAGAAGTAGGGAGTGCTTGGCTCTAATTCATGAAAAAAAAATTGTGTTATACAACTATCTTCTATATATTAATTCTGTCCCACACTCTGAGACCACAGGAGCTTGTATACCCATTTTATAGATATGTAAGGTAGGAGGGCTTTCTCAAAATCCAGGCAGGTCTCATGGGAGCAGGTGGGGACAGAACAATCATCATATACTCACCATTGTAGATTGTCCATGAGTCCACTTTCCCAGCTAACCTGTGACCTTCCTGGGCAAGGACCATCTCCATCCATTTTCACAGCCCAGGACCTAATCCAAAAAGCAGGAAGGCCTCACTAGGATCCCTGGGGAGGCTGTGATCATGTGGGGTGCCATTCCCCTCTTTGTCACATGGTCCTCCTGGATGCTCCATGACAGAGCCCAAACCACCACACTCCAGGATATGACATCATGTATGTTTATTTATGAACTATCCTGGCATGAACATCTTTGGATTTATTCTATTTGCCAAATTTGGGAAGCTTTCAGCCATTACTTCTTCAAACACTTTTTTTAGTCTCACTCTCTCTCTCCTCTTGGGACTCTGACAATACCAGTGTTAGGTCTTGTCTTCATGCTTCACGGGTCCCTGAGATAGTTTCTGTCTTTTTTTTTTTCTCCCCCAGTCTATTTTCTCTCTGCTTGGGTAAAGTCCTGGACTCTGTCAAGTTCATTGATCTTTTCTTTGTCATCTCCTTTCTTGTACTGAACCCATCCTGTAAGTTTGCTGTTTGTTGCTTGGTTGGTTTTTGGGTTTTGTTTATTTTCACACTTGTAATATAGTTCTATAATTTCCATACAATTTTGTTATATCATTTGTTTCTTTGTTGACAAAATACTTTAATTTTTTTTCAAGAGAATTCACAGTTACTTGCTGAAACACTTTGATGATGGCTGCTTTAAAATCCTTATCAGATGATCCCAATATCCGCTTCATCTCAGTTCTGCTGTCTGTTGACTGTCTTCTCTCATTCAAGCTGTGGTTTTCCTTGTTCTTGGTGTGACAAGGGATTTTCAATCGTGTTTTTTCAGCACAAAAAAGCTGTTGAGCTTTTTTTCTCATTATAAGAAAAATCCTAATCCTAGATGTATTGAATAGTAAATACACAAATTTGATTTTTTATTTCCACTTGAAGAGTTATATTTCATTTGAAAGTTAATAAATAACAGTTTTGATTTTGATTTTTTCAGTATAAAAATGTTGTCCTGATGGCATATGAGACATAATGCTAATTGTTTGTAGGACAGTTAAGTGTCAGTACTGAAACCTAATCTTTAGCTTCCATCTTGTAGATAGAAACAAATGTTCGCCAAGTGTATATTTTGTGTTGCGTTGCATTGTACACTGCAACTAATAAGCTATGAAATCAACATATATTAAGTGCATGTACTGTTTGTAGGAAGCACAAAATGAGAATTATAAACTACAATACAGTTTAGTATTTGCTAATTTTACTACAGTCTTTTGTTATGTATGTGTAGGGAAGTCATAAGGATGATAAATTCAATTGGAGTAAAATTTTAAACCATATATCTTATGATAAAGGGGATTTAAGTTAAGATGGTCAAAGTACTGATATATTCACTGTAAAGAGAATTACCCTAAGAGTTTTATTTTTCTGATATTAAAAGTTACTTAATAAACACCTGTTTCCATTAACTTGAACAACAACAACAAAAAACTGTCCTGACCCTGGACATTTGGTCTTATGAGATTCTGGATCTCCTTTTATCTTCTGTTAGCAGGGAGTCCTCTGTTGAAGTATGGTATAAGGACTGGGGCTGTGCAAGTCCAGCTTCCCTCTGGACCTTCTCCCTCTGCATGGGGAGGGAGGAAATTCAGCTCCTTCCTTGCCCTGCTGACAACTTCCCTGAGAAAATGGGGAGCAGGTGAGAGTACAGCTCAGTTCCCCATGGGATGCTGCTAACACTGGGGGAGGGGCCAGAATGCCAACCAGTCCCTCCTCTCACCACCTTGTTCTGGCTCATCACCTATGCTAAGTGGGAGGAGAGGGTCAGCTCCCTCTGGGAGACTAGCTGTTGAATCCAGCTCAGGACCTGCTCCTAGATAACCATGGGCAAGTTCTTTAAAGTCCTTGTGTCTCGGTTTCCTTATCTGACAAATAGAAGAGAGTAATAGTATTTGATCCCTAGTTCTGTTATGAGGATTATATGGGTTAAGCATGGTCCACGGATTCTGGGAGCTTCTTAGAAATTCAGAATCTCAGGCTGCTCCCCAGACCTGGGGAATAATACTCTGCATTTTAATAAGATACCCAGAGGGTTGAAGTGCATAGTAAAGTCAGAATGCCCTGATCGAAAACATTTACAACTGCAAGTGAAAAGCAATGATCTAGTTTAAAATATCCACAACTGCCATGACTTTTCTTTCTTTCTTTTTTTGGCCATGCCATGTGGCTTGCAGGATCTTAGTTCCCAACCAGGGATTGAACTGGGGGCCGTGGCAGTGAAAGTTCAGATTCCTAACCACTGGACCGCCAGGGAAGTCCCATGCCATACCTTTTCTGTAAACAGTACAAAGAAGCCCCAGCCTCAGACATTTCCCTTACCTAAAGAAACGTTTCAACTGAGGAAGTTGGGAAAGCTACCTCCAATCTAGATGCCAGTGAGTATTACAGAGGTCGATGGGCCTCTGTCTCCTCACCCGTTCTTTCAAATGATGGCATTTTTATTAAAGGTGACATTTCTTCAAGAACACTTTCTGTGAGGTTTAACGTTTACTTTTTTGTTAACTTTATATCCAGTAATGAATGGAAAAAGTACTTGAACAAAATGAGTCAGAATTTGTCAGACCCTGGAGCATGGATTAATGTATGCATCACCATCACGGCCTTCATGGCAGACCTTCCGTGTACAGTTAGAACTGTATTACACGTGCCTCCCCAGTTCCTCCACGATCCTTGGATTCAAGAACTACTGTCAAACAGCATTCTTCCTGTCTCTTACACAAAGAAACCTGCTTCGAATTAAACTCTCTTTGAAAAAGTGTTTTGAATGATCATAGAAATGCTTTGTGACGTACACAGAGAAAAGACGGCACAGAACACAAATAATTCTGTTCTTGCCTACCTAGTTGCTCTTTGCTGTTTTGCCTTGAAAACATGGCAGCCAAGTGATTCAGGTCAGGAAATTTCACACTAAACAACCCTTAGGATGCAATGCTCTTCACCCTCTCTTTCTTACTCAAATGATTGAAACAGTGTCAGATAAAATTCAGAGCTCAGAGAGCAAGAGAGAAAAGCAGCTCCTTGGTTTTTCTGTGGTGAGGCTTTTGAATCTATTAGTACCACTCTGTAACCTCTGTTTGCTGCTGCATAGCAACAGGAAAGCTTCAGAAAGAAGATCTGAACAGCAGAACCCATAATAAAACCAACGTCTTAGCACAGGTCAAGGTGAGTGTGGGTATACATGAAGCTTTCTCTTACAAGTAATGGGAGAGCCATGAAGGAAGGCATCAGACACAAGGTTGGAACTAGAGCAACAAGAGGCCACTTGCACCATCTCCTCTTGTCAGCCCCTGCCCTATCTAACAAGTGGCCCTCTTGTCTGTGAGATTCTAGAAAGAACATCCTGACAACCTCTCCCAACAAACCCTCGGTAAGCTCTCAAAAGTTCTCGAATGTCTATGTCTTGGGTTGGGCTTTTTTCCCCTGGGAACCAAAGTCTAATAATTCTGCTGCAATTGAGAGTAATTTCTTCGTGTCCCTTCTTTGTGGTGTCCAACCATATACTACCCGCAGTGTGGAGGTCTTTCATGTACATTGCATCTCAGCTTTCTACCAGAGGCAGAAAGTAGCACTTCTCTTAGTGTCCTGTTGGTTTTTGCAGGAAATAAGACCATGTGTACCATGTCTTGGGCCCTATCACCCACCTCTGCAACCTGCTCTGTCTTAGGACACAAATGCAATATTTTAGCTTTCAGGGCCTGATTTTCCATTTGTAAAATGCCATCTATACTGTCATATGTACCTCCCAGAACTGGTCTACATTTTAAAACAAAAATAGAATAATGGACTTCAGGCTGTAGGGCAGCACATCCAAGGGTGTGACTGGATAAAGGCAGGGGCAGCGGGGAGTTCCTCGAGGAGGTGACTAAGGAATCCTATGTCATTAGGAAGAGGAAGAAGAAAAATGGAACACAGCGGGCTTGGGTGTGGCCCCTGCTGTCTTGCCTATGTGCAGTTGTAGGCTTTTCAGAAGGCTGTCCACTGAATATGCACCCCCTGCACCTGGGGAATGCATGTGTGGCATGATCGCCATCACTACTTCCAGTTGAAGGCCTGTTGTGCACACAGGCTGCAGTGGTCACTGCCCACTGTCTCACTTTGTTCTCACAGGAGCCGGAAGGCAAGTAGCACCAGCTCCACCTCTGAGAGTAAAGGACCAGATAGCGGCCTCAGCCTATGCCATCGTGCAGCGCAGGGAATGAGACTCAAGGGGAGAAGGCAGGACCAGGCAGAGTGACCAGGAAGGTGAGAAAGCTGCCACTCCAGGTAGTCAGACACGCCACTGACCTTTGTGGGTTTCAAACCACGCTCTTCCGAGTGGGGAGACCTTCAACCTGTGAGTGGGGGTGAGTGGGCTCTGGATTCCCACCCCATCTTTCCATCTGAGCCACTTGGCCCCTGTTTCACACACAGGACCTCTGCATGAGTTTTCACCTAAAATGAAGTTTCATTAGTTTAAAAAAAAAAAATAGTGCAAAGCGCCTGGCCTGCAGGATAAAATTCAACATCCCAGCATAGCGTGCTGGGTGCCCATGACCTGGCCCTTCCTCTCCAGCTGCCCCTCTCGGGCACCGAAAATGGTCCATGTCCCTGCCTCTGCACCTCCCAGTGTGCCTGTCCTCTCTCCCTGGCAGGGTGATCTCCCACTGTGAGGCTCTCTCTCTTGCCAGGATTAGGTCCTGCCTTCCTCTCCTCTGCCATCCTGGCTTTGTGGCTTCCTCACCACAGTCACCCTGGCTTTGCAGGCTCCACCGTGCAAAGGGCTCTTTGCTGTCGAGAGTGCATGCCCTCTGTATTCCTGCTCCCAGGGTGGCCCAGGCTCTGGGATAAAGTGATGGCCAATGATAGGCAATCAGGCGTGGATGTATAGATCTAAGTGGGGAGGGGTAGAGGGGCTCCCAGGAGAGCGGGTGGGCCTTCTGTTCAGGAAACAGGAGAAATGGCCAAAACTTGGCTGTTCATGACCAGGACTTAGAAAAGAGGGTGCTTACACTCTCCTCAGGCTTGGGGGGGACTTGCTGGTTTGATCTTGCCTAGTTTTTAATGTTACTTCTGAACATAGTTGGTTTATCCTAAGGGAGGAACTGAAATCATGGGAGAAACATTTTATCCGTCATAAGAAACATGATACATTAAAATGCCTTCGCAATATTTCAATCTTTTGTTTAAAAGACCGGTATCCAGATAACAAAAAGTATTGTAAAAGAGAGGTATCGGTTGGTGTCAGAAGCCAAATATTGAATAAAGGTTAAGAGTTATAAAATAAACATTGAAAAAACCCTCTGCTGAGTCTGCAAATGTCACACTTTCAAACGATCACCTGAAACACTCCAAAAAATGGAAAATGTGACCTTCAGTTGCCTCCAAGGGGAACAAGGGGGTCGGGGACAAATTAAGACCCACCGGTCTGATGGATCTGATTACCCAGGATGCATGGGAAGGGCAAGCAACATGTGAGTCCACAAGAGATGCAGGGCCCTGAACACAGCACCAGGCAGATGCCCTGGAGTCAGGACCCTCCCCCACCTCACAAGTGAGGAAAGGAGACCAGAGAGATGAAACACCCAAGCCCCCTCCTCCAGAGAAGGACACAGTCTTGAGCAGCAGATACCAAAGGGAACCAAGTCACCCCGTGTGCTGACAGTCAGGGAGAAAGACCCCCGACCTCCTAACAGCCTTCTTTCTGTAACAAGTGCCCCTGGAAACTAATCAAGAAGAAAAGTCATACACTTAGTTTCATGTGAAAAAACAGAAGCAACAACTCATACAAGCCTTTGTCCACATGAGATGGAAAGGGAAAAAGTGTATAGAAATGCCTGGGAGAAGAGAAGTTATAGAATATAAGGTGTTTCTTCGTTTGTCTGTTTATTCATCCAATATTTATGGGTCACCTACTATGTGCCAGGCACTGGCACAAGTATCAAAGACACAATACTGATCAAAAACCCACCTAGTCTGTGCCCTCCTGGAGCTGACAAGCCATGGGGGGAAACATAAATGCATCAAGTAATTTATGCAAAAAAACAGTGAAGTTGCAAAGAAGACAAGTGCCAGGAACAGGAGGAATATTCTTCCTTAATTACCTGTAGTTGGGTCTACAGGGTGACCTCAAGTGGGAGGTGGCAGAAGATACACCAGCAACCAACATGGCGGCCGGCAGTTCCAGCTAAGCCACGGGGCCGTGGTGGGGAGCACGGGTGTTCCCACAGATCACCTGGGGAGAGTGAAAACGAGGCCACCCCGGCGCCACCCTCAAGGGACCCTGACGTAGTTGGTGTGGGTGAGACTAGGGCTCCCCAGACGATTTCAACATGCAGTCAAGTTTGGGAAGCACTGCGCTAGCTGGAAGGAGGGCCTGAACCCCTGTGTGTGTGGAGGAGGGGGTGTGCAGGGCCTCCAGGAGAGAGCACAGAAGATTGCCTATCCTCTCACTTGGGACAGGGAGAGAGCACATGATCAGAGAAGCATTTTCCAAAAATCAGAAGAGTCTTCTGGAGTCTAGACTGCAGGGGGTAGACTACAGCCAGAGTCCTCATGAGTTTTCAGTCCCATAAACAGCAGGGGCAGCCAAGGATTTCCAGCTAAGATGGGGGCAGAGACACACCCCCAAGGGAGGGGCACCCACCAGCTTTCTGCCCATTTCCCTTTCTGGCTCCTCATCCAGTGCATCCAGAAAATCTTGGGGTTCTTTAGTGGGTGTTTGTTTTGCCAAGGAGGGTGGCCTGATTAGGGAGGTCTCAGGGGTGTGGACAAATGGAAATGCTATAATAAGTCTGGCAGGCAGTTGAAACCACCTTATGGCAGGAGCATCTCTAGGGCCCTCCAGGCAGCCACTGTCTTTTGTCATCCTTTCCTCTCACTGGCCTGTTCTAACTGTTCCTTACTTGTCCTCTGGGCCCTTCACACATACACACACACACGTACACACACACACACACACACACACACACACACACACACACACTGAAGTCTATCACCAGGTAGCCACACTGTGGGCTCCTCCTAGAATATCTGTTTTTTCTCCTCACTGCTTAGAAATGTCTGCTCCATCCACACTGTCAAAGAGGAAGATCCCGCCCCCTGATCTGCAGGACATTCTGCAAAAAAAGCCCGGCTGCTGAGCTTGGGAGAGGCTGGCTACCATCCTGCCATTCTAAACCCTCCTCCTCAACTTCCATTTATCCACAGTCATCTCAGCCGCTCTCTCTGCTCTCAAATTGCCTGCCGGCATCCTCTGATCTCTGCCACTGCCCACCAGTCTGCTATCTTTCCCCCCTTTCCTGTTCATCTCTCCCCATGGCATCACTCACTTCTGGATGTCTGCACACAATGTCTTGGCTTTTATTGTTGTTCCCTCCAAGGAGTATGGGGATTTCCTGCATGACCAGCCTGTATCCTGTTTTGTGTTATCTCTGGCTCTTCAGTTGTTTCCGGATTGGCTTCCTACTTTCTCTGGGGCCAAATACCTTTCTTTTTTTCCCCCTTTATTTAGAAGTTTCTGGCTTCTGAACCCTTGGGTTTGCTAGAAAGCTGACTTCCAGACGGCTGGGGGGATGATAATAATATCTCAAATGTATCTGGTTTCTTTCTCTTAGAGGTTTGCATGCATTCCATACGTGTGATCTCATTAGCCTCCCAGCATCTCTGCAAACCAGGGAAATGACAGGTGTTTACAGGGAGGGCACCAGCCTTAAGTAATATCTGCTCAATAGGGTGAGTCACAAGGACTTAAATAGAAACTGCTTGAGTTGCACTTCAGTTCTTTTTCCACTCAGTTGATTGGCAAAGAGTTATAGCTGTTTTCTTGTTTTGTTTTGTTTTGTTTTAACCAACAAATGGATGTTTACACTACTCAGATAAGCATGTTCCAAAATCTCTGATGGTTCAGCCACTGGGACCAGATGAAGTCAGCATTCTTTTGCCTAGTATAGTGGGTTCCCCACATAATAGCTGCTTTGTGCATGACAGACCAGCCCATTTTTCTTGGCCTTTCACCCTCCCTTGAATCATGTGTAATTTTCAGGGTTTGTTGATGCATCTAGATGTGCTGCCCCTGGCTTGGGAGTGTGGTAAACTTGAGCTCCAATGCTAAGTTGACCTTTCTCTTCCAGACTTATTCTCCTTTGCTCCCTCTATCTATCTCTGTAAATGATCCCCAGAAAGTCACAATCATTTTATTTGATTATAATTCTTTCCATTGTTCTAGTTATTAAGCTGAGAAGAGAGAATACACCTTTTCATCTGTATTTCCAACTTGAGTAGTGCTCAGCTACAGCTGTATAACAAAGTACTAACATCCTTAAAGCCACCATGATTTCTGAGGCAGGAATTTGAAATAAGAAGGTCTCTTATGGGGCCAGAGTCAGATGTCATCCAGCGGACTGGCCATTCATGAAGTCTCATTCACATGGCTGGCAGGTGATGTTGGCTGTTGGGTGACAACTGAGCTGGGCTGTCAACTAAATTGTGTACTCATGACAACTTTGGCATGGTGGTCTTGGCATAATCATACTCCTTACATGGAGCCTGGCTTCCTGTAGAGCTAGGGTCCCCGAAGAACCAGGCAGAAGTCATGGCTTTGATGGTCTCACCATGGAAGTCAAACAACATCACTTCTACCACATTCTATTGGTCACAAATGAGTCATGAGGGCAGCCCAGATCAAGGGTGGGAATTAGACTCAACCTCTGGACAGGAGAAGTGTCAAGTTCACCTTGCAGAAGAGCACATGGGATGGGAGATATTGTTTCAGCCTTCTTTAGTAATACAACCTATAACAAGTGGCATGGAACTTTTGCTAGGAACTACTCCATAGATAATATTGAATGACCATAAATGAAGCTGATCTCTACTGCTGGCACTCAAAATGACTTAAAACCATGGTCACAGCAGTCCCAGAAGGTGCTTGGGCAATATTTCTCAGAGTTGCTCCTTGAACCTCCATCAGTAACCCCAAGATGCTTGTTAAAAAGGGAGATTTCAGGGCTTCCCTGGTAGTGCAGTGGTTGAGAGTCCACCTGCCGATGCAGGGGACGAAGGTTCGTGCCCCGGTCCGGGAAGATCCCACATGCCACATAGTGGCTGGGCCCGTGAGCCATGGCCGCTGAGCCTGTGCGTCCAGAGCCTGTGTTCTGCAACGGGAGAGGCTACAGTGGTGAGAGGCCCGTGTACCGCAAAAAAAGAAAAAAAAAAAAAAAGGGAGATTTCAGGGGCCCTATTCAAATGGAATCTCTGAGGGCAACATCAAATATATGTATTTTAAGCAAGCCTCCACCCCAGGAGAATGCTAAAGTGCTGTACAAGAAAGTTGGAGAAAAAGATCTTAAGGGGTTCTATTAGTTACTGTGCATAAAACATTCCACCAGAACTCAGTGATTAAAAAAAAAACAACCATTTATTACCTCACTGTGCCTGTGGGTCAGGACTCAGGGTGTGGTGTTGTGGTGTCTCTGACTCAGGGTCTCACACAGGCTGCAGTCAGAGTGTTGGCTGGGCTGTAGTCACCACAAGGCTTGCTTTGGGAAGGGTCAGCTTCTGAGATCATGCATGTGGCTGCTGGCAGGTCCACAAGCAAGTTGTGAAGAGCGAGAGAGAACAAGATGTAAGTCACTGTCTTTTACACCTAATCTCAGAAGCCTCATCCCAGCACTTTTGCCGTATTCTATTTGTTAGAAGCAAGCCACCAGTCCCGCCCACACTCAAGGGGACGGGATTACACAAGAGTGTGAATAGCAGACAGTGAGTGTTATTGGGCCAACCTACAGGCTACCTGTCACAGGTTGCAGAAGTGGGGATTGAGTGTAGACCATCAAGATGTTGTTTGTAGGAGACAAGAGGGATGAGCAAAGGAGGGCATGACCGAGGGCACACTTGATGAGTTCTGATAACAAAGCACTGAGGATCATAGAAACTGCCCCATCCAGAGCATTCCCACAGCCTCAAGTTACAAGGAAGTTACAAGGACTTCAATAGGCAGAGAGGAGAGAGAAGAAAAAAGAGCAGTCTCATTCATCTTATTATGACTACTTTCCAGATCATAGGTGGGAAGTTTATTAAAATGGAAACATTTCATTGAATTGTTAGAAATGTGACCCAGTAGCTCCTTTGCCAGGAGGAGGCCATTGTATACTAAAATTTGTGGTCCAAGTACCCCATTTTAAAATAGATCCTATGAGAAATTTACTATTATAGGGTAGGACAGTAAAGCGAAGCCAATCTCAAATTTAGCCCAACCTCCTAACCTAGCACCATGAACAACAAATGGCTTCAGAAAGAGAGACGAGAGTCAGAGAGAGAGACAGAGAGAGTGCAAAGAGAAATGGCTGTTTCCAACCTGCCCAGCTTGAATTTTTGGAGTTCAATGCAACTCTCAACGTTTTTTCAATATTGTTCTCAACATCATTAAAATATTATTATAATCCCCAATTGGAAAGAAACAGCTCAACATGCCATTTTTTCAAACTTTCTACAGAAGAGGATGGAAAAAACCAAAAGGAAGAGCAGAGGGAAAGAAAAATGCATGCCAAAATAGCCAAAATAATCTAATCTGGAAGAAAAGATCATCTGAGGACAGGTTTTGTCATGAATATTCTGGACCACATTTAACACATTCAGTTCTCAATGAGGATTCAGAGAACACCCACCTTGCCAGGAACATGCCAACCATCGTGGGGAATAAGAATTATACAACATGGACCTGTGCTCATAATGTTAAAACTCCACTTCACCTGCCCCGCCCCAGAGTCCTCAGTGAGAGCAGAGCCTGGCTGCTGACTGCTGCTCACTTCCTTCTCAAGCTCATCCAAGAGAAGAAACTGCTCTGTGACTGTCCCCATGCAGAGAGAGGAACCGGAAGCCAGGGATCCTATAGGTGCTTCACACACGAACCCTTCTCAAGCTTTGGACCCCTTGGTCCTCCATCCTATACACTTTGACCTCAGAAAGAACCAATGAGGAAATGTAAGGCAGGACATGGACCTCACCGACCTTCCTCAACTTACTAATCATTAAGAATGACCCACTTTCATCAGGGGAAAAGTAGACCCCTTTCTTCAATCTGCAGCCTCCACAAAGCTCCCACCTTTCTGGAAGATCTATCATAGATTGCAAGCTTCTCAAGCATTCTCAATCAATATTCAATATTAGAATCATTCAGACTCCCAAGTGAGTTCTTAGGATGTGCCTTCCTCCCTGCAGATGGACCATCCAGAATGGACAGAGCTGCCCACCACTTTCCCTCGTGGCCTGAGATACCCCAGGTCAGGAGCAACCTCTGCAGCATATGTCAGGGGAGCAGAGAACTGCTGGGTAGCCCCAGCTTCCTCCAAGGAACAGGCACGGTCCTGGCTCCTCGCCCCTCTGCTGCCTTCCTCTGCCCTCTGAATCCAGGCCACCTACTTTCATAAGAGCCTGGAGGGATCTTTCCATGTCTTTGCCTATGTAGTGATAAATTATACTCAATTTCCATTTGTTCTTTTCACCACAGTACTTGACTTTCTCCAAATAAGAAACCTAAGGTCACTTCAGTTTAAAGCTGATGAAAAATTAGTTCCAAACACAAGTCGTCCTTTACCCAACAAGCACAACCAAGGTGTTGTTCAGGAATAAAAGTTCCCTTCTTGGTGAGAATGGGTCAGTTAAGATGTGTTGCTTGGCTCATGGATGGTGTCAATTTATGCCAGGGGTGCATTCTGTTGGTTAGAATGAGCATTGTTTCAGAAGACAGCAAACTGCGTGTGGTTTCTAGCGCCCAGTGATGGAGGGAACGCCTGTTCCTCTTCAACTCCGCGTTCCCAGCACACACCTGCTTCAGGCAGAACTGCCATCGCCTCAGTGTTTGTCCCCATGAGGCAAGAATTAAGGAAATGGAACCGTTTTCTGCACATCTTAGGGACCCGTCCCACATTCTGTTTCATCTCCAGTGTAGAATGGAGACATCTTAAAGTGCCTCCACCACTCCAAAGACAAGTAAAAGGAAGAAACATGAACTGGGAGTAAAAGACTCTGTAAACTGGAGTAAAAATGTCTGTGGATACATTGCCATTTGTTACTTTGAGGACCAAATGAGGTGATTGGGTAAACTTGCCAGGGAATGATAAAGCACCACACAAACAAAAGCTAATGTGGAAACACCACCTGGATTTTGGAAGAGCTGGGCTTGGTCCTAGTTCTGTACCATCATGTGATCTTGGCCAAGTTCAGTACAGTCTCCAGGGCCCCAGTTTTCTCAGCATGTGGTTCTCCTGGCTGTATGATGCTCACCACACTGGCCTCGCTGGAGTGGGCTCTTAACACATCTTGGCTTTGGCACTTGGCTCTGGACCGCCCTCTGTTTTCCAGCTACAGATTTCATAGAACACGTGGTGCCCATCAGAGGCCCTCTCCAGGTGCTGGCACTGACAAAGAGATTCAGCTCCAGGCCCCAGTGTCCTTGACCATCTTCACAAGGTCACGAAAGGAAGCAACATCAAAGAAAAGGTCCATTTAAAGAGCTATTGCTGCTGACTGGAATGGGTCCTTTGGGATAGAAGCAGACTTTGAAAGCAGGGTCCTCCCCTGACCAGGCTCTCTGTTAATGCATGTTTCACTCATGCATTAACTTGAGTTACTCTCTTAACCTGCTAGATCTCTTGCCTTTACAACTAATATTTTGCTCTCTTGGGCAGTTGCCAAAACACATGGCTCCCTGCCAGGTGTGATCACAGACAGTCCATTTATTTCAGTGAGAGACAGAGGTAAAACATCCCCTCCCACTAGATTTCAACCACTGGCACCTAAAGAATGAAGACCTCTCAGTCCAGTGGGGTCCAGTTGGGTCCAGTGAGGGATCTTGGCCAAAAGAGCAGCTGGGGCCAGGTCATTCCCAGAGCGGGCTATGGACCTGGGAGGGCCAGCAGGGAATGGCTCCATGATATGGAAGCTGGCAAAATCACAATTCAGGTTTGTGGGCCCTAAAACCCTGACTATGATGAGTTGGTGACGTGACCTTGAATCTGGGGTTTGGAAGATGACATTCCTGCGATACCTCAGAGAGATATGCCTCCTTGTGTTAGCATCACTCGCCCTCTCTGTCTCCTTCCCTCTCTTCAAACGCTGCCTGTTTCTTGTATGCTCAGGGCATCAGGGTTCCCCACAATGTGGACAGTCCCTGGAACAAAAGATCAATGGGCATCTGAATTTAGAGTTGAAACAGCCCAGTGGCAGGGAGATGGGGTGGGGGTGTGTGATGCGGCAGCTAACGCAGAGCTAAGCAGGGAGGAAAAGCCCTCCCCACCCGGAGGGTGTGGGGCTGCCGAGTTTACACATGACCCAATGCTTCTCCTGGGGGGCCAGGTGACAAGGAGGAAAGTGCACCGAGCAACAGGTAGAGGCAGAGGATGGTTGCATTTCCTTGGATTTCTCAAGGTCTCACCCATAAGCCTTTCCCTGGGAATGATCTATGCTGCATTTCTGTGTGTAAAATAAATTCTTAAATTGGAGGAGCTCTCCATCACCAGCCACAGGTATGTCTCATAACAGCTTCCCCTGGCCATGGAGAAGATCCTGCAGGTAGTAATGCCCAAACCCACTCAGCTCACAATGCAAGCAAGCATATGACTTGTTTCCTCCCATTTAGGACACCACAGTGCAGTGAATAGAGTTTCCTGTGCTATACAGTATGCTCCCCTCAGTTGACTATTTTATACATGGTATCAATAGTGTTTTTGTGCCAATCCCAATTCCTCCCACCAAAAGGGAGGGGATGTATGTATGTGTATAGCTGATTCATTTTGCTGTGCAGTAGAAGCTAACACAACGTTATAAAGCAAATAGAAATTAATTTTTTTAAAAAAGAATATGACTTGTTCATTCAGATTTTACAGAAAAATTCCAGTCATTTTCCCCTGT
This sequence comes from Neophocaena asiaeorientalis asiaeorientalis, assembly GCF_003031525.2. NCBI lineage: Eukaryota > Metazoa > Chordata > Mammalia > Artiodactyla > Phocoenidae > Neophocaena > Neophocaena asiaeorientalis. The sequence goes on along the minus strand of NW_020175675.1, from coordinate 1,533,889 downwards.
TGTCACACCTTTTAGAAATGTTTCTCTGTACTTGGCCACTAGTACAGAAAGTGAGCTTCAGTCTCAGACAAGAAGATGCTATGAGTACCAACGTCTTTTTATATTTGGACAGTAATAAACAAACAAACACAAATAAGTAAATAAATAAAGTAACCAGTACTATAAGTTATGATAAGAGCAAATTGCATCTCAGTCAGCACGAGTGCAAGCGTTTGCGGTCAATGACCCGAGTTGTTAGTAAAACAGAAACATTTTTTACCAGCACATGCTCAGGCCAGCTCAGTCCACTCACTTGTTTTGAGGAAAATTTGGTCAGAGCACAAACCCCTGGGCTCTGTGGGTGCTGCTTCACTAGAAATGTGCCTTGGCTTGAAACCAAGGAAGAGATTTGGGCAAAACCTTCTGTTGAATGAATGTGCTTGTCAAAGCTCTACAAAGCATGAGAGAGGAAAAAAATGTCCTTTCTTGGGGCCTAACTTCCCTGCCCTTCTCCAAAGCCCCAGTGTTCCCTTTCTGATCACCAGCAAACTACCCTCATAGCCTCAGGCACTTCTTTCTTCTGTGAACTTTCTCTCCTCTTCCCTTTCTTAAATTGGGTGTTCCCTGAAAGCACCACTCCCCCTGCACCCACTTCCAGTTGTAGTTGTGAATGTTCTCCTGCCTGACCATGGGCTGGGAGGTAGAGCTGGTGTTTCCCAAGCAGGTGCTTTGGCTCTACTTCCAGATGAGTAGTTAGCCTTTAGCCTCTTGGGAAAACCTTTGATTCACACCCCATTCATCTCCACAACCCTCCCCCCGTTTTATGGCATCAGACAGCCCTCCTTATAGTATAATCTAAACAAGGCCACCTAAGGGCCTTGGTTGGTGGTGGGAGGATAAGGAAAGGGATAAGAGAAGGATGAGGTCAGTGACTAGCGCTTTCTGTGCCTGGCTCAGGTCATGAGGCCATTTCTCCCTCCCCGGGTAAAGCCCCCAGAGCTCCCACACGCTGAGAAAACCCTCAGAAAGATTTGATTTCACTGCCAAACAAATAAAGACAATGAAAGCAAGGTGTGGAACCAGTGATACCACACACACAAAAGGCTCCATCCAGGGATGAGCCTGCACGCACATAGGTGAAGCACACATCTCATCTGGTGTGTCACCTCTGGTAGGTAGGTAATGGTTGTCCAGTGTCCTGTGCTAAGGATTCAAGGACACCATGGCCTTCAAAGGGTTCAGGCAGTGAGACTGTCCTCTGGTAAGATAGGACGCTGAGGACATATGGGCTTGTGGTTGTTCTTCCTGGTTTAGAGACATGTAAAAGATGTTCCAGACTGATGGTGTATCCCGCCCACTCCCCGCAGTCCCCTCCTGCCCGAATCCATGTCAGTGCGCATTCCCTTCTTTTCCACTCCCACCCCATCTGACTCCAGGCTCCCCATGCTCCAAAATGTGCCTACTGGTGGGATCAATAACTATTCTGCATTATGACTTCAGCTATTTATAGTAGAGTGGCTGGCGGTATGGAATGATGATGACAAAGCTACTCGCCATTGCCCTTAACCCATGTCTGTTTAGGGAGAGGACACGACTCCTTCACTTGTTCCCAGTCAGTCTGGCCAACATGATTCCAGAACCAAGACAAAGGTAGGGCAGGATGGTAACGGGAATCCCAGACACATAAGAAGCACATCCAGGACAACCTGTGAGTCTAGCCCCCACTCCACCACAGGGCCAATAATGCTGCTGCCCTGGCCACCTCCTGTTTCCAAAACAGAAAGCTGGACAGGGGCTCCTCATTTCCCATGGAACAAATCACCATGCTGCGGTCTGTCATGCTCTGACCTCCAATCGCCTTTTGTGTTCACTGCCACAAGACCAAACTGTCTGAAATGACACTTTCCCTTGGCTTGTCTGTGCCCTTGATGTACATTGTCTGTGCCCTTGATGTACACCTTCATGGCTTTGCACAGAATTCATCTTTCCACTCTCCCTCTTAACCATCCTTTCTTCTCCTGTCTGAGAAATGCAGACCTTCCTCTTGACTCCTACTGCCCCTGTTTATGTGTCTCCATGTAGGGGACTTAGTTTATCTCTTTACACATCTGTGCCCCATTGGCCTGTGATGTCAGGGTCTATGGAATTTTCCCTCTCCATATGACCAGAGTGCTTGATATCTAGTAGGTAGCCAATGGTTAAGTAATTGGACAAGATACTGAATGCATCAATAAATCAGTCTTTTCAGTTATGGAAGAAACAGATCCAAAATTAGGCCATGTTCTGGTATTAACTTCCTGTGAGGTTTCTCCCCCAGGTGCACGCACTGTGGAAGGGAACAGCTCTGGGATGACCGACAGGTCTTTATTGGTACTTTCTAGGGGACAGTACAGACATAATTGTGGATGAAAACAGACCTGGTCAGGGGGGTCATGGCGATTACTACCTAGGGGGAAAGGCTAGCATTAATAACAAACTTTAGATCGAGGAGTAGAAAAAGTGCCAGAAGAAAGGAGGTAATAGCATATAGCAGAGGACAGGCAGTGAGAAGGAGAGAAGTTAAATTAGAGAGAGATTTACTAGGATGAAGAGAGAAGGAAAAGGAGATAATAAGGACAGTGTCTAGGTTTCTATTTGCATACTTGCTGGGCATGGACATCACTCACAGCAGTACAGAAGGTACAAGAGTAATAGGTTTAAGGGGACAGATTATAATTTAGCCTTTATGCATATTGAATTAAAGGAGTCCTCCAGATAACTGTGTGGTGATTCCAAGTCAGCCCTTAGCTTTATGAATCTGAAACTCTGAGGATTAGTCGAGCATAGTGACATTGAGGTGTGTATACTTTGTAAATAAACACTAATTGAAGCCAAGAGAGCATAGAAATAGCTGAAAGTAACAAAAATCTCGACTTAGAGTGATGTTGACAATAAAAGTATCTATTACCTCACATTACAAGGAGGGTGATGGCAAAACAGTTACAGAGTTGGTTAATCTCACCATGGCATAAATAACACATCTTTCTATATTTCTGTTCTGCAGTCTCAATACTTCGACTGGATTTGCAGGAGGCAAAGGAGGCAGGGTGGCCAGAGTAGAACAGCCTTCAGATATCAGGTCAACTTGTCCTGGTATCTCTTATTAAGAGTGAGAAAAAGAGCTCTCAAAACATACCCAGCAGAAGGATAGTCACATCTCATTGGATAAAATCAGATCCCATGCAAAGGGAAGGGAATTACTGTGACTGGTTTGATTGAATTGGAACTGACTGCCAAGTCACTTGAGGGGGTAGGTCAGTTTGGAGCCCCAGCAGAAAAGAAGAATGAGGAAATGGATGTTAAGGGGAAAGTGTTTGCTTCATCTAAGGAGAATATGCAGAGTGAGTAAAAAAGGACTTGAGAAATACACATGCTTAATGGTTGGAGGATGAACTTGCAAAGGGATTAAGGTACAGCCGAAGAGCAGAAGGAAAGCCAGGAGAAGGTTTTTACTGAACCTGAGGGTGGAACAGGCCTCATGAAGTAGGTCGTGCTCATTTGCAGAATGCAGCTGAAAGATCAGACAACAACATGGAGATCATGAGTTACCTGAGCCAGAGATGTTTTAACGACATGGTAAGGGCAGAAGCTGGATTACAAAGGCTGAGAAGTGATTGGGAGGTGAGAAGTGGAGACGTAAAATATAGGCAAGTCTTGTGAGAGATATCTATAAATGCAAAGTGAAATGATAGACAGTAGCTGTAGAGTTTTATATTTTTGCTTATGTTTTTGTTCTGTAACAGAAACTTGAGGCTGTTTTATATTTTACTGCAAGAATGCATCTGATAGGGTGAACAGAAAAGAGATCCAAAGCATCTGTGGATATTTGGTGGAATGGAGCTGTGATTTGCTTTAGATAGGGAGAGGGCAGCTCTTCACTGGATAGCTCGGGAAGAAGGGCAGGTTGTGAAGTTTATATAGTAATGTGTGTTGGATGTTTAGGGGATGGAGTATTTACTGTCTGGTGACTTCTATTTTTCTCTGTAAAGGGGAATATGAGGTAATCAGCTGAGACCAAACACTGTTGGGTTCTTTGCTAGGGCTGCCAATAAATGCCATCCACGTTTCCCACCATGAGTTCTGAGTCATCGAGAAATAAGACAGAGGTATAAGCATATGGAAGCCAAAACATCACATGTATTACTGATACAGCTGACCTTGAGAATGTGGTGTATATCTGCAGTCAAGTGGGCTCACTGATTCTCAACCCAAGAATTGTTGACTTAAGGAGACAGTGCAGTGCTGGCCAGAGCAAACACACACCAAGATAGTCATCGCAGACAACAAGACCTCTAGTCATCAGAATGGACAAACCACCTCAGTGAATGATAGAAACAGAAAATATTTGACCCCCAACAAACTCTGAAATGATTAATTTAATTAATTTATTAATTAAATTATCTCCAAGGCCACCCTGTACCCAAGACAGAACACTTATTCTTGGATCTGTTTTTCTTTCACCAATTATGTACACTTCCATCATTCAGTATAGTTCAGCAGGAGTCCTCAATAAGAGTAAATGGAAAAATTAAATGCCCCGAATAATTTGAAAAAAATCTAGGGATGTCTCAAATCTAAGGAAACATTTTCTCCCGTTGCCAAGTCCCCAGAGAGAAATTAAATTCTCTGGTAACTTCAAATCCAAAGACCAAAGGAAGTAAAGGCCAAAATCAAATGATCTTGCCCTTGAATGTTAAAAGTTTAAAGAAGTGAAAGGCCCTCTTGGTTCTTACTCTGCTTGGTATCAGCATCACGGCCTCTGGATACCTGGGTGGCATTCATGTTTCTATAACCTGGGCTGTCTTTCATGGGAAATGGGTAGAACCTTCAAGACCTCAGAATTTGAATTCCCCCCATGCCACACCTGTGATGTGGCTCCCTTGTTAAAGAGGACAAGTGTATGAGATGCATGAGATGAAGAGCCTCACACAGCCCACATTTAGTAATCCAGCCAATTTCCAGCCCCTAGAACAATAATCTGGGCAAAAAATAATAATAGCCGACTTGTTATTACCAAGAGACGTGAGTCACCCCGATAAAGCTTGGTTCTCACCTTACCAGGAAGCCAGTCAATTGATACCAGCTGCCCCTAACATATATTCTGTGAACTTCGATCTAACTGAGAGAAATCTCTCAGCAATTTTGGCACAGTGCATTTATCCTATCTGGGAGAAAAATTCACCTGTGTGAAATTAGTAGCGAGCCTTCAAGATGCCCCTGTGATCTTTACTATGTATGTTAATAGTTCCTTCCCATGATGAATCAGGGCTGACCTATGTGACCAATAGAATATTTGTAGAAGTGATAGTATGTGACAGTGACGGTGACTGACTTCTTAGTCTAGATTAAGGACATTGTAACTTCTTCTTGACCTCTTGGACTATTTACTCTGGGGAAGCTAGATGTTGTATCTCTTAATATAGCTGAAATCTAAAAAACTGAATCTATGACATGCCGACGAGGATGAGCAGCAGAAACTTTTTTCCATTGCTGGTGGAAGATAACCTCAGAAACATGGTATTGCTGGGTACAATTTATTTTTTATTGAGATATCATTTACATGGAGTAAGATGCACAAAACTTAAGAGTACAGTTCCATAAAATTTGACAACTGTATACACCTTTGTAAGTACCACCCAGCTCAAGTTATAGAACATTTCCATCTCCCCAGAAAGTTGTCTTATGTCTCTGCCCAGTCAACACTCACCCTGTTCCTCCACCAGCAGTAACCATCACTCTGAGCTGTCTATCAATTTGTTCACCTGTTCTTAACCTTCACACAATGGACTCATACAGGGCGTGCTGTTTAGTGTTTGACCTCTTTCATTTAGATGTTTATCCATGTGGCTGTTGCACGTATCAGGACCTTATTCTTTTTTCTCCTTAATTTTGCTTTTTATTCCATTTAGTGAATTGGTTTATCCATTCTCGTGTTATTGGATGAGTTGTTTCCAGTTTTTAATTACAATGAATTAAGCTTCTATGAGCTTTGTTGAACAAGTTTTCATGAAAATATATATTCTTTTCTCTTAAGAATACACCTTGGAGTCAATTGCTGGTTCCCAGGATATTCATGAGCTTACTTTAATGGAAACGGCCAAAGAGTTTTCCAAAGTGGATCTAGTATTGTCAGACTCCCCGTGTGATATCCACTTTTTTTCCACCCTCACCAGCACTTGGTACTGAAGCCTGTTTTATTTCAGCCACACTGGCAGGCATGTAACGGGACCCACTGGGGCTTCATTTGTATTTCTCTGATGAGTAGCAATGATGAGCACCTGTTCATATGTTTATTGTCCATTTGGATCTCCTCCTGGATGAATGACTAAGTCTAAGTCTTTTGCCCATTTTATAATTGGATTTTTGTCTTTCATGTATTGAATCGTAGAAGTACCTTGCCTGTTCTGGGTATGATCCTTTATGAAATACGTGGCAGTGTGGATTGAACCTCCAGGAAGACTCCTTGGAGGAAGCAGCTCCTAGGTAGGGGTGGGTGGGCTTTATCTCACTCCACAGGCATGTGGGTGGGCCTAAAACAGAGAGGAGAAAAGGACAAAACCATTCTCTTGTCCCACCTGCCCCTGTGTTCATCTGCTGTATCCCTGATCATCCTGGCACAGGCCCAGTGTGGGGACAGGCTATCTGTGGGGAGCATATGTGAAGCTGGGATTTCTGCATTCTCCAGACGGCTGGCCTCACCCCTTGGCCTGGCTGCAAGTGGAGTCAAAACAGGTTTATTCCTCCGAAGCAGTCTTAGCCTTTGCCCAAAGCGGATGGACAGTTACGCACCTTTATGAATCATATTGATCATTAATGACACTTGGTGGGAAAGCTGGCAGGTCCTTCAGAAGAGCTACAGAGAAATGGCTCGTGTCCTGGCTCCTTCTAGGAGTACTCAATCCCAGAAATAGGAGCGGGGGAGCCCAGCCTTTGTCAGACGTAGCCTTTGAGTATCTTCTGAGCGTCAGCACAGTGAAGAGTGGGGGCGAGCAGCATTGTGGGGAGGCAGGCCCAGCCTCAAACATCAGTTCCCCAGGTCACCATCTACGGGGCTGCGACCATCTACATTCTCCAAGCCCTTGTTTTCTCCCCTATGCAACAGGAAGAGAAGCATTAACAATGCCTAGTATGAAAGTCGTTGTGCCAATTCCATGAAATTAACAAGGTCATATGTGTGCAAGTTGCCTTGACATAGAGACACGAGGAGCATCCTGCTCCCTCTCCTTGTTCACGCACGCGTGGCCTCTGCCTCCCTCAGATCTCAGTGGAGTTCTCATCTGAGCTGAGACTGTGTGAGTGAAGGTGGTGCCAGCCTGAACCCACGGTCACTCCAGCTGTAAATTCTCGAAGCAACAGCAGGCTCCACACCCTGAGCCCTCCCTGCTGACCCCGGGACCACATGGAACTGACCGCCCCTCCTATAGACTTCTCAGGAGTGATAGATTCTGAGCACTGCCTTTACAGTAGTGCATAGAGTGGCAAACAGGACAGCCGCTGTGATGATGTAGTTTATAATAAGAAATATATATTTCTGTCTTCATCTCTGCTCTGGCACAGAGCTCTTAAACCCCTTGGAATTTCTGAAGTGAGGAAAGCATAAAGATGTCTTTTGTTGTGTTAATGAGGTTATGTTTTGGACCACAGCTAAGCACTGGGATATTCACCAGAAGAACTTGATAAGAGGGTTGGAACTTTCAGTTCGACCTCCACCTTCCGGGAGGTTAGAGGGGCTGGAGTTTGGATCAATTGCCAATGGCCAATGGCTTAAATAATCACACCAGTGTCATAAAGCTTCCATAAAACCCCAAAAGGAGAGGGCTCAGAGAGTTTCTGGGCTGGTGATTTGGGGAGGGTGGTGCACTCGGAAAGAGCATGGAAGCTCCCTCACCCTTTCCCCAAACCTCACCCTATCCAGCTCTTCCATCTGGTCATCCTTGAACTATATCCTTTTATAATAAATTAGTAATCTAGTAAGTAGAATGTTCCTCTAAGTTCTGTTGAGTCATTCTAGCAAATTAATTAAGCCCAAGGAGGGGGTCACGGGAACCTTTGATTTATAGCCAGTGACAACCTGGACTGGCAGTTGGTGTCTGGAGTTGTGTGTGTCTGCGGTGTTGTTCTTGTGGGGCCAGGCTCCGAACCTGTGGGATGTGATGCTACCTCTGGGTGGGTAGTGCCAAAATTGAGTTGAATTGCAGGACATTCACCTGCTGTCAGAGAACTGCTTGGTGGTGTGAGGAAACCACACACACATGTTGGAATGGGGCACAGAACACTGAGCCACCAACCTCTCTGTGTTTACATGTTGGTGGAGGAGACAATGAATCACCAGAGGTCACAGCTTAAGAGCAAGGAATATTAAAAGCAAAGACATACATGTCTCTGAGAACATGGCATTTGAGAGAACCTTCCAGAAGGCTGAGGGAAGCATTCCCAACTGAGAGCTGGGACACAAATGAGTCCATGGTCTGAAGAGGAGCAGGGAGATGGGCGTTTCTGAGAAGGAGTAGATAGTGGTTGGAAGACCGGTCAGCAGGGCCAGACTTCAGAGTTTGGATTTTATTCTAAGTATGAGATGGAGCAGGTGAGGCTCCAGGAAGGAGGGGCCCCTCAGGCTGTGGGGTGGACTCTGGAGGGCTGTGAGGAGTCTCTGCAGGGGTTGGGGGCTTTGGAGGAAGAAATTGTGTCAGGGTGATTGGGGTGTCGTAGCAGTGACAGACCTAACACCTCAACAGTGGAGATGACAAGGTGCATTTGCTGTCCACACTGTCTATTGCCATCAATGGGAGCGCCACCTTGTGTTGTCTGTTCTCTAGGACATAGCTGACAGCAGCTCAGATCTGGAACATGCCCAGTGACCAGGCGAGGGGTCCACTGCTCTCCCACTCCCTGAGCACTGGCCAGAGCTAATGGTACCACCACCCCAAGGGGCAGGAGGTGCCCAGGAGCAGGACTGAATTCATGAAACCCCATCTGTCCTGGTGTCAGTGCTGAGGCCAGAAATGGGGGGAGATGAGGTCCCCGGCAAAGGCAGCGGTGACAGCACCTGCTGGGCCTGGAGTTAAGCCCCAGACTCCTGAGCATAAATGTGGGTGTTTGGGGGTGTTGGGTTGCAACCCCCAATTGCAAGGAAGGTGTCTGCGGCACCCATAGACCCACACGGGGTGAGTGTTCAAATGCACCAGGAGTGACAGCCGTGTGACACAGCACTGCTTCCCAGGAACACGCAGCTGGTAAAGAATCCCTGCTCAGCAGGTCAGGCACAGGCCTCTTTGTGTGCTCGTCCCCATTCAAATGAGGCTCCTTTTGGTGAAAGCAGCCTTGCCCAGGACCACGGCCCCCTGGGCAGGTTCCACGCACTCCCTGGAGGTGCCTGCTGACATCTGCTGCCAACTTTCCACTCTTCTGGGAGGTTTCAAACTGCTTCAGGTGAACCATGGTTCCCCTCCGAAGACACTGTATTTATGTTGTAGTTAAATGAAGTCATGACCATTTCTAGCTGGAGACCCTTCCCTTTCTAGATTCCTCAAGAACCTCTGTGGGCTAGGTTGTCAGAAAAGGAGGAGATTTGGCCCAAGAATCTTGTTGTTTCAGAAAGATTGTGACTTCCTCTGCCTGCTTGGAAATCAGTAACAAGCCCATCAGAACTTCCTTTTACGTGGCTTGAACCTCTGACCTCTGGGTCCTGCATCAACAAGGGCTTCTCCAACAAGCATCCTGGGGGACTCTGAGAGAGGGAGGCAGGCGAGGGGCTGCCATGGCCCAACTCAGACCAGGTCACCTCTGTCCCCCAAGCCTCCTCTGAGCACGGCACATGCCACAGGCTCGGCCTTTATTGTTTCCCTGGACCCACCTTCAGAGAGCTCTCTTGTCTGCACACCTGAAGCATGCAAAGTGAGCATTTCCAGGGAAGCACCAAGGTCGTCCTTTGGAAAACATTTTTGTTGAAGTTGTGGGTGCCGTGGCGGCTGGGGCGGTGGGAAGGTGCAGAGCATGACATGCTGAATTTTCACAAACTGGACACACCTGTGAATCCAGCACCAGCTAAAGAAACATAAGACTCAGAGCCCCCACCTGCCCCCTTCCAGGAACCAAGCCCAGAATAATAGCTCTCCTGACTTTGAATGGCATGGATCTGCTTTGCCTGTTTTGCAGTTTATATAAATAGACTCATACAGTATGTGCTCTTTCCCAACTGGCTTCCAACAATTACCTTTCAATGCAATCTATGCTGTTCCCTTTTTAAAACAATCCACATCTTGATTCGGGAGTGATCACATGTGGGGTCTTGCTGTCCAGGTGCTCAGGCTATGGGGGTACCACCCATATCCCCTGCATTGCAGTCCATCACCCCTCAGAGTAGGGTCCTGGGGTGAACCTCTTGCTCACTCACAGAGAAATCTGGATAGAGTCTTAGAGCCAGGGTGGCTTCACTGTTTTTTCAAGACCCTAATCCGAGGTGAGGCCCTAGGGCACTGTAGGAGTTGGAACCCAGAGAGGAAAAGAGTGAATATAAAAGGAGTATGCTCAGCCCCCCGACGGCCCCCTGGACCACAAGGTTAGAACAGCCCAGAGCCCCAAACAGGAAGACTCACCTCTTTCCCTCCCTCCTTCCAGCTCAATCCAGTCCCCTCCTGCTCTGTCCCTTCTCCCTCCTGACTTCCTTCCTTCCTTCGTGGTCTCCCTCCTGGCCCAGCTGCCAGAAGCCCTACACACAGGCTGCCCTGCTCCAGACCTGTCCCTCTCCGGTCCATTCTCCACAGTGTGCCCAGACAGATTTCTTAAGACAAAAATCTTACCATGCTACTAGACCATTAAACACTTTAATAGTTCCCCTGGCCTTTACTTGTGACCTCACCATCTTTAAGTGATCAGGTCATCACAGCTTCCGTGTGCTTCCCCTGCCTCTTTCTCTCCCAGATGTCCCTCACGCTCTATGCTCTGCCACACTGAGCTCCTTGGCCCTCATTTTGGGCCTTGGAGAGGCCACTTCCTCTGCCCAGCAGTCTCCCTTCCCTCAGCTCCACCCTGGGAAGCTCCCTGCCCACCCCACCCCTCCCACAGTCTCTGCATTCTAGGGGCCCTGAACCCAATGCTCACCATGTGGGGCTATACCTGCTCGTCTCCGATGGACCACACACTTTGTGAGGGCAGGGACTAGGCTTCTATGGCTCATAGCTTTTTCCTCCAAGAAAATTTCTGATGTATATTAAACAGGAAAGAAACATTAATTGAATGAATGAATGAACTACAACAACCCATTGTGGTAGATCAGTACCAATCTATGCCCAATCCAATCAGACCTTACTCCACGGGCCTTCTACCTAAGAAGGATTCCATAAGATACACCTAATTGCACCAAAAGTTATCAGAGTAAAATCAGGACCTTGGTAACAGAAAAAGAAGTAGTCTTGAGATAGCTGCTGATTTCCAAGAGACAGAGGAGGCCCTGGGTGCTGAGATAAATGGAGTAAGGTTTGTTCCATGACTTCCAAAGATGACCAGCCAGCCAGTATCTGTGGGCACCCTTCCTGTGCAGCAGCACCACAGACACAGGCAGAAAGGATATCACACAGGATGACCGCCACGGACAGTCATCCACTTCTGTGGATGGGGGGGTCAACTGCCCGTATATTGTGCAGAAAGTGGGCATGAGCCCCAGAAAAGCTTCAGGGAAGAAAGGGCAAGAACAGACACGCATTTCTACAGTTTCATGCCTGTGACCAATGGTAGATGTCTGGCTCTATCCTTTTCCTAGGATTTCATCTCATTTTCTCCAATTTTCTCCATTCCAGGAAGCAGGACTTGCAGCCAGAGGTGGTGGCACCTGGGCATTTCTTCCACCTAGCTCTTTTTTTCCCCAAGGATGGCATAAAAGCAGTGACTATTCCAGCAAATAAGCTAATATCAAAAGTCAGTTAAATGTCTCAAATTCATAAGCAAATTCAGAGATCACCCGTCCCGGAAGGGCATTGCGGAAATCGCAGATGTGTAGCGGAAGGCTGAGTGGTGACTTCTGTGCTAACGCTGCCCTCCTCCCTTTACCACCCCCCGCTCAGTTTGACCTCTGCTGGCATTTGAGACCTGGATGTAATGAATCAATCGCTTTTGTAGACAACAATCTTAGAGTCTTTGCTTGTGATCAAAGCTTGCCTGTTGACCTCACTAGTACAACAAATTACCTTAAGATCTGAAGCCTGGAGTTTATGGCAACCCCTGATCCTCTTTCCCCAGACTCTCTTCAGTAAAGAGCAAGGCCCCCCGCCCCCAACGCCTACACAAACACTCTGCAGCTGGTTCTGTCTTTCCTGGGAACCCTCACCCAGAGAGTGAAAAAGTTGGGAAACATTCCAAATGGTTGGCCTGTGTCACTGGGGCACCCTTTTTTTCTTAGGTTGGGTTTGCATTTGGAGGAACACTTTTCAGAGCCTTTGAGTCTTGGCCCGGTGATTCTCCAGGGTGGTGGTCACATTAATATTGATCTCCCCAGAGGTGGCTACACAGCCCAGTCGCACTCTAGCAGTGAAGACACACAAGAGAAGAGCATCCACACCTTGGCCTCATCTCTCAAGGGGTGACCCAAAAGAATACTCAGAAGCAACAGGCTACGTGGTGCAGGGGTTGGGGACAACTTCTGGGAGGCTGTCATTCTAACTTACACCTCTGCTTGTTGTGCAAGCAGGAACCTGACAGTTTAGGACAAGGCTGGAAGACTGCCTGGCCCATGAGGGAAGACTGGTGCCAGGTCCAGCTCCCTACACCAAGCACCATGATGCTGTGCTGCTCTATGCTCAGCTTGGTAAAGCTGGAGGCTTCAGTCCCAGACTACTCTTCTCCACATGGTTTGGGGGTGAGCTGGCCACAAGTGACCCTTGGTCTGAGATCTGGGAAGCCAAGGGCTACGCACATCTCTGGTGGGCAATGGAGAAGGTCCTTGCTCTCCTTGGGTCGGTGTTCGGCAACCCCAGGGTACCACCAGACATCCACTGCCTCACCGTGAGGCTGCACAGAAGTGGATGCTGCCATGGTCTCCCCACCTGTGCACCTTTGAGAACATACCCAGAGTTCTCTGTAAGCTCAGATGCAGCCACCCAGGCTAGCAGTTTGACACTTCTAATTGGTGATCTCCTGACTGTCCATCTTCCCAGCTTCTTCACCACCATGAGTCCAGGTCCTATCAGCATCCTTCCTGTGTGATTCCATGGTTCCTTCTTCCCCAGAGTGAGCTCCAGTTTCCATGAGCATGTTTCTTTCTTCTGCAGTGTGAGCTCTAGGTACTGTGGCATCTTCCTAGTGTAGTACCTTCTTCCACAGTGTGTGCTATAGTTCTATAAGTGCCCTTCCTGCATGGCCCCCTTCTCTCCAATGTGAGCTCCAGGTCCTATAAGCACCCTCTGTGTGTGGTTTGGTTGGAGCTCGGCTTCCTATATTGCACCTTGATGAAAACAGTTCCTCACCCATCACTGGAGATGAACAAGTGGGGACTTTGGGGGATTGTTTGGATTATCTTGGATCCGTTCTGCAGGAGAGACATCCTCCACCTCCTTCCCATGCACACTTTGGTCCACTTCTCCCAAAATTTGTTTCCAAAACCTCAGGCTCTTTGCAGGGGTGGTTCTCTGATCTTGGGCTTCTCTTGGACAGGTACTTGTGTGGTTCACACTCCCATATTGCCAAGTCTCTGCTCAAACACAGCCAACTAGAGCTGGACAAGAGATGTCTTCACTTCACCAAATCTGAAGGTCAGGGGAGGTCAGGGGTGGGCACAGAGCTGCCCACAACACTGTCAGCCAGGAAGTCCGGAGGACTCTAACCTGCCCACAGGCTGCACCCATGCCTTCTGCCAGCTCCTTTCCTGGGACCCCATACCCAATGTAACCCCTCCAACCTTCTGTAGTGGCCAACCTCCACAGTCCCTTTGCAGCCTTTTAAAATGTTTTGTGTTACTAGTTTTTCAAAATAGGCTTGAATTTGGATATGTTGGGTGTTCCAAAGGTGTGGGATTTACTTCATTTGATATGACATGGTCTACACATGAGTGTCCTGAAAGGCCATTCAAAGAAATTGTTCACTTTGCCTAAAGTTTGCTTCATTTAATGTTCTAATGCTCTGCCATTTCCTTAGCCTTCCCATCCCAGGCTGCAAGTTACCCAAGTAAGAGCAAAGTATGTCCTCTGCTAGTTGTGTCTGAAAAGCAGGAAAGGTGGCCAGGATCCAGAATCCTGAAACCCTGAAGGAGCCAGAACACAAAAATTGCAGGAAATGCACTCACTGCTTGTAGCTGAGGCGTTGGTATTCCTTCCTGACCCCCTTGCCTGGTTGGCTGCTCTGGACCTGCCTGATTCCTCCACCCTGTGTCCAGTTTTGCTACTCCAACCAACCAGCATTGGCATTCATCTTCCATTTACTCTTTCTCCCCAAAGCGGCTCCTGTGTGTGTCGTGGGTGTCCTCTCTTTGTAAGGCAAGTTTGGGAGGGGGCAATTGGTGGGGTAAGGGCTGCAGACTCGATGTTCCCATAAAGATCCCTCTCCCCGCACAGGCACTGTATCTCTTCTGATGGGAAGACAGTTGGAGGACATGATAATGAGAATACCAGAAGGGAGGACATGGAGAGAGCCATTCCAGGAAGCCCCAAAGGTGAGCAAAGCATGGGGTGCAGACTCACAGACTCGAAAATGCTGAGGTGAGAGGGAGGGGCGATGAAACCAGGAGCCTCTCAGTAGCTACTGAAAATAATGTCCAAACTGTCCATGACCCTAAGAGCTGAGGTTTCTAACAGCCCACAATCTCTTACCAATTAAGTTCCTCAGTGGAGAATGGCAGCTCTATCAGAACCAACAGAGAACTGCTGTTTCCTTTCTCACCTTGTGACAAGGGCTTCCAGGCCTTCTGAGCTGCCCGCCCCTGCAAGGAACAGTATAGTTGTCACTCACCTCAGGAATGAGCAGTGCTAGGTGTTAGAACTGTAAGCAGCCTGTCACAAAAGCATTTTCAAAGAGAGGGTGACAGATGGAGTGGTATGGCCCCAAGGAACAAGAAGGGTTTCCTCCCAGTTCTGGCAGCATAAATACAAAACTCTATTGGCCTGCCTCACTAATAAAAAGGCAACACAAAATCCTGCCAGAAGACTTTCACTGTTTCTAAGCCTCTGGGAGCTGTGTGTACACATTCTTCTACTCTCCTTTTTGCTGTAAAATCTTGTTTCTATTTTTAGCAAAGTACATCCACATAGTAAAATCAAAGAGTTCTAAGTAGCTTATATTGAAAAAATATTGGGCCCAGTGCCCAAACCTCTACTGCTGCTTTAGAGGAAGACATTATCAACTTCTGAAGATTTTTTTCTGATATTTATTTCCATATTTTCATGTAACATAAAATCCTGCTATTTCTTGATTAATCAATACTCTAGAGTACTGTATGGACTCTCTATTAAGGAAAGTGAGAAGTCATTCTCTCCATCACCCCCATGTCCCACCTCCCCACATCCTCCCCTCCCAACAGACAGAGTTTACGTTAATCATATGGGGTACATATGTTCCCAATGCATGGAGTGAACATGCCTCCATTCTTACACAGCTTTTACGGGTTTTATGGGATTTTTTCCAGAAGCTAAAAATTACCTTATGTTTTCACTTGCTCAGTGTTCCCTGTACTTCTTAGTAAAAGTTTTTAAAGTTTGAACACATGTGTTAAATATCTCAAAACTTTTCCAAGTATTCAGAGAGTATGTTTCTCTTAGAGACTTTTGAGCTTTCCCCACCTCCCTCTTGCATTGGGTCCTCTGTTTCCAGAATTCCATCTTATCTAGTTTTCTTCCTTATTTTACTGAAGTGCATTATCCAGTAGTTTTAAAAGAGTTCAAGGGAAAGATAGATAGATAATAGATTACCGACAGAGATATAGGTGATAGATGAACAGACTATATAGATAGATAAGTAGACAGATGATAGCTGGGTGAATGAATGTATAGATGGTTGGATGGATGGGTGACTGGCTAGCTGGCTGGATGATGAATGGATGGATGGATGATGGATGAAAGGACTGTTGGATGGATGGGTGGATGGACTGTTGGATGGGTGGCTAGAGGGATGGATGGATAGGTTGATCAACTGATTGATCAGTAGATGAGAGATGGATGTGCAGATAGATTGGTCTTGCTTTCATGTCTAAAATATCTATATTCTACCTTCCCTCTTGACCAATAATTAGTAATTCTTCTTTCATAGCATATTGTTCTTTATATATAGATGCAATTCCATCTTGATCTCTAAGAATATTAACTCTTATTTTTCAGTCCTCTTTTAGCTGGTAATTGTTTCTTCTGCATATTTGCTTTCTGGTTTTTCTCTTCTGAGTCTCAGTCTTCCATGTAGACACTCTCTGTCCAGTGTCTGTGATCCTTGGCTGTCCATTCATATCTCAGAGGGAAGCATTAAACTGCTGGATGCGATTTGGACAGATGGGAGCTGGGGAGGTCTTGCAGACTTATGCAATTAGATGATACAGACACAACTGAGAAACCACCAAATACCAATACCTGGTAACATTTTCTCTGGGAATGACTAATCTTCTCCCTGGGTGAGCACAAGGTGGGCCTGGCTGCTCTCCCTGTGAAAGTAGAACGGGAAAGGGGACTGAGCACACAGAGTCCTGTAGGCTGACATTCACTCAATCCTGCCTTTTCAGCCCCGCAGCACTCTCCATCTCTCTGCTAAGTCTGGTGTCCCTGAGGTGAAGATTCTCTGTTCTTTCAGCCGGTAAACTCCCCACCATATTACAAATTGAATTGTGTGCCCCCCAAATTGATATGTTGAAGCCCTAACCCCCAACACCTCAGAATGTGACACTATTTGGAGATAGATTCCTTGCAGATGTAATTAGTTAAAATGGGATCATTAAGATGGGTCCTAATTTTATGTGACTGATGTCCTTATAAAAATTTGGGCACAGACATGCACATGAGAAGAACACCCTGTGAAATTTGGAGTTATGCTGTCACAAGCCAAGGAACTACCAACAACTGGAGAGAGGCCTGGGACAGAGCCTTCCTTAGTGCCTTCAGAGGGAACCTGACCCTGCCAGCACCTGATCTCAGACACCCGGCATCCAGAGCTGTGAAACAGTACATTTCTGTTGTTCTCATCTGCCCACTCTGTGGTCCTCTGTATGGCAGCTCCAGGAAACTAATACTTACTTTGTTTGGGTGATGATTGCCAGAGTAACCCCTCTCTGCACAGGGTGGGAGAGGAACATGAGATGCTGGAGGGTCTCCATGTAGACACTCGCCCCAGCCCTGTTACAGGCCCCTCCAGCCCCCTGCTCCATTGGCCTTTGCACTGCTTGGCTCTTCCCAGTAGGATGGCCAGAAAGGGGACCACTGCTTGTTAGTAGCCACTCAGCTGAGTCATCCCAAAATGTGTGAGGTTACTTCATCCCTGGCTTCAACCTGCTCTCTTTAGCTCTATGAGGTAATCAGGTTTTCATTCCTTTCCTATCATTTTAATGGGGCAAGTAGAGAGAAGCAAGGCATGAGCATGGTCAGCCTGCTATCCCTGACTGCAAGTCCCCTTGGGTCTTTGTACGGTACAGCTTCCCACAGCTGTTAACGAGCACTACCTCTAGTTTTCTATCTGGACAGGGCAGACATATTCCCTGAAAAGACTGTCAAAGTTGTTACAGATAAAAATGTCACCTTCTTATAGAAGGAAAGGCAACCTCCTAACTAGTTTAATAATAATAATAATTAACAATAATGCTGTGAACAACACTTTCTAATTAGTGTGGTAAATTTAACATAACCTCACAAATTCTGGGACACTTGCCCCTCCAGGAGTTGGCATTTCACTTCTCTCCTCTTGAGCCTGGGCTGGACTGAGTGACTCTCTTGTAACAAAAATATGACAAAGGAAAAACAGTCACTCACCAGTGGAGAAACCTGGCAGACACCGACTTAACCGACAGACCCAGGTAAGCATCACCAGGAAGAAACCTAGTTGAGGTCATACATGTCCTTATGTGGAGTGAGAAGGGTGCATCACCTCTGTGATATTCTGCACAGAAATCTCTAACCATAATCTAATCACGGAAAAACATCAAACAAACTCAGCTGGGGGGAAATTCTACAAAATAACTAATGAGCACTCTTCAAAAGTGCCAAGATTATAAAAGACAAGGAGACACTGAGGGGTCATGGCAGATTGGAGGGGACCAAGGAGACAGCACATCTTAATGTGACTTGGTGTCCTGGATTGGGTCCCAGTGGAAAAGGGGTTCCAAACAGAGCCTCTGGTTTAATTAACAGGATTTTACCAATGATCATTTCTCAGTTTTGACAAGTGAACTGTGGTTATGTAAGAGGTTAACATGAGAGGAAACCAAGTGGACTGTATATGCAAACTCTATCCTTGCAGCTCTTCTGGAAATCTAAAACTATTTCAAAGCATAAGTTTAGAAAAGTAAAATGAAAACCAGAGCATGACCCTGATGCTATCTTTCACACTTGCTGCTCCCTGTGCAGACCCAGCACCCTCCCCTTCCAATCTCCCTCTTCCGGACACCCCTCCATCCCCACTGTGGTCTCCTCTACTCTGTGGTCTAGAACCCCTGATTCTTCTGCTCTTTCCAGAGTTTCCTGGAACCCCCTGCACACCTCCTCATCGCCACCTCTACATTCAGGGAAGGAATATCTTGCACACAAGACCCGCAGACTCCTGACACCACTCTGACCAGCCCACGGGCCTCCTTGTCTTGGACACACCTCCGTGTCCCCACCGTGGTCCTCCCTGCCGCTCTCCACCCTCTGCGGACATAGTCACAGGCTGGCATTCCTCTTGTCATCAGCCAGTCTCCTGCTCGGTCCCAGATCTTTGCTCCTCCTGGGTTTCCATCACTGTGATCATCCTCCTCACCAACATGTTCTCAGCATCCTGCCAATGCAGACCCCAAGCCCCATGAAAACAGGGCTGTGCCCACTCTTTCAGTCCCCATCCTGCCCCCACTTCCTTGCAGGACTCAGAAGAGCTCCTGGTGCATCACAGACACCAGAAATGTGGTGAATGAACAACTGCCAGAAAAAGAGACGGACATGTTCTCTCCTTCTCAGTGTCCTCAGGAGGGGCCCTTCCTGAGGAGGAAGCCTCGAAGCCTTTGCTTCAGGAATCCCTTTGATGGTAAGGATCAGGGAAGTCGCTAAGAAAACACTGGTTGGACTGCAGGTGTGGGGTATGTGTTGGTGGAGGGGAGTGGTGTGTGTGTGTGTGTGGTGTGTAGGGTGTGTGCGTGGCACAGTGTCTGTGCATGTGGTGTGATGTGTGTGTGTATGGTGCGGTATTTGTACTTGTGGTGTGGGAAGTGGGGGGAATGGGATGCGAAGCCAGGGACAGCGTCGCCATGTGTGGTTGCCTGGGGTCCCCCATGGACTCACTCAGCCAAGGAGGAGTTAATCAGAAACTCAGGGATGCTGCAGCCTCCCCAGAGACCTGCAAGGAACAGGCCAGTCTGGCTCCAAGAGCAAACAGACGTGGGACAAGCTCCGGCCCGGCAAACATTTCTGTCCTCACTTCCAGCTGGACTTGGGATTACCCAGCCAGGGATGAAGCATGCAGGCTTCGCCTGGAACAAGGGGCCTGAGAGGATAAACAGCCCAGCCATCTGCTCCATCTGCACCAGCACTTGAAGCCCATCCCATTAGGAGGGGAAAGAGCTGAAGACACCCGGATACAAAGATGTTTCTCAGGCACCCTGGCAAAGCTGCATCCTGCTCATTAGTTGCAAACTGCCTTTGTGGAATGGTCTGGATGGTGACCACTTGGATTAATCAAAAGATGATACAGTTACTGAATGTGTTGGCCACACCTCACTTATTTATTTTACTAAAAGGTTAGTAAAAGAAAATGCCATTTATGTTGAACAATACCTTGATGATAATTGGATCTTTTTATCATTCGGAGGTGTATCCATACCTGCAATGCCTGAAGTGCGTTATTATGAATGTCACATCCAAGGACTAGCAAAAGTTCTTGGATAAATGGGAGGGCAAAAAGTTTAACTATAGTGTCCTCAAAATACTAATGCATTTTCAAAGCAGGCTTAAACAATAAAGTTTATTACTTGCAAATAAAATATTGTTTTGATATTACCCACTTTAAAGCCCAATACTTGAGGAAAAGATTAATTTTTTTCAGTTTTTAAAGTGGAATCCAGAAAAAGGAAGGAGGTAGTGTTTCCATACTTGAAAGCTCTTGCATCCAATCAGAAATAAATATATTTTTCAATTCCCACTTCATTTGAAACACCTTCTTTTAAAAAAGTATGAAGGACGCAAATATACCACATCTCTAAAAGACCCCACATTTTCACCTGTGCACGTGGCTATGATCCTGGACTCTACCTGACTGGACAGGCTAAACCTACCTTGTAGTGTCTGTTGCCAGTGGTGAAGTGCCACTTTCTGTGACATTACTTTTGGTGGTGCTCTTTCTGTTGACATTCAGAAGGGAACGTAAAATGCACGGATGTGGTCTGAGAACGAGAGGACAAGCATACGTGGACCTCCAGTTTGGCCTCTCAGAGAGAGGCTTTTGTTTGAAGAGGGAATCATACGTCTCTTCACCCCTCATCCTTTAAAACAAAGCACCTTCTGCACACCAGCCCTGCCATCTTAAGACAGTGACCTCAAACACCCACAGTACATACTTGTTTCCAAAAACAAAGTTCGACCGTAAAGGCCAAGTAGTCCTTTCATTGCCCTCCTGCTTTGGAAGGATTGAAAATGCTCCATCCCCAAGCAATATGGCATTTGTCCTCAAAAGCAGGACAGAACCCTCCCCGGTGGGAAGACCTGTTTCTGGGACACCACCCCAAGAGTGTCTGGAAGCATGGCCACCACATGAACAGAGCCACAGCCCTCAGCAGGGACAGCTTAGGTGGAGGTAGTCTGGGTACTTTCATACTGCTTGCCTCTCATCAGTTCACAAAAGCTGTTTCACGAACAAATGTTGGGTCGGTGGAAGTTCAAATAGGAGGCTCAGGGCCATCCCTGCCCCAGGGATACTTCCACCATTGCTGGAATTAGTCTGCTCAGGCTGCCATAACAAAAATCCACAAACTGAGAGGATTAAACAACAGAAATTTCTTTCTCGTAGTTCTGGAGGCTGGAAGTCCAAGATGAAGGTCTTCCCCGAGTTGGTTTCTGGTGAGAGCTCTCTTCCTGGAGACGGCTGTCTTCTAGCTGTGTTTTCACATGGTGGAGAGAGAGCTTTGACATCTCTTCCTCTTCCTTAAGGTACCAGTCCTAGCGAATCAGGACCCCACCCTTATAACCTCATGTAACCTCAATTACTTCCTAAAAATCTTGTCTTCAGATACAGTCACATTGGGGGTTAAGCTTCGACAGATGAATTGGAAGGGGCACATTCGGTCCACAGCAGTGGTCATGTGATCTGCTCCTATTGACACTATTAACCACACCCCTTTTCTCTACTCACTCCACGTGGGCTTCTCAGACCACACTCTCCCCAGGTTTCCTTCCTATCTCTCCAGCTCCTCCACAGTTTCCATCGTGGACACTGGACATCCTTCCTGCTCTCTGTCCCCTGCTGTCTCCTTGTCTCACTCTTCACTCTACCCCAGATGAGGTCATCCCTATGCACAGCTTTATTGATGACTGGTTCCCAGTTCACAGAAGGAATGATGAGCCTGGGAGCCAAACATCAGCTCGAGTCCCAGATCTGCCACTTTCTAACTCTGCGGTCTCCGGCACATCACACCCCTACACCCAGTGTCTGTACCAGTAAGATGGGTAGGATTTACTCACCAATCATCCAGCCCAGTTTCCGTCCCCACTATTCTACCTGTCACCTGCCCAAATCCCTGGGCTGCTGCTTTCTTTCCATTTTACTTCCGAAATGTTTGGTTTTGCCATCATTCCCTTGTATTTCTTTTCTAATTTTTACTACAAACATATACATTCCTAAAAGTATATATTGTTTACTTTTGCACGCTTTTGAACTTGAAAAAAATGGTGTTACCGAGTATACATTCTTCTGTGATACTGCGGAGCTGGGGCGATGGATGTGGTGTCCATGCAGGAATGAGATTAGAGTGAAGAATGTGTACTGAAGGGTGTGGAAAAGGCAGGGCCCACGTGACAGCCCGGGATGGTGAGAGAGGAGGGGCTGAAGTGGGTTGGGCTGGGTTTCCACTAACTGTGGAGGCGGCAGCATCCCAGGAGAGCCTGGCACAATTGTGTTTGTACTTTAAGAAATTTCCTCCACACTCCAGCTGCCGCATTGGGCATAGGCTTAGTGGGGGAGTGGGGGTGCAGGAGGAAGACCTCCCTCCCTCCTCAGCGGGATCCTGATACTAATACCTACTGCTTGCTGTTGATGGGGCTCCTTTTGTGTGCTGGACACATACTCACATCGATTATCTGTCTTGATGGTCTTAGAAAGTCTCCACGTTCACATAGAACTCTTCCTCTCCCTACTTTAACAATGGGGTGGGGCTGAGTCTGAGAGTTATTCCACCTGTAACCCACACCCCGTAACTGGTACATGGGGGACTAGGAACTTGTTGTAAAGCTTTAATTCTGAGCCTCTCTTGAATGCATTTCTCTGGTTAAGGAAAGAGGGGTGGATTTGTGAGATATGAGGGGCTGACACAGACGGGCTCTGCAGCTGATAGAGAAGGGAGAGGGAGGGGTTTCGCCTGCCTTGTGTGGCCGATAGTGATTTATCAGGAGAGAGAAGGGGGTGGTTAGAGAATGAGATGATGAATTTGAGGGGCCTGAAATCTTCTCCATTAAAATGAAGAATGTATATACATATATATGAGTCACTGTACTATACACCTGAAACTAACATGACATTGTAAATCAGCTACACTTCAATAAAATAGCTGAAAAAAATCAAAAGAATAGTAATATTTCATGACATAAAAATTAGAATAAATTGATATATCTATGTGTAACTGACTCACTTTGCTGTACACCTGAAACTAACACAACATCATGAATCAACTACACTTCATTTTTTTAATTACAATAATTGAAATAAATAAATAATAAATAAATAATAAGTAAATAAATAAATTTCAGTATCAATTTAAAAAAATAGAAGAGTCTGGACGTGAGACCTGTGACCTCTGTGGCCTCTCCCTCCTCCATCACTCTGGTGGTATTTGGATGTAGTCCTTGCACAGCAATGCTGGACTCTTCATGGGTGTCACTTTACTGAATCCCCACATCCTAAGAGAAAGGCCTTACCCTCCATTCATTCATTCATGCCACAATATGTGTTGGCCGCCTGCCATGTGCCAGGCACTGCTCTAGGATCAGGGCACAGAGCTATCAACAAGGCAGGCAGGACCCGAACTCAGGCTCTTACAGCTCTGCGGATCCTGCTGTGAGAACACCAGCTCCATTGCAGCATCATCTCTAAAGGCTGTGTGTCACTGTAGATGACATGACAGCAATAACAGGAGATTTTCATTCAAAAAATCTGAAATATTGACCTTCACATTTTTTCTAAACCTAAAATCATAGAAAATAATGTAGGTTTCCTACCTCCATGCATGTTACCCTAAAAGGAAAACACTAAACCTCTGCACTGGCAGAATCACTTTTGAAGATGGGGGCAGAGCCCAGGGTGGGGCAGCCAGTAGGAAATAGTGCTAGTGCGATGGCAGAGTGGACATGGCAGGGGCCAATAGGAACCATGAACTTGGGGCAGGGTGCAATGGAGATCCAAACTTGAATTCATGCTATCACCAAACTCCACCCTCCTACCGAATAAAAGAAACAATTTGAAAGAAGGAATTTGCACATTATGTGAGAATGTAGACTGGATTGATAATTCTGGCACTTTTTCCCCCTTATTTAGAAAACAAAAGAATGCCTTCCCAAAAAAGTCCATGAATTTTCCAAACAGCCTTAATACAGGAAGCTGTTCCATGAATTCTTTTGTTTATGCAATGCCTGGAAGAACTCAACAGTGGAAGGGGCAGCCACATATAGTGACTTGGTCCTGTGGAAAGAAAATTCAAAAGGAATGAGGTCACATCCTGATTTGTCCTGTCATTGGTGGAACTGCAGAGAACAACCATCTGGGGTATCCCATCCTGATCTGCATTGTCCTTGTGTGGATCACGCAGATGTTACTTGAGGAACTGGACAACTGGACGCCTAGAGCATGGCATAAACCCAGGTACAGCACTTGGGCATTACAAGCTAAGATCAAATACATAAATGATAGGAGAGGCTTCCTAAACCAGGTGTCATGTAGGAAAAACTGGACATTATTTTTTTAATTTAAAATTTTAATAATTGAAAGAATTTAACCTTTTAATAATTCTTTACACCAAAAATACAATAAATAAAATATTTTTTAAAAGCTGGACTGAAAACTCCTCTTGCACATTGAATAGAGAGAGAGTTGGTGGTATAATAATTCACTCCTACAACATTAATAAGAAAAAGTGGGCAAAGGAGAGCAGTCTGCAAATTCACAGAAGCAGGGCAAATGCTCCATTAACTATGCTAACCATCCCATGCAAGGATGATTAACCTTGCAGTGTCCGCAGAAGTTCAAACTGAAACAATAGTGAAGCATCATTTTTTGTTAATCAGATTGGCAAAATTTTTCAATATTGTAACAACCTATGTTGGTGAGACTTATGAAAATAAGTCTTCATGTACCATGAGTGAGAAGATCAATTATTGCAACTTTCCAGGGTATAAATGGGCAAAATTTGCTAAAATCCCCTGACCCAGCATTCCTACTTCTAGAAGAGCGTTTTAGAAATAAAAGGGGCTATTTCCTAGAAATAAATAAGAATGGTCCTCATACAAATGTTGCCAACAAAAAAGACCCTGGCAGCACGTAAATGACCATTGATGGAAAGATGGTTGAAGGAATTATGACAACCCATGATATGAGATTATTTAATCAGGAAAACGAGTAAGGAAGGCTTATATATATTGAATTGGAAATATTTCCACTATATATATATATTCACAATATATTTTTAAGTGTGAAAAATTCCCAGAACAATCTATATGTCAGGATTCTATTTTTGTGAAGAAATAAATGGCCCTATCACCATCTCTCTGTGTCAATCTACATACAACATGTGTGGAGATGTAGAAATGTTTCCTTTGGGACAAGAAGAGAAAACTTATGGAAGGTTCACACCAACCTGTTGAATTTGGCACCCTTAAGCACTTAAAATAGAGAAAGAGAGAGACAGTGATTAATATTCATTAATGCTCCCTTCTTCTGCCCCTGGGTGGCTCACACTATTACCACAGCCATATACTACTTTTATCACTTAAACCATGAAAGAAACTATGAAAGAAAATGGTATATGTGCATACAACTAAAACCAGAGACTCATGTTCCTATCTGAGAGTGGCATCTGTTGGCCCTTCTGGGTGCTGGTGAACAGAGGACATCAGGGGACATTATTGTCACATGGCCATCTGGTACCTGCAAACACCCCACAGTTTCCAATGGGCTAGGGGTGGTGGTGGGCAGGTGTCCTCATTCCTTCACCCACCTTTGCTCAGACAATGCTGTGCATGTGCTCACTGCTAACACCACACTTGTTCCTTGAAGAAGATGGCACACACATCCTCAGGTGCTGTGCAGCCTGCTGACAAGCAGCCCTTTTCAGACAATTCCAAGTTTCCTCACCACTGGAGACAAGGTGCTTTTGAAATAGTCTTCACCTGCTGCAGCACGTTTGGGCTGACTCAATATTGAGCTGGTTCAGCAAACCTCTTCTGGGAGTAGAAAATTAGTAGACTTTTGAAGAACAGTCCTACTCTACGAGAAAGAGTGTTTATAGACAGAGGAATCAGGAAGGATCCTAAAACCTGTCCAGTCCAGTCCTCCATGTTTGGAAGCCCAAGAAATAAGACTTGGAGAGATGAAGTCACCAAAAAAGGTGCAGAACTAGAATTTGAATCCATGTGTCCTGCCACCAGACTTATTTCCTTCTGCTGCCCGTGGTCAGGCCACCTTCCCAGGCTCCTTTGCAGTCTGGAATGTGAGTGGGCGTGTGCTCACTACTTTTAGAACTGGTCCATCGCAAGCCTCTACACAGACTACTCCTGCACTTCCTCTGACTTGTCCTTGGAAGGCAGGTGTTCAAGATGGCAGAGCACAACCTCACATGAGCAAGAAATAAACTTGTGTGGGGTCAGTGCTGACCCTGGAGAGTTCTTCGGGAGTTAGCCCATCATGACTGCAGTGAATCCCTCCATATTTCCCCCAGACTACACCAGGTCCCTTCCAATATGACATTTCTTGCTTTATTCAAATACATGCTTTCTACATGAGCCATTATGACCAGTAAGAGGTGGGATGACAGAAGAGGTCTTGACTGTGGTTATAGAAATGATTCTGAGTGTAGAAGCAAAGAAGGCCAACTCAGCTACTCTAGAGACGTGGCTTCAGGCTCATCAGCAACCACAAAGACACTGACATCTACAGCATGAAGGAATATGTTGGCAAGATGCGCCAAACTGAGACCCTTTGGGTATACTTATAAAGAAGGGAAGCAGGGGAAATTTGGTGGAAAAATCCTCACCAAACAAACAATGATGAATATGAGAATAAATACTGTAGCACACAAGATTAAGAAAAATACCAAACAGCCCTGTTACCTTGGAACCCCCATATTTCATAACCGCAAGTCGTTTCGGGAGGTGAGAAATGAGGTCAGAGCAGTGGAGTTGTCATGCTCTCCTGGGGGCACACAGACAGGCTCCAGCAAGGATACAGAACCCCCGGGGGGGCAGCTTATTTCCTCCTCTTTTTTCAATCCAATAACACCAAGAGGGAGGAATTAAGCCCCTCTGTTCTTGCTCTCTAGTGCCCTCAGCTCCCTGCCACAGGGTCCTCCTGGTTCCCAGCCATGACTCACTCTCTTCCTTCAAAACAGAATGTAAAATGAGAGTCAGTGAGCTGAGAAAGGTCCTTATTTCCAGAGCTGGACAAGACAAAGATAAAAAATAAAAGCAGGAACTAACAAGAGTGCTGGGAGTGACCCCCAACAGGAAGAGGTATTGGATGGACAGAAAGGGAGTGAACACCAGGAAGGGGATCCATGACCTGCTGTGACCTGTTGAACTATGACCTGACTGTTGCTGACCCCAGCATCACAGAGGGGAGGCGGGACTGTGTTCCCTGGGTGAGATCTGCCCCAATGGCCAGTGCTCACACATGTGTGGGTGAAACTTCCTAAGCAGTACTTGTTACCTGAGCATATGTGACTTGCAAAGCTGCCGTTGGGCACCTCAGTCCACTCACAGCCCTGCAGGAGGAATGACCAAGCCTTCTGTCGTTGTGGGCTGTGAGGTCCGGTCTATAGCAGCAGACGGAAGTGGCAGAAGCAACTCAAGTTTGTATCAAAGCAATGATCTCCAGGGCCTGCAGAGTCGATCTCCTCCCTCTGGGTCCCTGTCCAATCTCCCCCTTCCCACCTTTCCCAGGGCACAAGTGGACTCAAGGAAAGGCATTCCCATCCCATAGCTAACAGTTATTTCAACTTCTTCCTTCCCACACCCTACATGGTTCTTGGGGAGACAGTGAAGAGAAACACTTGGAGAGCTGCAGGAAGGATATTTCTCCAGAGCCCACACCAGGCAGCAGGGAAACCAAGGGTGACAGTGTTACCAGCTTGGCTTAGACCAACTCTCCACTCTCAGAATTCTCACCTGGGACCCCACCAGCCCAGAGCACCAGCACCTAGCTCAGCTTTGCCTTGGGAAACAATGTCAAAGTCACTGTTCTTTCATCAAGAATGTTTTCCAATATTTCCAAGAATATATCTTTCTACTACCATATTGAAAATTCCTGGCAGACATTGAAATGGATAAGACAGATGTGCTTGAACTGAGTAGAAAGATATTCAAGGTCCATTGTTCTTCGACAAAAGAGGTTTGTAGAACAGCATGGGTAGTATCATTTTGTTTGAGGATAGGTAGATAGATAGATAGACAGACAGATAGATAGACAGATAGATAGATAAGTGATAGCTTGATTATGAAGATAGATGATTTAATCAATCAATAGATAGATAGTCTTTAATGTGTAAAAAAAATGTGTGGAAGGAAAATGTATCACACTTTTCACGGTAGGCAGCTGGAAAGACATTTGTTATGGAGTGAAAATGTCACTTATGTCAATCACTTCCAAATACTTTATATTTTTTCTACTATATTTGCTATCATGGCTTATAAAAGCAGTAAATACTGGTTGTCAAAAATTCAAAAGGAACATAAGATTGTAAAGTGAAAGATAAAATTCTCCTTTCCTCCTAGGTAAAAGCATCACTAACATTTTCTTGTGTGTCTTTTTATAAGATATACATCATGCAATCTTTACATACACACATCCTTGAAAAAATTGAGTATTTAGTTATATATAAACCATACTATTCAACTTTCTATTTTAATTAATAATATATCGTAAGCATTTTTCAAATCAACACAAAAAGATCTACACTTCTATTTTTTAAGTTGCTAATATTTCATTTTATGGATGTAATAATTTATTTAATCAGTCCCTTAGACATGGACATTTTGATGGTTTCCAGAATCTAATTTTTCAAAAAATTATGGAAAAAAAAATCCTTATGCTTAACCATAGGGTTTCAGGAGGAGAAGGATTTGCACAGGTCAAATACATTTCAAATGTATTTTAACTCATGGAATCTGCAGGATTAAAGTAGTACACATTCTTAAATTTGATAGCAATTGAAGAATGCTCTTCCAAAAATGTTACACTGAATTACTTCTCACCCACACTATATCATGTGTCTTTGATTTCCAGTTGTTTAGATTTAAATGTAGATCTGTGCCTCTTTAGATATTCAGTGACTATATGCATTGCTTTTTCAACCATATTTTGGTACCCCAAAAGAAAATCTTGAGTGAGATGTAACTCAGTATTATCCAATGTCTGTGTGTGCCTGTATGTGTCTGAGAGTTTCCTCAAGTTTTACAGATAGTTTTACTCTTTTTGTGATCACATTTACAACTTTAAATAATCTACTTATGGGCCCAGCCGCTCCGCGGCATGTGGGATCTTTCCAGACTGGGGCACGAACCCGTGTGCCCTGCATCAGCAGGCGGACTCTCAATCACTGCACCACCAGGGAAGCCCTACAAGTTCTTTCTTCATTTGTAAAATGAGAGAGCCCTGGGCCAGGTAATTGGACAAGCTCATAGCAAAGGACTCTAGTGCCTTCTGTAGGTCACCTGGGTCCTTGGGGTCAGATGCAGTGAAAGAGAGGCATGGATGTCTACTTGGCCCTCATGAGTCCCAGTTTTTTCCTAGGGGTCCCTGAGTTTCCTCTCATAGGTTGCAGTGTGTCTTATTCTCCCTCTAACCATTTTTGAAGTTGTTCCTTCAAAAGACCTGCAGGCCAGCCACCAGCCTGAGACACAGAGGTGACATGGGAGCACAGACTTCTTCCCTGTGGTCCCTGTCTAATATTCTGATCCTCAAACTGGACTCTCCCAGACTATTATTTTTTCCTCAGTGACTCCTACAAGTGCCTAGGGTCCAATGCTCACACACATACACATATTCCTTATTTCATATCACTCCAAGCAGTTCTGTTTCTCTGATCAAACCTAACTAATAAAGATCATATATTATTAATCACAAAATGCATCACCTTAAATCACAAAGTTCTGTCTGGCCTCTCAGCCATGGTGCCTTCCCACTCATATTATGAGCAGAGGACACACTCATAATTACAACAGCCATAGAAACCCCAATTTCCTTCATCACTGTGCTGTGAAGTTGGGTGACATCACACTTCAAGAGGCCCACCTGAATGCCTCCCAGAGCAAAGGGATGAGGGAGTGGGGAGAGATGAGTCACCCTCTTGTGCTCTCTCTCCATCCTTTCCAGCCCACCCTCTTCTCCCACCACTGCTCTCAGTGGGAAGCCACCCTCTGCCTCTTCTCATGCTCCTCCACATCACCTGGAACCAGACGGCTCTCCATATCCCCAGTTGGGCAGGAAAAACAAAAATCAGCCCTGCTCCAAAGCAGATTCGGCCCAGGGGCTGATAGAAGAGTCCAATTCTTTCTGGGCAACACCAGTTTCTATGCTCACTTTTCTTTTTCCCATTTATTTTTAAGCCTGTAAACATTTAGTGAGGAAATAAAAGGGAAAAAGGAAGGATGAGCAGAGGGAGAGAGACTAACATCAGAATCAGATCATTGCTGGTCAGTGATCATTAATCACACGGGACTCTCACCTACAGACCTCAGCCTGTTTCCAAGAACATTTTCTCAGGCTGTCTGTTTCCTTAAATTGTGACCTTAATACTTGAGTAGAACCATATCCTTCCCAAGTAGGAAATGTCACCACATCTCATAAAATATGTAAGGGATCAAGAACTGAATGGAACAGCCCCAGAACAGGGCTGGGGAGGGGGGAGCAATTCTGGGTTTCCGCTTCTTAAGCTTTAACAAAGATAATGACACAATTAAATAGTATTTTATGGAGGAATGTTTTAACAACATAGGAAAATATACACTAAGTTTTAAAAACCTAATAAAATCATTATAAAATTTATAAATAATGTGCACAGTGTGTATGTTGTTTATAAAGCCTCAAATATTATTATTCATTATTTCTGAGTAGTCAGATTTGACTTATTTTTTTTTTCTTTCTTGGATTTTTCAAACACTTTATGATAACTATATATTGTTTTTATGATTAGAAAAACTAAGGAATAGAGCTACCATATGATCCAGCAATCCCACTCCTGAGTATATATCCAGAGAAAACCATGGTTCAAAAGAATACATGCACCCCAATGTTCATTGCAGTGCTGTTTACAATAGACAAGACATGGAAGCAACCTAAATGTTCATCGACAAATGAATGGATAAAGAAGATGTAGTACATATATACAAGGCAATATTACTCCGCCATGTAAAAGAATGAAATAATACCATTTGCAGCAACATGGATGGGCCTGAAGATTATCATACTAAATGAAGTAAGTCAGATAAAGAAAGAGAAACATCATATGATATCGCTTATATGCAGAATCTAAAAAAAAAAAAATGATGCAAATGAAATTATTTACAAAACAGAACCACTCACAGACTTAGAGAAAAAAACTTAGGGTTACCAGGGGAGAAGGCTTGTGGGAGGAGGGCTAGACTGGGAGTTTAGGATTGACATGTACACACTACTATATTTAAAATAGGTAACCAACA
Source organism: Neophocaena asiaeorientalis asiaeorientalis (assembly GCF_003031525.2). Taxonomy (NCBI): domain Eukaryota; kingdom Metazoa; phylum Chordata; class Mammalia; order Artiodactyla; family Phocoenidae; genus Neophocaena; species Neophocaena asiaeorientalis. Next base: position 1,502,621 of record NW_020175675.1, on the reverse strand, counting down.
AGGACCTACTATGTAACACAGGGAACTTGGCTCAATATTCTGTAATTAAGTAAACGGGAAAATAATTTGAAAAAGAATGGATACTTGGTATAACTGAATTACTTTGCTGTACACTTGTAACTAACACATCATATTTAATCAACTAAACTCCAATATAAAATAAAAAAATAAAAAATATATACCATAAAATACTCATCAGAAAAAAATAGACAAAACATACACTGAGTTTGACAAAAACAAATATATAAGAAAAAAAAATCCCAAAATTTTACTGCAAAATACACCAAGGTATAAAGGCATTAGTAGAAAAATATAGGACATTACATAATAAAAGAAATAATTTCCAGGATATCAATATCACAAGTTTGTATACACCTAATAACACTGCCTCAAAATATATAAATCCAACTCCATGGAAACCTAAAGGAGATTTTAACACATTTCTATCAGAAAGTTATAGATCAAGCATATGAAATAGCATCAATTAGCTTAAACTAATAATTATTTATAGACTCTTGAGCTAAGAGAACATACAAATGTGTTGAAGCTCACATAAAATATTTACAAATTTGACAAAGTAATAGCTTAGAAAAAGAAGTCTTCGCATATTTCAAAGAGTAAAAACACACAGAACATATTTATCACAATGCAATTAAATTAGGAATCAACAACTAAAATGTGGTAGCATTTTTATGTTTAGAAATTAAAAGTGATCTTCTAGAAAGCAATGAATTAAAGAGGAAACCATAATAAAATTATGTTTTAAACTTAACAACAATAAATATTTTTTTAAAAAAAAAGAAAGGAAAAGGAATACGTTCTCTTTCGTAAAAGAGAGATGTTTAACTGGGTAGAAATAGGACCTCACCCCTAGTTTGGGCTTAGTATCACAATAATGTATCCTGAAAGTGCCAGAAGCCATGCTTTGAACTCAACTTGTTCAAAGTCAAACTCATGCTCGTTCCTCCCAAACTTGATCCTCTTCAATTCTTTTCTATTTCAATGATTACCTTTCCACTCACTGTTTTCCACTCCAAAACACCTCATTCTCCCTACTGCCCCTTAGTCAATGCAACACCATCCTGGAAGTTGACATCCTAAAATATCTCTCAACTCTATCCCCTTCTCTTCTTACCTCCAGCCAGCACACTCTTCCACCCCCTGTTCCAAGTGCAACCCACATCATTCCTCTCTCCTAGACTACTCCTGGACCTTAAAGTCTGCTTTCTCCACTTTCCTCTGCTCAACATCATTCCCAAACCATTCTGCTTCCCAGGTTGAGGCCAGTACTGATAGCCTTTCTCTACTGAATAGTTATTTCTAATAGACATGTCAAATATAATCCAGAATTGAAAATCTGGATTTCCACCCATCAAATCTGTTACTTCCCTGGCCTTCACCATCTTAGGAAATAATAATATCATTCAATTAGCTCATCACCAAACCCTGGAGGCATCCAGTTTATTCATCAATGGAAAAGCCTCGTCAACCACAGCTCCATAATATAGCTTGAATTCTTCATTCCACCTACATTGCTACAACCAGAGCCACAGCCAGCATCATCTCTTGTGAACAGTACTGCAGTCATGACTCGACTGGTCTCCCTGCTTTTATTCTTCACCCTACAAACTATTATCTGCAATAACCCAGAGAGATTTTTAAATCAAAGCAGAACAAACACTTGGTAAAATTCCCTGGAGGACTTGCACTGCACATAGGAACAAAATGGACTCCTTCTCTTGCACAACTTATGGCTACCCACTTCTTAGAGCTCATGTCTTAATCACCCTTTGGCTTGCCATGCTCCTAACACACTGGCCACTTTCTATTGCTCAAGCAGACCTCAGGTGATTACAGCTCAAAAACTTGGTTCTTTCTGTTTCTACTGCCAGGAATGTTTCCCTCTGGCTGTTGTACAGTCTGTCCCTCCTTATCTTGCAAAGCTCAGAGCATACATAACTTTCTAACAGAGACTTACCTGGTTACCAATATAGACAAGTAGCCAATCCCAGCTTGGTATCCCTTTGATCTAGTTTTATTTCCTCCTTTGCATTTATCTGAAATAGTCATCTTTACTAATGACCTTGGATGTTACTTATCAATCTCCCTCCCCTGGAAAGTAAATTCCACTGTCTGCTTCTTTTTTGCTTGTTTGTTTTGTTTTGTTTTGTTTTTACTGCTGTTTCCCAGTGTCTAAGAATGTGCCATGGTTATTAAATTTTTGTTGACCAGATAAATGAGTGAATCTCCAGGACTTTCTTATAGTTTCTACATGAGTATATATCACTGTCTCTGTGAGATTAAGTCCCTGCCATAATCTAAGATTTCATAGTTCACACTTAACTATTGATAAGATGATTACCTTGCCAAGTTTGCTAGTAATTAAACTGCCTCACTGCTGTGGGAGTGGGTGAAGGCCCTCAAAGCATGATGGTGCATTCATGAAAACACGCTCAGTCTCCATGAAAGCATCAGAGCTGGGCAGTCCTCTCTCCGAGTGGCCTGAGGACACCCTTTGCCACTCTCTGGCATCTCTGGTACGTGCTGGAGGAAGCAAGCAGCTGCCACATTATAGATCAGGAAGCAGAGGAAAGGCCTCACTTTCGGCCAGTGTGCTTCTGTCCTGATCTGGGAGGGACTCTGTCCTTCATAGTAGAAAAATTCAAAGGCTTACCAAAAGAGGGAAAAGTATAGATAGGTGGGAGTTGTTAAGATAGAACTACATTACTTCTCTTCTGTCTGATCCATCCTCACACTCCAATCATCAAAGTATTCATGTTAGTGTTAGCATCACGCACCCACCAAACAGCTCTTGTCCCGCCCACACTCAGATTGGACAAGCCGTGTGTAACCTGTAACTCAAGGACACTGACTTCCCATGTCCTGTCTGTCCTCAGGGAGCAGCTCTTAGAGGGGTACTCTTGACAGCAATGACCACTGTTCAACTGCAGCATATCGAGTTGACATGGCTAATCATGATTCACACAGCCCAAATGAACAAAGCCCATCTTTTTAGAAATCATTTTCCTCCAGTGTCTTACAGTGTACTTTTGAACCCCAGGTGTTCTGGGCTCTGTGCCTCTCTCTGACAGTGAGATAGTCTAATGTAAAAACTGTGAGAAAGTTCTGGGGATTTAGACGGTGGCAGTGGCCTGGTGTGTGAGAACAGAACATCCATGGTAAAGAACCAGACACTAAGGTCAGAGAATCATCTGGGTGAAAAACTTGCCTCATTCTCCAGAGTGAATCAGATCTTGCCTTGTTGATGCTGTGAATCATGAAATTAATAGCTTTGCTGGCACACCATTGGAGGGTGGGAGCGAACATTAAGGCAGCAGCACACGCTACAGGGTAAGAACTTGTGGATAGATCAGATGGCCCAAAGGGACTTTCTTTTCCCTGTTCTACCTAGTATACCCCAAGGATCACAGTCAAAATACAAAGAATATCTCTTGGAAAAGTAGATTGAGGAGCTGGGGTAGAGGCAGTTTTCCTAGATAGGTAGGGTTACCTAAACTCAAGTCCATACTTGGACACCAGATCCTCTCCCCCAGGAGAATGTTAGCTCCTTTTTAAAATCACCAGTACAGACAGAAACCCAAACCATGGCCTCATCCTATTCTCTGAGACAAATAATCTCAGTCAGGGTAGCTGGCCTCTTGAAATCTGAGTTCACAAGGTGGAGAAGAGGAGACAACTGAGCAGAATAGCCAATAATAAAAGTAATAAATTGAACAATCTACATCAGATGAAGACAAATTAAGAGACTAAGACAGATAAAGAACAAAATATAATAAGTAGGGGCTTCCCTGGTGGTGCAGTGGTTGAGAGTCCACCTAAAAAAAAAAAAAAAAAAAAAAAAAAAAAAAAAATATAATAAGTATTCTTGAAGAGATAAAATAGGATATTGCTGTCATGAAATAGAGACAGAAGAAGTTTTTAAGAAGAACCAAGTAAAAATACTGGAAGTGAAAAAATAACTAATTTTTTTTTGGGGGGGTGGTACACGGGCCTCTCACTGTTGCAGCCTCTCCCATTGCGGAGCACAGGCTCTGGATGCACAGGCTCAGCAGCCATGGCTCACAGGCCCAGCCGCTCCGCAGCATGTGGGATCTTCCCGGACCGGGGCATGAACCCGTGTCCCCTGCATCGGCAGGTGGACTCTCAACCACTGCACCACCAGGGAAGCCCAATAACTAAATTTTTTAAAATTCAGTATATGGGATTAATTGTTGAATGGATAAAGCCAGAGAAGGAATGTGTGAGCTGAAAGACCCAGTGAAGAACTTCTCCCAGAGGCATCTAGAAGGAGCAAAAGGATAGTAAATCTAAATGAAAACTGAATAAATGTGATGGCTATATAATATTCATAAACTACAAATCTAATTAAGAGAGGAAGATTTATTAGAAGAAATAAGAAATTAAAATTTTACTAAATTAAAGAAAGATGAAAGCCTTCAAGTTGAAAGGCCTAACCAGGTACCAAAATGAAGGATAAGGAAAAATCTATAGTAGAAACATTATAGGGATATTTAACAATATTAAACCAAATAGAAATTCTAAAAATGTTCAGTGAGTAAGGGTTAATAATTTCCAAAATAAAAAAATCAGAATCTGAATGTCATCAATGTTTTAATAATAACATGGAGAATTAGAAGACAATAGAGTGACATTCAAATAACTGAAGAAAATGAACTCCAAAACTAGAATTTCATGCTTAGCTACATTGTAGTTAAATGAAGAATGAATCCAGGAAGAAACAAGGTGATAAACAGAAGTAACATTAAGGAAATGGTAAGAAATTGTTGTTTTCTAATAAATTGGGTACACAAGATTACCTCTAATATCCCAAAGCTATAATTGAGAGGTACTTGATGGATTTCAGGCAGCCACTGTAACAGGCCACAGTACCTGTGGTTTCTGCAGGTCATGCCGATCTTCCACCTCGCCTCACCTCCGTCATACAGAAACAAGAGGCAGCAATCCAGTGCTCTCACTCAGCAGTGTCCGGAGGGCTGAGCCTGGAGCTCACCTTCATTTCCTGCTCAGCAGAAGCAGGTGGTGGCACTTTGATTTTCCTAGAGGGTGAAAGCAGCAGTACTGAGAGGCAACTGAACTTTCATTCCACACCAGGCAGAAGCAGGTGATGCTCTGATTCCTCACCAGAGTGGTGGTGTAGGGCAGGGAGAAGGGAAGAGTCCAGCAAGCTGAGCCCCCACCCCTGTTCAATATCAGTCAGACCAAATGAGGCCATGCAAGTGAGGCCTAGCCAGCACACTATTTTCTCCCACCCCTGGTCTCAGCAGGTTCAAGTGGAGAACTGTGCCTCTGCCTTCATCCAGCATTATTGAGGTGAAATGAAGTAGTGGATAGTGGGGCTGGTTGTCATCCCCTGGGGTCTGTGGAGTCATGCAAGGAGCTGAGCTTCCGTTCCCCATGTGCTGCAGCAAATTTGTGGGGCTCAGCCCTCCATGTACCCCTACCTGGTGTCAGCAGGGTCCAGTGGGAGCTGAGCTTACTCCTGCCCACATAGGGGCAATGAGGGGGTGCCAGTCAGTGACCCCATTGGTCAGAGCGGCCCAGAGAAATGCTGAACTTTCACCTCATCATTCTACAAAGAAGCTGTGTAAGTTTGCACTCCTTTTTCGCCAGAGTGGTGTTAGCTGAGACCTGCAGGAAGCTGGATGTACACATCCACCCATTCCTCATGCACACCTTACCAGGGGACTAGCTCCAGATTATATAGGTCCCAGAGTCTCATCACACAATATGTCCAGGACACAACTGAAAACCACTCATCATACCAAAAATCAGGAAAATCACAACTTGAGTAAGAAAAATCAATCAGTAGACGCTGACACTGAAATGAATCAGATGTTCATTTTATTGAAATTCTGACAAGAATGTTTAAGCAGCCATCCTAAAAATGTTGCAACAAGAAATTATGAGTTCTCTTAAAACAAATGAAAAAAACCCAGAAAATATCAACAAAGATTCAAAGATATAAAGAACCATGTGGAAATTATAGAACTGAAAAATGCAATCACCAAAATAAAAAACTCAGTGGAAGGGCTCTATAGTAGAGTAGAAATGACAGAGAATCCAATCAGGGAAGTTGAGGACAGATAATAGAATTTACCCAATCTGCACAACAGAAAGAAAACAGACTCAAAACAGTACAGTACAGACACAAAAACAGACACATAGATCAATGGAAAAGGTTAGAGAGCCCAGAAATAAACCCAAACACTTATGGTCAATTAATCCATGACAAAGGAGGCAAGAATATACAATGGAGAAAAGACAGTCTCTTCAATAAGTGGTGCTGGGGCACCACTGTCCAGCTACAAGTAAAGGACAAGTAAACTGGACAGCTACAAGTAAAGGAATTAGAACATTCTCTAACACCATATACAAAAGTAAACTCAAAATGAATTAAAGACCTAAATGTAAGACAGAACATTATAAAACTCCTACAGGAAAACACAGGAAGAACACTCTTTGATATAAATAGCAGAGATATTTTGGGGGTCCATCTCCTAAAGTAAAGGAAATAAAAGCAAAAACAAACAAATGGGATGTAATTAAACTTAAAAGCTTTTGCACAGCAAAGGAAACCATCAACAAAACAAAAAGACAACCTACTGAATGGGACAAAATATTTGCAAAGGATATGACCAATGAGGGATTAATATCCAACATATATAAACAGCTCATACAACTCAACATCAAAAAAACAAAAAACTTGATTAAAAAATGAACAGAAGGACTGAATAGACATTTTTCCAAAGAGGAAATGAAAATGGCCAACAGGCACATGAAAAGATGCTCAACATTGCTAATCATCAGGGAAATGCAAATCAAAACCACAATGAGATATCACCTCACACCTATCAGAATTGTTATCATCAAAAAGAACACAAATAACAAATGTTGGTGAAGATGCAGAGAAAAGGGAACCCTCGTACACTGTTGGTGGGAATGTAAATTGATGCAGCCACTGTGGAAAAGAGTATGAAGGTTTCTCAAAAAACTAAAAATAGAACACCACATGACCCAGCAATTCCACTCCTGGGTACATGTCAAAAAAACCAAAAACACCAATTTGAAAAGATAATGCATCCCAATATTCATAGCAGCATTATTTACAATTGCTAAGATATGGAAGCAACCTAAGTATCCTTTGTAAGATGAATAGATAAAGAAGATGTAGTATATATACAATGTAATACTATTCAGACATAAAAAAACAAAATTTTGCCATTTGTAGGAACATGGGTGGACTTGGAGGGCATTATGCTAAGTGAAGTAAGTCAGAGAGAGAAAGACAAATACTGCATGTTATTGCTTATATGTGAAATCTAAAAAATAAAACAAAATAGCAAATATAATAAAAAAGAAACAGACTCACAGATATAGAGAACAAACTAGTGGTTGTCATGGGGGTGGGGGGTGCAATAGAGAGATAGGAGATTAAGAGGTACAAACTATTAGGTATAAAATAACTTGAAGTTGAGGACAGATAATAGAATTTACCCAATCTGCACAACAGAAAGAAAACAGACTCAAAACAGTACAGTACAGACACAAAAACAGACACATAGATCAATGGAAAAGGTTAGAGAGCCCAGAAATAAACCCAAACACTTATGGTCAATTAATCCATGACAAAGGAGGCAAGAATATACAATGGAGAAAAGACAGTCTCTTCAATAAGTGGTGCTGGGGCACCACTGTCCAGCTACAAGTAAAGGACAAGTAAACTGGACAGCTACAAGTAAAGGAATTAGAACATTCTCTAACACCATATACAAAAGTAAACTCAAAATGAATTAAAGACCTAAATGTAAGACAGAACATTATAAAACTCCTACAGGAAAACACAGGAAGAACACTCTTTGATATAAATAGCAGAGATATTTTGGGGGTCCATCTCCTAAAGTAAAGGAAATAAAAGCAAAAACAAACAAATGGGATGTAATTAAACTTAAAAGCTTTTGCACAGCAAAGGAAACCATCAACAAAACAAAAAGACAACCTACTGAATGGGACAAAATATTTGCAAAGGATATGACCAATGAGGGATTAATATCCAACATATATAAACAGCTCATACAACTCAACATCAAAAAAACAAAAAACTTGATTAAAAAATGAACAGAAGGACTGAATAGACATTTTTCCAAAGAGGAAATGAAAATGGCCAACAGGCACATGAAAAGATGCTCAACATTGCTAATCATCAGGGAAATGCAAATCAAAACCACAATGAGATATCACCTCACACCTATCAGAATTGTTATCATCAAAAAGAACACAAATAACAAATGTTGGTGAAGATGCAGAGAAAAGGGAACCCTCGTACACTGTTGGTGGGAATGTAAATTGATGCAGCCACTGTGGAAAAGAGTATGAAGGTTTCTCAAAAAACTAAAAATAGAACACCACATGACCCAGCAATTCCACTCCTGGGTACATGTCAAAAAAACCAAAAACACCAATTTGAAAAGATAATGCATCCCAATATTCATAGCAGCATTATTTACAATTGCTAAGATATGGAAGCAACCTAAGTATCCTTTGTAAGATGAATAGATAAAGAAGATGTAGTATATATACAATGTAATACTATTCAGACATAAAAAAACAAAATTTTGCCATTTGTAGGAACATGGGTGGACTTGGAGGGCATTATGCTAAGTGAAGTAAGTCAGAGAGAGAAAGACAAATACTGCATGTTATTGCTTATATGTGAAATCTAAAAAATAAAACAAAATAGCAAATATAATAAAAAAGAAACAGACTCACAGATATAGAGAACAAACTAGTGGTTGTCATGGGGGTGGGGGGTGCAATAGAGAGATAGGAGATTAAGAGGTACAAACTATTAGGTATAAAATAACTTACAAGGATATATTGTACAACATGGGGAATATAGTCAATATCTTTAAATAACTATAAATGGAGTATAACCTTTAAAAATTGTGAATCACTATATAGCACACATGTAACATATGATATTATATAGCTACTACACTTCAATTTAAAAAAAGAAAGGAGGGCTTCCCTGGTGGCGCAGTGGTTGAGAGTCTGCCTGCCGATGCAGGGGACACGGGTTCGTGCCCCAGCCTGGGAAGATCCCATATGCCGCGGAGCAGCTGGGCCCGTGAGCCATGACCGCTGAGCCTGTGCGTACGGAGCCTGTGCTCTGCAGCAGGAGAGGTCACAACAGTGAGAGGCCCGTGTATCACACACACAAAAATAAAATTAAATCAATCAATAAATAATAGAGTGAAAAAATCAACAATCTCAAAGATCTGGAAATCAACAACAAAAGAACTCATGATATCATCAGAGTCAAAGAAAGAAAGGAAAGAAATAGTGGTACTGAATAGGTATTTGAAGAAATAATGATGAAACATTTTCCAATTTAAATTGTTAATGATGTAAGCCTACAGATTCAAGAGGCTGAGAAAACACCAAGAAGGATAAACCCTAAGAAATATACATTAATACAAACCACAATTAAACTTGGAGAAACTAAAGACAAAGTCTTTAAAAAACAGCCAGAGAAAGACAACACATTCCTTATAGGAAAATGCCAATTAAATGCAGTGGATTTCTCACCTGAAACCATAGAAGTAAGAGGGAAGTGACACCATGTTTTTCAAGAACTGAAAGGAAAAAAAACCCAAAAACCTGTCAACCCCAAATTTTGTATCTGGTGAAAACACCCTATAGTAATGAAGAATATTCATAAACATAAGAAAACTAAATGAATTTGATGCTGGGATCCCTACCTTTAAAGAGTGGTTAAGGGGGAGACCTTCAAGATGGTGGAGGAGTAAGACGTGAAGATCACCTTCCTCCCCATAAATACATCAGAAATACATCTACATGTGGAACAACTCCTACAGAACACCTACTGAACACTGGCAGAAGACCTCAGACTTCCCAAAAGACAAGAAAATCCCCACGTACCTCAGTAAGGCAAAGGAAAAAAGAAAAAACAGAGACAAAAGAACAGGGATGGGACCTGCACCTCTGGGAGGAGCTGTGAAGGAGGAAAATTTTCCACACACTAGGAAGCCCCTTCACTGGCAGAGACAGTGGGTGGCAGGGGGGAAGCTTCAGAGCCACTGAGGAGAGTGCAGCAACAGTGGTGCAGAGGGTGAAGCGGAGAGATTCCCACAGAGAGGATTGGTGCCAACCAGCACTCACCAGCCTGAGAGGCTTGTCTGCTCACCTGCCGGGGTGGGTGGGGGATGGGAGCTGAGGCTAGGGCTTTGGAGGTCAGATCCCAGGGAGAAGACTGGAGTTGGCTGAGTGAACACAGACTGAAGGGGGCTAGTGCACCACAGATAGCCAGGATGGAGTCCAGGAAAAAGTCTCCAACTGCCTAAGAGGCAAGAGACCATTGTTTCGGGATGCACAAGGAGAGGAGATTCAGAGCACCGCCTAAATGAGCTCCAGAGATGGGCGCTAGCTGCAGCTAACAGTGTGGACATCAGAGATGGGCATGAGATGCTAAGGCTGCTGCTGCAGCCACCAAGAAGCCTGTGTGAAAGCGAAGGAAACTATTCACACCTCCCCTCCCAGGAGCCTGTGCAGCCCACCACTGCCAGGGTCCCGTGATCCAGGGTCAACTTCCCCGGGAGAACACACGGCATGCTTCAGGCTGTTACAAGGTCAAGCTGGTCTCTGCTACCACAGGCTCACCCTACATTCCGTACCCCTCCCTACCCCCAGCCTGAGTGAGCCAGAGCCCCCTAATCAGCTGATACTTTAACCCCATCCTGTCTGAGCAAAGAAAAGAGACCCTCAGGTGACCTATATGCAGAGGCGGGGCCAAATCCAAAGCTGAACCCCAGGAGCTGTGCAAACAAAGAAGAGAAAGGAAAATTTCTCCCAGCAGCCTCAGGAGCAGTGGATTAAATCTCCACAATCAACTTGATGTACCCTGCATCTCTGGAATACATGAATAGACAATGTATCATCCCAAAATTGAGGTGGTGGACTTTGGGAGCAACTGTATATTGGGGTTTGCTTTCTGTATCTAATTTGTTTCTGGTTTTATGTTTATCTTAGTTTAGTATTTAGAGTTTATTATCATTGGTAGATTTGTTTATGGATTTGGTTGCTCTCTTCCTCTTTTTTTAACTTTTTTATATATAGATATATATTTTTTCTTCCTTTTTCTGTTTTTGTGAGTGTGTATGTGCATGCTTCTTTGTGTGATTTTGTCTGTACAGCTTTGCTTTTAACATTTGTCCTCAGGTTCTGTCTGTCCAGTTTTTGTTTGTTTGTTTGTTTTTTTAGTACAGCTTTTAGAGCTTGTTATCATTGGTGGATTTATTTTTTGGTTTGGATGCTCTCTTCTTTCTTTCTTTCTCTTTTTTAAAATTACTGTTTAATATTTTACTTTTAATAATTATTTTTTATTTTAATAACTGTATTTTATTTTTTAACTTCTTTCTTTCTTTTTTTCTCCCTTTTCTTATGAGCCATGTAGCTGACACAGTCTTGGTGCTCTGGCCAGGTGACAGGCCTATGCCTCTGAGGTGGGAGATCCGAGTTCAAGACATGGGTCCACCAGAGACCTCCCAGCTCCATGTAATATCAAATGGCAAAAGCTCTCCCAGAGATCTTCATCTCAATGCTAAGACCCAGCTCCACTCAACGACCAGCAACCTACAGTGCTGAACACCCTATGACAAACAACTAGCAAGACAGGAACACAGCCACACCCATTAGCAGAGAGGATGCCTAAAATCGTAATAAGGCCATAGACACCCCAAAACACACCACCAGACGTGGACCTGCCCACCAGAAAGACAAGATCCAGCCTCATCTACCAGAACACAAGCACTAGTCCCCTCCACCAGGAAGCTTACACAGCACACTGAACCAACCTTACCCACTGGGGGCAGATACACAAAAATAACGGGAACTATGCATCTGCAGGCTGTGAAAAAGAGACCACAAACGCAGCAAGTTAAGCAAAATGAGAAAACAGAAAAGCACACAGAAAATGAAGGAGCAAGGTAAAAACCCACCAGACCTAACAAATGAAGAGGAAATAGGCAGTCTACCTGAAAAAGAATTCAGCATAATGATAGTAAAAATGATCCAAAATCTTGGAAATAGAATGGAGAAAATACAAGAAACGCTTAACAAGGACCTAAAAGAGCTAAAGAGCAAACAAGCAATGCTGAACAACACAATAAATGAAATCAAATATTCTCTAGAAGGAATCAGTAGCAGAATAACTGAGGCAGAAGAATGGATAAGTGACCTGGAAGATAAAATAGTGGAAATAACTACTGCAGAGCAGAATAAAGAAAAAAGAATGAAAAGAATTCAGGACAGTTTTACAGACCTCTGGGACAACCTAAAATGCACCAACATTCAACTTATAGGGGTTCCAGAAGAAGAAAAAAAGAAAGTGACTGAGAAAATATTTGAAGAGATTATAGTTGAAATCTTCCCTAATAAGGGAAAGGAAAGAGTTAAGCAAGTCCAGGAAGTGCAGAGAGCCCCATACAGGATAAATCCAAGGAGAAACACGCCAAGACACATATTAATCAAACAATCAAAAATTGAATACAAAGAAAAAATATTAAAAGCAACAAGGGAAAAGCAACAAAAAATATACAAGGGAATTCCCCATCAGGTTAACAGCTGACCTTTCAACAGAAACTCTGCAAGCCAGAAGGCAGTGACAGGACATATTTAAAGTAATGAAAGGGAATCACCTACAACCAAGATTACTCTACCCACCAAGGATCTCATTCACATTTGACAGAGAAATGAAAACTTTACAGACAAAAGCTAAGAGACTTCAGCACCACCAAACCAGCTTTACAACAAATGCTAAAGGAACTTCTCTAGGCAGGAAACACAAGAGAAAGAAAAGACCTACCATAACAAACCCAAAACAATTAAGAAAATAGTAATAGGAACATACATATTGATAATTACCTTAAATGTAAATGGATTAAATGCTCCAACCAAAAGACATAGAGTGGCTGGATGGATACAAAAACAAGACCCATATATATATGCTGTCTACAAGAGACCCACTACAGACCTAGGGATACATACAGACTGAAAGTGAGGGGATAGAAAATGATATTCAATGCAAATGGAAATCAAAATAAAGCTGGAGTAGCAATTCTCATATCAGACAAAATAGACTTTAAAATAAAGACTGTTACAAGAGACAAAGAAGGACACTACATAATGATCAAGGGAACAATCCAAGAAGAAGATATAACAATTATAAATATTTATGTACCCAATATAGGAGCACCTCAATACAGAAGGCAAATGCTAACAGCAATAAAAGGGGAAATTGACAGTAACACAATCATAGTAGTGGACTTTTACACCCCATTTTCACCAATGGAGAGATCATCCAAAATGAAAATAAATAAGGAAACACAAGCTTTAAATGATACCTTAAACAAGATGGACTTAATTGATATTTTAGGACATTCTATCCACAAACAATGGAATACACTTTCTTCTCAAGATATTATCAAATTGAAGGAGAAAAACCATATGATCCTCTCAATAGATGCAGAAAAAGTTTTCAACACAATTCAACACCCTTATGACAAAAACCATCCAGAAAATAGGGATAGAGTGAACTAACCTCAACATAATAAAGGCCATATGACAAACCCACAGCCAACATTGTTCTCAATAGTGAAAAACTGAAATCATTTCCACTAAGATCAGGAACAAGACAAGGTTGTCCACTCTCACCATTATTATTCAACATAATTTTGGAAGTTTTAGCCACAGCAATCAGAGAAAAAAAAGAAACAAAAGGAATCCAAATTGGAAAAGAAGGTGTAAAGCTGTCACTGTTTGCAGATGACATGATACTATACATAGAGAATCCTAAAGATGCTACCAGAGAACTACTAGAGCTAATCAATGAATTTGGTGAAGTAGCAGGATACAAAATTAATGCCCAGAAATCTCTGGCATCCCTATACACTAATGATGAAAAAATCTGAAAGAGAAATTAAGGAAACACTCTCATTTATCATTGTAACCAAAATAATAAAATACCTAGGAATAAACCTACCTAGGGAGACAAAAGACCTGTATGCAGAAAACTATAAGACACTGATGAAAGAAATTAAAGGTTATACAACAGATGGAGAGATATACCATGATCTTGGATTGGAAGAATAAAAATTGTGATAATGACGATACTACCCAAAGCAATCTACAGATTCAATGCAATCCCTATCAAATTACCACTGGCATTTTTCACAGAAATAGAACAAAAAAATTCACAGTTTGTATGGAAACACAAAAGACCCCGAATAGCCAAAGCAATCTTGAGAAAGAAAAATGGAGCTGGAGGAATCAGGCTCCTGGACTTCAGACTATACCACAAAGCTACAGTAATCAAGACAGTATGGTACTGCACAAAAACAGAAATATAGATTAATGGAACAGGATAGAAAACCCAAAGATAAACCTATACACGTATGGTCACCTTATCTTTGATAAAGGAAGCAAGAATATACAATGGAGAAAAGACAGTCCCTTCAATAAGTGGTGCTGGGGAAACTGGACAGCTACATGTAAAGGAATGAAATTGGAACACTTCCTAACACCATACACAAAAATAAACTCAAAATAGATTAAAGACCTAAATGTAAGGCCAGACACTATAAAACTCTTAGAGGAAAACATAGGCAGAACACTCTATGACATATATAACAGCAAGATCTTTTTTGACCCACCTCCTAGAGAAATGGAAATAAAAATAAACAAATGGGACCTAATGAAACTTAAAAGCTTTTGTGCAGCAAAGGAAAACATAAACAAGACAAAACGACAGCCCTCAGAATGTGAGAAAATATTTACAAATGAAGCAACTGACAAAGGATTAATCCCCAAAATTTACAAGCAGCTCATGCAGCTCAATATCAAAAAAACAAACAACCCTATCCAAAAATTGGCAGAAGACCTAAGTAGACATTTCTCCAAAGAAGACATACAGATGGCCTTGAAGCACATGAAAAGCTGCTCAACACCACTACTTATTAGAGAAATGTAGATCAAAAATACAATGTGGTATCACCTCACACCAGTTAGAGTGGGCATCATCAGAAAATCTACAAACAACAAATGCTGGAGAGTGTGGAGAGAAAAGGGAACCCGCTTGTACTGTTGGTGGGGATGTAAATTGATACAGCCTCTATGAAGAATAGTATGGAGGTTCCTTTAAAAACTAAAAATAGAACTACCATATGACAATCCCACTACTGGGCATATACCCTGAGAAAACCATAATTCAGAAAGAGTCATGTACCACAATGTTCACTGCAGCTCTATTTACAATAGGCAAGACATGGAAGCCACATAAGTGTCCATCGACCGATGAATGAAAAGAAGATGTGGCACATATGTACAATGGAATATTACTCAGCTATAAAAAGAAACAAAATTGAGTTATTTGTAATGAGGTGGATGGACCTAGAGTTTGTCATACAGAGTGAAGTAAATCAGAAAGAGAAAAACATATATTGTATGCTAACTCATATGTATGGAATCTAAAAAAAAAAAAAGTTTCTGAAGAACCTAGAGGCAGGACAGGAATAAAGATGCAGACATAGAGAATGGACTTGAGGACACAGGGAGGGGGAAGGGTAAGCTGGGACAAAGTGAGAGAGTGGCATGGACTTATATATACTATCAACTGTAAAATAGATAGTGGGAAGTAGCTGCATAGCACAGGGAAAGCAGCTCAGTGCTTTGTGACCATCTAGAGGGGTGGGATAGGGAGGGTGGGAGGGAGACACAAGAGGGAGGGGATATGGGGATATATGTATATGTATGGCTGATTCACTTTGTTATAAAGCTTCTGCTTTATAACACACCATTGTAAAGCATTTATACTCCAATTAAGTTGTTAAAATAAATAAATAAATTAATTAATTAAAATAGAAAAAAATAAACAGAGTGGTTAAATTAATTCTCTAAACAGAAGGGGAATAATAACAGAAGAAAGCTTGGAACTTAAAAAAAATAAAGAACATCAGAATGGATAAAAGTAGGGATAAATGTAAGAGACACTTCTTGTAAGTTTCTTAAGTCACATTTGGTAGTGGAAGCAAACATAGGGTTCACATTAAATTGTGCATATAATATATAATAGAATTATACCAAAAGGGGGCAGAGTAAAATGTCCTAAATGGAAGTAAGGTTTCTACACTTCATGCAAAGTGGTAAAACATCAACTCCAGCAGATTATGAGAAGTTATTAATGTATATTGTAATACCTGGAGCCATCACCAAAAGATGATACAACTAAACAAAGAGATATACTCAAAATCACCCTAAATCAATCAAGATTAAATCTTAAAAAAATGTTCAAGTAACCCAAAGGAATGTAAATAAATAAAAACAGATGAAGGAGAAATTGAGGAAACAGAAAGTAAGTAATAAAATAAAAATGGCAATCCTAACATATCAGTTCCTTAAATATAAATGGATTAAATAACAACAATGAAAACACGGAGGGTGGCAGAATGGAGTAAAAAAAAAAAGAAAAAAGAAAATTTAATGCTATCTATAAGAAACTCACTTCAAACACAACCATATAGATTTAAAAAATCAGCACTGGATATATTAATATCAGGTAAGGTAGATTTCAAAGAAAATAAAATTACTAGATACAAATAGGGATGTCACAAGATGATAAAAGGATCGATCCACCAGTGATTGACCAATGATTCTAAATATGAATGTACCAAAAAACAAGAACCTCAAAATACAAGAAATAAAAACTGATACTAGTATTAGGCATTAGGGAAATACAAATTACAACTGCAATGAGATAGCACTCCACATACATCCAGATAAATAACATTTTTAAATGATGATAACACCAAATACTGGTGAGTATGTGGAGAAGTGGGATCATTCATACATAACTGGTGGGAATGTAAGTAGATACCACCACTCTGAGAAAGAATATAGTAATTTCTTACAAAACTAAACATGCTCTTATCATATTGCTCAGCAATTGTGTTCTTGGACATTTACCCTAGAAAACTGAAAAATTATTTTCACACTAAAACCTGTACACAAATGACAAAGCAGCTTTATTTATAATAACCCCAAACTGGAAACAACTCAGGTGTCCTTCAGTGGGTGAATGGTGGTCCATCTACACAATGGAATATTAAAAGGAAATGAACCCAAAACAATTTGGATGGATCTCAAGGGATTTATGTTGATTTAAAAAAGCCAGTGTCAAAAAGATGCATATTATATGATTCAATTGAATAGCATTCTTGACCCAACAAAATTACAGAAATGGAGAACAGATTAGGGGTTTCCAGGGAAAAAGGGAGGCAGGAAGGAAGAGAGGTAACTGTGTCTATAAAAGGGAGCACAAGGGATCCTTGTAGAGATGGAACTGTCCTGTATCTTATGGTGGGGCCGCCACAGGAATCTGCATATGTAATTAAGCTGCATAGAGCTAAACACACACACAAACACACACACACACACACACACACACACACACACAGGTATTGATACATGCAAAACTGATTAAATCTGAACAAGTTCAATGGATTGTTTCAATATAAATTTCCTGGCTGTAATTTTTCTACTATAGTTATGCAAGATGGTACTATTAGGGAAAATTGAGTGAAGGATATATGGGATCTGTATTAATTCTTACAATTGCACATCAATCTACAATTATCTAAAAATAAAATGTTAAAGAAATGAGTATATAGGTATCTAATGATATAGCCTCAAAATACGTGGCTATATAGTTTAATTAATATAACACCATTCTTATAACAAAGAGAATAATGATTCATAAAATAAGCAAAGATATGAGTTGAATTATATGATGACTAAGCTCAGGCTAATAGTTGCACATAGAATGTATAGCAACAACAACAAAAAGAAGACATTTTTTGGTTCCCTTTTATCCACCTGGTATTCAGTGTGCTAACAATTCATTAACTTTAATTGTCTATCTGTGGGTAACAGATGGCAGAAGATATTGGCAAAATGTAAAACTGACCATGTATACCTGGAATATACAAGGAGCTTCTACAAATGGGCAAAAGATACAAGTAGGCAGATCATAAATGGAGGAACACATGGCCAATAAGTATTTGAAGAGATGCTCAAATTCTCTATTAATCAGAGACATGCAAATTACAACAGTGGTGAGATCTATCTATCTATCTATCTATCTATATATCTATCCGTCCACCTACCTATCTATGTCTATATATACCTCAGATTAGCAAAAACTAGCAAACTGAGCGATATCGATGAAAGATCTGGGGAGATGGGAACCATCACACTCATGTGCAAAGCCTACTAGTGACCTTGCACAAGCATGCTGGAAGTACCCAGCCATTGCTTGGTAAAGCCAAGCTGTTTATAACCCATAAGCCATCAATTCCACTTCTGTGGATGTACCCCAGAGATGTCACCAACAAGTCCCTGCCCAGGAGGTCTGAGGATTTTCATGATTGCCTTGTCTGTGATTGGTGAAATTGAAGGGTGCGGGGGAGCAGACTGTATAATACCTGCTGCAGTTAGAAGTATCAAGGCAGATGTGCAGACAGCCCGGCAGAGAGAGCTCACCCCAACACTGACTGCCTAAAAAGTGAGACAGAACAAGGATCTAGCACACACATTCTATGTGGATTAAAAACAAACATAAAGACACAAAACATTTTACAAACACACCTCTGTCTTTAAGGCATGTGGCATATAGGAACATGTGACTCTGGAGGGGGGATTGAAATAGGAGTAGAGTGGGGAGTTAGAAATAAATAGGGTAAAATATAAAACCAGAAAAAGCCTCTTCATGAACTGATGAAAAGAATGATAATGCCTTAACCTACAAATAAAGAGAAAATAACCTAAGACTATCACGTGGCAGCAGGGTGGTGAGAGAAATAAAGCGGGAAGCTTTCCTAGAGGTCACTTCCGGGTGGAGCTGAGGTGGACAGGTCAGACAGGAAAGGCACTGCTTCCATTTTAAGAGCCTCTTTTCTTTTCTTTTTTTAAAACCATGAGCATGTATTACTTTGGTAAAAATAGAAAAAGAGAGAAGAAGCAGAGAATGGTAAATGCAGACAAGTTGAAAGCTGGTAACACTCTCAGGACCAGCTTCTGCCTCGACTTCCCCTCTACTCTCAGGCCCCCACTGTCTTGTGCTTTTAATGCCACCAACTCCCAGGAGCCAGGAGTGCAGGCATCACCTGCTCTTCCCAGTCTGCTCCTTCCACTGGGTGTTTTCACTTTGGTCCCAGCAGCAGTGTTTCCTCTTCAGGATTTCTGTCCAGTAGAGAAAGGCTCAAATGCTGAGTGGTTTCCAGCCCGGCGTCCAGCCTCTCTCCTGATGCTGATGCTGCTCTTTCTCTGGGGCTCAGAGGATGTGCTCTTTCCAGGGAAGGGAGCCAGGCAGCTGGGGTCAGGGGTTTGGAGTACAGACTAGCTGTGGACCCGCGTGGAGCAGATGGGCAGGCCTGCTTCACGGCCTTTCCCTTCCTCGCTGTCAGGGTGCTCGACAGACAGCCCCAGTGTGGAGCCCGGGTGTGCGGGCATGTCTGACCAAGGATGGGGGCCCTGCCAAAGCTAAGCTGCCTGGGATCCCCATGTTGCTTCCTGGGGAAAATGCAACCATTGTTCCTACACAAAACAGTCCTCTGTCCCTGATCAGGCCGGTCCCTAGAAACTTATTTCCACAAAACCCTGAAGCTGCAAAAAATGCGCTCTGGCTCGGTCTCCCGTAGAGAGCTCTTAGCCAAGTACAGTGACACACTTAGCATAACGGCTAAAAGGTCCTCGGGAAGGACAGAGGGACACAGCCAGCATGAGCTGCCCACTGAGTCCTCGTCCTCTGGCTTGGGAGCCATCCCTTGTCACAAACCCACACGAAGCCTTGGCAGCCACTTCCCCTGAGTTTAGTTCTCCCCAGGAGCCAGACAATCACAATCAAACCTTTGGGCAAATGGGTGCTGGGCATGCCCTCCTCAACCTCAGGCTTCTCCAAAGATTTCCAAGGTTTTTGAGTCCCCACTCAGCTCCTTGTCCCCAAGCCTCCCTCCATGATCCCTTTGACAGACCATGGCCTCCATCAAATCTCCCGAGAAGATGGGAACTGTGCTTCCCTCCTCCTGGCCAGCCTGGTGGTGGGTGAGAGGCATAAGGCAACACTTCTCAGCCCCAGGCAGGCCAACAGGCTCCTCTCCACCCTCGTCACCATCCCTGTGGGCCCCTAGCCAAGCAGAGCCCTATGAGCAATCCCTATGAGCTGGAAGTCTCCTGCTATTATGACGAGCCAAATAAACAAAACTATTACTGAGTCCCACTAATAATTTTTACTATAAATACTAAATCTTAAATTAGGAAAGTTTGCATTTCAGTTTGGAATGAGATATTCTAGTAGCATTTTGTAAAAGGCCTTGGCATTTGGCAGTCACTCCCTTCTCTTACAACCACCAAGACCACTTTTCGTTATATAGGTCATGCCTCAAATGGAACTTCCACCGTGACTGTGGACGCCACTCCCTAACACACAGGTGCATGCTGCATGCCCTGTCCTGCCATTCCTGGAGCTGTGGGACCCACAGACCTCCAGATGCCCAGACAGACAGAGGGGTTGAATCTGGAGCCATGTGGCCTCGGGGCCTCGGGATGTGTGGCATCAACCAGGTGGAACCAGTTTACGGGCAATCAAATATGGCCAACTTGTCCTTGCCCATCTGGTAGTCATCTTGGAGGGGCATTTGAGCCATCCTCCCTGGATATGGCCAAAGACTTGGCCGGAGCCTAAGCAGGGGTTGGGGCATTGAGAAGGGCCACACTGTGGTTGGCAGGGCTCCCCGCCTGGGATGCAGCAGGCACTCTGGGCTGGGCCCCAGTAGCCTCAGAGACAGGCGCACAGAGGGGCTCCTGGGCGTTGGAATGGGGCCATTCTGCGTCTCTTGATCCTCTGCTTACAAGAGCAGCTTGTAAGTTTGATTCTCAAAAACATCATAACCCTGGAAGCACTGATGGATTATTTTGTTCTTGAACGGGCTACTCTGCTCTCATGAATGCCTGGGCGGGAAGCCTGCACAGCAGAAACCTCAGCAGCCAGCTGTTTGCTTTTCTAATGACTCCAGAGTTTGGACAATCAGATCCTCTGACGCCAAGACCCAGCTCCAGTGCTTCTCCGGCAGGACGTCTGTCGCCTGAGCTGATGACTGGGGCTCTCACCCAGCCTGGGGCGTTCCTTGAGAAAACGACTCCAGTGAAAAATGTAAGTGTTTCCTTTTGCCCACCTTGGTTTTAATGCATATTTTCCGCCTTGTGGAGTCTGGGAGACATGTTTTCCTCTCAGTCTCATCTCTACAAACTCTTTCTCTCTCTCTAAATTGTTTATTTTCACCACAAAAACATCACCTTCCCAGAAAGGGCTGATAAGCCAGTAGGGCAGCTGCCCATCTAGGGCCTTGAAGGAAAAAGGAAGAGGAAGAAGGGTTAGGGTTTACACGGCTCTTGTGGGAGCACCTGGTGAACAGCATCCGTCCCTTACTCTGCCCTGACCATTTGGAGTCTCCTAGACTTGGGACAGAGCAGGTCTACTAGTTTGTTTGTACTGCCATAACAATGCCACAGACTGGATGGTTTAAACAGCACCAATCTATTTTCTCACAGTCCTGGAGGCAAGAAGTCCAAGATCAAGTGTTATTTAGCAGAGCTTGTTCCTCCTGAGGCCTCTCTCTTTGGCTTATAGACGGCCGTCTCCTCCTTCTGTCTTCACATGGTGTTCCCTCCATGCATGTCTGTACCCTAATCTCTTCTGCTAAAAACACCAGTCACGTTGGATGAGGGCCAACCCTAATGACCTCATTTTACTTTAATCACTTCTTTAAAGCCTTGTCTCCCAATAGAGTCACATTCTGAGGTCCTGGTAGTTAAGACTTCAGTGTATGAATCTGGGGGACATGACTCAGCCCATAACAGATGGTGTCTTCCAGCAACACACCTTGCTGTTCTGACCTCTCCAGTAAGGTGACAAGGGCTGGAGCAAGATGCTTTTAAATCAGTTTAAGAGTGGAGACATTCTGCAAATTCATTGAGAAAAAAATCAACTTGGCAGAACTTGACCCTAGAGAGTCTTTTCTCATCTTGTTCACTAGGGTAGGGATCAACAAACTACTACCTGGGCCAAATCCCACCAATAGGCTGGCCACCTGGTTTTGTAGACGAATCTGTACTGGGCATGGCCACCCCACTGCATGAGTATCGTGTCTGTGGATGCTTTTGCAGAGTTCAGTAGCTGCAACAGAGAACCACATGACCCCCAAAGCCTAAAATGTTTATGGAAAACGTGTCAACCCCACACTAGAAGTCAGCTCCCTCTGGCAGGGACTTTTGTCTCCTGCTCGGAGCTGTATCCCAGCACCTACAACTCTGCATGGCACCTAGTAGGGCTGAAGCAATTCTTGTTGGATGAGCAGGTGAACCTGTGCTCATGGAAATGAAGGTATGGTGAAGTCAAGCCCTGGAAACCCCTGGAATAATCCAATAAAATGTATCAGGCTAACGTTCACCCCTTGTACCCAGCAAGATCACAGCAAGGATGAGCAGGCCTTTCTGTCAGGAACAGCCTAGCTATTGCCTCCCTTACCCAACTGCCCCTTTGTCCACAGGATCTTTTGTTGACACTTTCTGTCCTACTTAGTATAGAGGACTCACTACCCCCACAATCATCACCGCTGCCTTTCTGGCTTCTGACACAGTGACGTTGGCTGTACTCTGTGGGTTCTAAGACACCACTGAGAACCCAAATCAAAGTGTGAAAGGTGTTGGCCACATCATCAGCCTGATCAAGCACTTGCAACAAGGGGCCTGACCAACCTTCTTCCCACTAAGGAGTAAGGCCCCCCTGCTTTTTCCCTAAAATCCCAGTCTCACAGTGTCCTTAGGACTTGTCACCACTCCCAAAGAAAACCACGGCCCGGGGGACATAGTGTTCTGCCCTCCCTGACCCACAGCTATCGTTAGGTTTGAGTGGTCCCGATGCCCCCTTGACCCCAGGTGGGCTAGGAGTTCGTAAGGATGCCCTTTCATTTCTAGGGAGCCTGGGACACCCCACTGCAATAGCAAAATCCTCCCCATACATCCATGCGCTGACACAGCTGTGCAGCTGCAAATCAATTCCCAGGCATAGCCTCAGGCAACCCATAATTCCCCAAAGTGCAATTGCAAAATAAACTCTAATGTGCCCTAGTTCCAGGAGCCTTTTGGCACGCTTTTGAGAGACAAGAGGAAGAGGAGAGAGCAGGCAGAAGAAGCAGTTCCCCAGGCTGGTGTAGACATTCAGCTTCCTGGAAGTGGGATGTGGATGTGGTCCAGATGTGCCCCCTGGGTCCTGCAGCGCCTCCCATCACTTCCCTAGAAAGTTCTGTAGAAGTGAGGCTGCGAGCCGGCCTTCCAACATCAGAGACCTGAGTGGGAACACTGGTTCTCATCCTTCCCGGGTGAGGAGCAACTGGAAAGTCTCACTGCCCACATATGTAAAATGAATTAAATAATACTGACTTCATAGACCTCTCGAGAGAATTAGCAGTAATAAAACACATAAGCACTTATCACAGGTACCTGGCACGTAGGAGGAGATCAATCAATACCAAACCTATGTGAAACCTGGGGAACAGGATGAGAGGGGAAAACAGGCAAAAAATACTAAAGAATAAATGGAAGGGAAAAATGTATATTTTCTAAATGTCCTAAGACTATTTTTTTTTCAAAAGTTCTAGCAGGAAAAGTAGAAACAAATAGTCGAGTTTTGTCCCCCAGGCTGACACTTGCACAGACAGAAATATGCATAGACTACGTAGGTGGATGATTGTTCCCATAGTAACAGGATGCAGACAATATTCTGGTTGGGATGCAATCTACCTTGATACTTTTCCATAAAGCCTGTCTGCCACACACATCCAAAAGATCAACCTGAGACATATTTTCTGTTTCAGCTCTCAGATCGACCCCATCTTAGCTTAGAGAACCACACAGTGAGCTTATTTTAAGACACGGTTTAGCCTGATGATGAGTGGTGCCAACTGTTCCTGCCAAGAGTGCCAGGAGTGTGCTGGGGCACCTCAAATGCAATCTTCAGATACCTTAGCTTCTACCTGGCTCCTTCACAGGTAAAGTACCTCATCTTTGGAGACCAAGCCATGACTGCATAGTTAAGTTTAGCGTGAATGTGTGAATGCAAAGTGCTTCTATTATTAAACTATCACAAGAGAGAAATATTTCTCCAGTGACATCTAGCAGCTCCTGGCATCCAGGGACTCCTTTCCCCAAATCCTTTCCAAACAGGGAACTAGCAGCACTCTAAAATTGAACCAAGGGGACCCCAAATAATTTGTGGATTTTAAAATATTCAATGCATACTCAAAATACCTTTCACCTTTGGTATTCAGAAAGACCTGTGCACTCTGAAACACGAAGCTCTCATGACCACAGAAGGTGCAAAAGTGCCAACTGCACTGAAATCCCTCTCAGGATCCCTGGCCATGTGTGTTTTTGGGAACTGCATTAACACCTTCCATCAACTCGTGTATTCTCAGGACACTTACATTTTCAGTTTTAGGTTTTAAAAGAACTATGATTCCATCTCAGAAACTCTCACTCATTGGGGAACACAGGATATATTTCTTTTCCAGGGAGACATATTTTAAAATGTCAAGAGTAATGAATGCCCTGAAAATTCAGAGTAAGTGAAACAGTATAATACGTAGCATTTATTGAGTGCTATGTTCTGGGCATGGGGTTTGGATTATTTTATTTGATCTCACCACAACTCAATGACATAAGGATGGTTATCCATTTCATTTTTCATTCATTCCTTCAAAAATAACAAATATTTATTGAGCATCTACTGTGTACCAGGCTTCATTCTAGCTGCTAGGCAGATGGCAGGGAAGTAGACAATGGCCCTTCCCAGATGGAGTTGATAACCTGAAGACAGAGACAGCAAAAATCACATAGCTATAATATGACATCACGTAGTGATGAGTATCTCAAAGAAAGATGAAGCAGGGTTAAGGGTCCAGATGAAAGGAGCAAGGTCAAGAATGACTTCTAAGAGGAGCTGACATCTGGGCATCAGCCTGAGTGGAGGGATGGCGTGGCCCATCAAAATTCGAGGAAAAGTCCTCCACGCATAGGAAACAGAACAAGGGGGTCACTGGGGGTGGAGGGAAAGGAGGGAGATACAAGGGGCTATTGACATCAGAGAGATAGGCAGGGTCTGAGCATCAGGACCTGATGGGAATGCATAACATCTTCATTTTGAAGCTGGATGGGAAACAAGTAGAGGGTTTAGTGCATTCTGATATCTCCTATTCCATTCCTATTTCACATTTTTAAAAAATGCTAGTCACACTTCACTAAGTTGATTTCACAACCCATTGAGTTTGAAAGCCACACTCCAGTGGGTATCTCTTACTTCTGAGTTATCCTTATCAAATAAAGATAGTAGGGCTTCTCTTGTGGCGCAGTGGTTGAGAGTCCGCCTGCCGATGCAGGGGACACGGGTTTGCACCCCGGTCTGGGAAGATCCCACATGCTACGGAGCAGCTGGACCCGTGAGTCATGGCTACTGAGCCTGCACGTCCAGAGCTTGTGCTCCACAACGGGAGAGGCCACAACAGTGAGAGGCCCGCATACCGCAAAAAAAAAAAAAAAAAAAATAGAGATAGTAAAAAAGACACCTATCATCACAAAGAAAAAAAAAATTAACTATGTGTGGTGATTGGTTGTTACTAGATTTACTGTGGTGATCATTTCACAATATATACATATAACAAATCGTTGTACACCTGAAACTAATATAGTGTTATGTTATATATATCTCAACGTAAAAGGCATCCCCCAAAAAGAAAAAAGAGATCTAGCAAGTTTGACTGTACTATCTACACAATCAGAAGAATTAACTGCAAAGTGATTGTGTAAGTGGAATCAAATAGCAACCCTTCTGTATTTTACCTTTTGTGTGTTTATTTTATCTTATAGTTAAGGAAGCCAAAATGCCCATGAATGGCAATGCAGGGCTGCCTGTTCCCCCAGGAAGCCATGAGCCGTTAGATCCACCAGCCCTGTCTCTGAAGGCAGCTGACTGCAGAACTGCTGCCCCCTCGGCTGCCAGCTGGCGCGTAACGCCGGGCATGTGTTGGCACCAGCCTGCAACAGCAGGGCAGAGGAATGCAGATTCACAAGGCTCTTACGGGAAAAAACTCCCTTGAGTCTTACATGTCCAATTCTGGTTGGGTTTGTGGCTTCTCTTCTTATCTCAAGATGGCATTCCTGTCTGTGCCTTTTAATCACAGAATTCCTGGGTATTAAAAGCACATGAGAAGTCACATCCTGGGTCCCCATGCCACCATGCCATGGAGGATCGTGCCTCAATCCCTTGGAGCAGGCAGACAGACACCATCCCCAGACAGGGTCGCAGCACCCATCAAGGCACGGGTCCAGTGTCTTGCCACCCTGTCATAAAGTCTTTTCTAGAAGTGGAAGCTGGTTCTGCCACTCCCCCATTAAATCTGTTCCCACTTCTGGGAACCAGGCAGTCATAAGCCCCCCATCCTCCCCTTTCCAGAACGATCCAGTTCTCGCTCCTTTCATTGGCAACACGCAGGGCTTCAGTTTAGGACCAAAAGACCTGTGGGTTGCAGCCCCCAGTCTCATGACCTTGACATTGCAGGTCTCCTCCAGCACAGCACGAAGGAGCCTGGGGCCTGAGGTGTCAGTTGCTGGCTGTCACGGAGCACTCTCCCTTGTCTGGGGAGGTGACCAGTGCTGGGAAAAGCCAGGGAGCAGGCTGTCGGCAGAACGGTCTCTTCTTTAGATTCTTCAGCCATTACTGCATCAGGCGAAGCAGCCAGCAGGCCTTGGGAACATGTCATCCACTTCGGTATTTTCAGACACAACTTCCACTGGACCTGCCTGTGCTCACGTTCAGCCTTGATTCACCCTCGCTGTTAACCCTGCTCTGGGTGTAGACCCCCTTCCTCTGTCAGCTGGCATCCAGAACACACAGGGTTTCCAAGCTGTTGCCCCACTCGCCTCCCTGCCAGAGTCTGTGTCTTAGCAATTCACGAGGAACGAATCATCCTGGGTATGTCTTGACCCTGCACAGGTGACTGGCAGTGCGGGCCATCAGCACCCTCCAGAGCACCCCCAGTCCCAAATCGGGGTGGTGTTGTGACTGCATCTGCACCCCTACTCTATCATGTTCTCCCTGCAGCCCCACGGCAATTTCTCTATGTGTAAGGACACGGTGACAACAAAATAAAGATCATCAGTTAAGATCCCAAGTAAAGGAGGAGCACATGCTGCCCACCTGTTCCAGCGGTGGGAGGGATCGGCCGCCCACCTGCCTGGAGGGAGCAGGGCCCGTGGGAAGACTGTTCTCTTAATCGGCAGGGCTTTGCTCCTGTTTTCTTTTGGTGATGTTGTTCAGGGCTTACCAAGTTATTTTTAAGAACTCCTCCTGGACATACACCATTGTAAAGCAATTATACTCCAATAAGGATACAAAAAAAAAAAATAATAAATAAATAAATAAATATTTTTTAAAAAAGAACTCCTCCTGGGGTTTCTTTGGATTTTTTTTTCCTGATTATTTAGTAAGTTGATTCGTTGTAATTATCAGTTAGGTGGAGTATCTCAGTTGGATACCAAAATGTACATCTAACGTGGTAGTTGAACTGAATTCCCAAGTCTTTTTTTTTTTTTTTACATCTTTATTGGAGTATAATTGCTTTACAATGGTGTGTTAGTTCTGCTTTATAACAAAGTGAACCAGCTATACATACACATATGTTCCCATATCTCTTCCCTCTTGCATCTCCCTCCCTCCCACCCTCCCTATCCCAACCCTCTAGGTGGTCACAAACCACCTAGCTGTGCTATGCAGCTGCTTCCCACTAGCTATCTATTTTACATTTGGTAATGTATATATGTCCATGCCACTCTCTCACTTTGTCACAGCTTACCCTTCCCCCTCCCCATATCCTAAACTCCATTCTCTAGTAGATCTGTGTCTTTATTCCCGTCTTACCCCTGGGTTCTTCATGACGTTTTTTTTAATTATTATTATTTTTCTTAGATTCCATATATATGTGTTAGCATACGGTATTTGCCTTTCTCTTTCTGACTTACTTCACTCTGTATGACAGACTCTAGGTCCATCCACCTCACTAAAATAACTCAATTTCGTTTCTTTTTATGGCTGAGTAATATTCCATTATATATATGTGCCACATCTTCTTTATCCATTCATCTGATGATGAACACTTAGGTTGCTTCCAGGTCCTGGCTATTGTAAATAGAGCTGCAATGAACATTGTGGTACATGACTCTTTTTGAATTATGATTTTCTCAGGGTATATGCCCAGTGTGTGTATGTTATAAATTTGGGTGTGCAAGGCTATGGGGTCAATATTGTCACTTGTTTAATACCTACATACACATAAGCACATGAAATGCAGGACAGAATATATATATAATGCCCATCTCTCACATGTCATATTCTAATGAAAACTTCCTGTGAGTCTGTGCGTGTGTGTGTGTGTGTCTGTCTGTGTATTGGTGAATAAATTACTAAGCCTCTTTTCTGAACACGCTGGATGACCCCAGCAGTCCTTGAGTTGGAAAAAGTAAATTCAAGGGCTGGAAGGAAAGCGGTACTTCCTTTCCCATCCTCAGAACTGTCTGAGGGTACCATTATCCACCCCAGAGGGTACCTTCTTCTGGCAGGCCCAGGCCGAGCTCACACCTTGAGTCACTGTCACTCTTCTTAACAGCTGCCTTCACACACCTCTTCAGTCACTCCCTGCAAACCCTTGGCTTTATGTCCTCATAGTCAAGAATGTGGGAAATTGATTATAACTTAAAAAAATGTTCTCCTATAAAGCAGATTACTTCTCTTCAAGATGGTACCTTGGGCTCATACTTTAAACTTCCTCTTCTATCCCACCTACATTGCCATACTTTTTAAACAAATTATATATGTATATATACACACGCATGTATACATGTGCATATGCACACCACACACACACACACACACACACACACACACACACACACACCAGCCCATCTCAGGGTACAGAAATCTGGAACCTTCCCAGAAAAACTTGTGTTTCTGAGCACATCTCTGATTCCCCATGTAACGTAGTGAAGTCATACCTTGCATGGTGCAGATCTGCACTGGGGCAGCCCCAGCAACCCTGCTCCCCACCACAGCTCTCTGACCACAGACTACTGCATCGCCAAGGATGCTGGTCCAAAGGATGCTGCCTAAGCCCCAGGCCACACCCTCCAAACTGAACCCCTGTGGACTGGGCCATGAGTCTGAGCTTTAACAAGCTCCTGATGGGTTCTTGGGGCCACTGCTTGAGCTCCAAGAGCCTCCACTACAGCCAGAGGCAAATGTCACAGTCATCCCCTGGGAAGCTCAGCAAACTGCAAAGCTGAAGGAGAGTGGCCCCTACCCAGACTGCTTTAGAGGGGTACCATTCAGGCTCCCTTCATCACTTGCAGCCCACACCCCATCTTTCTAAAGAAGCACTCCACAATTCTCTGCGTAAATTCTCTCTGGCTGTGTCCTGACCTGTTCAGGCCTTTTCTCTGTTCAGACATGCCTTGGGCATGTACAATTATAGATCCATTGGATGATCAAGAGGCAGCTGTTTCCAGGGATGTAGACAGAGCTTGGATATGCCCATAAGGTACCCCATGGTAAGGAGTGCAGAGGTCAGACGGAAGGCCAGAATCTAGAAACAGGAAGTCCCCATGCCACCACGTTCCAGCAAGATGACCAAGGAGTCTAGGGAATCTAAACGTAACTTAACTTCCAAGACATAATGAAGGTATATTATTGTTATGGACTGAATGTTTGTGCCCCCCAAAATTCATATGTTGGGGCCCTAACCCCTAATATGATGACATTTGGAGGTGGGGCTTTGAGGAGGTGATTAGGTTTAGATGAGGTCATGTGGGTGGGACCCCATGATGGGATTAGTACCCTCAAAAAGAAAGGAAAACAGACCAGAGTTTCATCTCTTTCTGTCATGGGAGGACACAGTGCGAGGTGGCTGTGTCTACAAGTCAGAAAGTGAGCTCTCAGGTGGGACCAGTTCAGTCAGCACCTTGATCTTGGACTTCCAGCCTCCAGAACTGCAAAAAATAAATGTCTGTGGTTTAAGTCTCCCAGTCAATGGTGCTTTGTTATAGCAGCCTGAGCAGACTAATACAGCAGTCAAGGTGGGAAGACAGAACCAATCTTATCTATCACATTATGAGACCACTGTATCATTGTTAAGCACTTGGGACTATGGTAGGAGAACTCTGTTTTCTCTCTTGCACAGGCCTTGTTTGGGACAGCCTGTTGGTCCACCCTCCTCACCTTTGGACCCCTTGAGAAACATGGCCCTATGTTTCTCTTAGCTCTTCTTCCAAGACCATTTATTCCATTAGAGTCCTGAAATATTTCCACAGTGGCTTCCTAGGCTGCAGGGAAGCTGGGTGGCACCCTCACTTATATGTTCGTAGACAACGAACAGCCTGTACTAGCTTTATGGAGCCAGGTCTCTCTTCTGAGGAGTGAGTGTCTAGAGAGCTGGGCCAAGGTGTTGCATAACAGGGAGAATTTGTGTGATTTACTTAGAGGCCCAGCTCTGCATCCAGGCCCAGCTATGGATGTGGACATGACCCACCACTGCTCCCAAGGGTGCTGTTACAGGTTGAATTGTGTCTCCCCAAAAAGATATGTTCAAGTCCTAACCCTGCAGTACCTCAGAATGTGGCTTTATTTAGAGATAGGGTTTTTACAGAGGTAATTAAGGTTAAATGAGATCATTACGGTGAGCCCTAATCCAATATAACCAGTGCCTTATAAAAAGGGAAGATTTGAACACAGAAATGGACATGCACGGAGGGAAGATGATGAGAGGATATAGGAAGGAGGTGGCCTCATGACTGGAGTGATGCTTCCACAAGCCAAAGAACACCAAGGATTGCCGGCAATGCGAGAAGCTAGAAGAGTCAAGGGAGGAATTTTCCATAGAACTGCTGGAGGGAGCATGGCCCTGCTGACACCTTGATATTTATATTTTTTTCTTTTTAACATCTTTATTGGAGTATAATTGCTTTATAATGGTGTGTTAGTTTCTGCTTTATAACAAAATGAATCAGCTATACATATACATATATTCCCATATTTCCTCCCCATTGCATCTCCCTCCCACCTTCCCTATCCCACCCCTCTAGGTGGTCACAAAGCAGTGAGCCGATCTCCCTGTGCTATGAGACTGCTTCCCACTAGCTATCTATTTTACATTTGGTAGTGTATATATGTCCATGCCACTCTCTCACTTCATCCCAGCTTACCCTTCCCCCTCCCTGTGTCCTCAAGTCCATTCTCTATGTCTGTGTCTTTATTGCTGTCCTGCTCCTAGGTTCTTCAGACCTTTTTTTTTTTTTAGATTCCATATATATGTGTTAGCATACAGTATTTGTTTTCCTCTTTCTGACTTACTTCACTCTGTATGACAGACCCTAGGTCCTTCCACCTCACTACAAATAGCTCAATTTTGTTTCCTTTTATGGCTGAGTAATATTCCATTGTATATATGTGCCACATCTTCTTTATACATTCATCTGTCGATGGACACTTAGGTTGTTTCCATGTCCTGGCTATTGTAAATAGAGCTGTAATGAACATTGTGGTACATGACTCTTTTGGAATTATGGTTTTCTCAGGGTATATGCCCTGTAGTGGGATTGCTGGGTCATATGGTAATTCTAGTTTTAGTTTTTTAAGGAAACTCCATACTGTTCTCCATAGTGATTTTATTTATTTTTAACTTTTTTTTTTTTTTTGTGGTACGCAGACCTCTCACTGTTGTGGCCTCTCCCGTTGCGGAGCACAGGCTCTGGATATGCAGGCTCAGGGACCATGGCTCACAGGCCCAGCCATTCTGCAGCATGTGGGATCTTCCGGGAACAGGGCATGAACCCGTGTCCCCTGCATCGGCAGGCGGACTCTCAACCACTGGGCCACCAGGGAAGCCCAACACCTTGATTTTAAATGTCTGGCCTCCAGAACTGAGAGAGAATAAATTCTTGTTTTTGCCCACCCAGTGTATGATATTCTGTTACAACAGACTGAGGCCAACCCACATGCATGGGATCTTCTGCCATTTCACATGATTTGTCCTGCTCTACGGCAACAGTTCTGGAAAATGTGGTCTCAGACCAGCACCATCAACATCACCTGGGACTCTGTGTGCAAAGCAAAATGCAGGCCCCACCCAAACCTACTAATTCAGAAATTAGGTGTATGGGGCCAGCGCCTGTCTTTTAACCAGCCCTCTGGGGAGTCTGATGTGGCTCCATTTGGAGCATCCCTGGGGGGAAGGACAAATATCAAGGAATGGGGAGTACTGAGCACCAGAGGATGGACCTGCCATGGGTCCACTGCTCCTCCCAGCCAGCATCCCTGGACAACCCTGGTAGGTAGGATTGTTGGCAAATGCATGGTGGGAGAGCTCAAGGGGGTGTGAGCACACCCCCACAATGTGTGACCCACAATGTATCTTGGACCCAGAAAGCTGGGGAACCCCAAAATTGAAGAACTCCTGTGATCTCCCTTGTGAGAACTAGAGAATAATCACACCTCACAGCTGCTTTGCAGGGCAAGCAAAGTGGTGTCACAGCCAAGGACTGCCCATGCCCTTCCCAGATGATCCCTGTAGGATAAACCCCCAAAGTTCCCACAGCTCCAATGGCACACCCGGGCAGGCATCACTCCAGCTGGTGCCCAGGGCCCCGTGCCTCTGCACACACTATTTCCGTCCTCTGGAGTGTGCTGTCCACACTGACTCATCCTGTAAAACCGTGTCCCACATCACCCTCCTAATCCTCTCCATTCTCTCTATGCACACAGCCTTGGGTCCTCACTCTAACAGCCTCCAGCACATGGCACGTTATTGACCATTGACACATGAGCCTCCTTCCTGGACTGCTTCATTGTGGAGCATTCCTGCATGTTCCATTGCATGGATATACCACATTTTTTTAATCCATTCATCTGTCAGTGGACATTTAAGATGTTTCCATTTTGGGGCTATTGTAAATAATGCTGCTGCAGACACGGCTGTACAAGGTTGTAACGAAGAGTCAGACTCCTTTTTTGATGTTTGATCACTGACAGCTTTTAAGCCCACCCCTAATCTCTGCTCCAGAGTAAACACCAGGTTTTTAAACCATTAAAGCTATTTCCAGCCCCTCACCATTCATGTAGCCCTCTTCTCTGTCATAACTGATATGTTACCTCACAAATCCCATTTTTTCCTCTCTCTGGGACTTACTAGAAGAACAGGGGTCTGTAAGAAAGGCTTTCTGAAACTTGAGATGATCCCGCCAACCAGTCACAGGTCAAGGCTGTGAAAGGCCATCACCCCTGGTAGCCGAGTGCAGACGCGCTACCCACAGCCCTCCACATGACCCATCACTCGGGGCCCAGGCAGCAGGCACTGAACATCCAGCCTGTGCCCCAGGCTGTGGGGAGGAAGGTGTGGACAGCTTTAGCTTGGTGACAAAAACGACTCTAAATGCCCTCTAGCTTCTTCCAACTTTAGACTAAAGAATCTGAAGAGACTACATGGAGCCTGAGACCCAGTTTTTACCCCCAAAAAAGTCCTTTAATTGTGAAGATCTCGTATGAAGAGACACACACAGGAGAGCAGTTTCACAGGGCACTGAAACCCTTGGTAACCAATGGTGGGAAAAATGGGGGCAGACAGCCCTGTGAGGCCTCCTGTAGGAGCCTGGAGGGAGAGTCTCCTCCCCTATACAGGCATTGCTGTCGAACGTGGCGGATGGGAGATAAATTAGGAACTTGGGATGAACATACACACACTACTATATATAAGATAGATAACCAACAAGGACCTACTGTACAGCACAGGGAGCTCTACTCAGTATTCTGTAATAACCTATATGCATAAAGAATCTGAAAAAGAATGGATATATGTATGTGTGTATAACTGAATCACTTTGCTATATACCTGAAACTAGCACAACATTGTAAATCAACTATACTCTAATTTTAAAAAACAAAACAAACAGGAACAGAGCCAGGAGTTGCTGCGCCCCGGGATGTGCTGGACCCTGTCAAGACTAAGCCATCAAGTGCTCACAGCATCCCAGGTGCTAGCTATTATGTGTGTCTCCCTGTTAAAGGTGGGGAAACTGAAGCAGAAAAGTGTGACCTGGCTAGAGAGAGGAGCTGGGTAGCACCCGTGTAGGACTGCAGCCAGGCAGTGGGGCCGGGGGGGTTCCTCCTGACGTGCGGACAGCAGTCCCCACCCAAACACGTGTGCTCCCTGGGGAGGACTTTGACTCGGAGTGCCAAGAGGAATGAAGGAGAGCTCGCTCCCAAGGGACTTGGTTTCCCATTGGAGGGAACTTGTGGTTTTCTGTTTGCTTTTTAACTCAAGTTTATTATTATTATTATTTTAATCTTCTGTCACCTTGCTGCTTCCCTCTGGTTGTTGTTATCTTAGTAGTTAGGGGCCCTGTTGGCTCCCTGGTCATTTGGTCCGAGTGCCTTTTGTTCCCCTCTGGCCCTAGTCAGGACTGTTGGGCTGTCACCTCACCCAGGTTCTGCTGTCCCTTCCTCCAAACCCATTATAGCAGCATGGGTGCCCAGCAGCCCAGGCCTGAACTTCCAAGGACACGCCCACTGTCCTTGGGCAAACCAGAGGGAGGCGACCCCCAAGGGGTGTTCCCTGCTGAAAAGTGAACCCCTTACGAACAGAGACCACAAAGCATAAGCACGGAAGGACCCTGGCCTTCCTCCACAGAAGCAGCAATTGTGAGACAGCTTTGGGGAACATTAGGCTGAATTTCTTTGTCTGCCATCAGCGTGGACATGGCAGATGGGAAATCCAGCTGGCTGAGGTTCTTAAACAAAAATCTGATGTCTCCTGGAGGTAAGAGAGCTTTGCAGGCAGCGTGACTCTCAGAGCTGGTGGCTGTTTCTTAATGGAAAAAGATAAAAGAAATAAAAAGAGTGAGGCCAAAAAAAGATCTGTGTGGAAGCAGCTTGGCAGCTTTTCTCTATGTTTGCAGAACAATAGAAGAGGGAAGAGTTCCCATTAGAAGCAGGATTTCGGGCACACGGAAGGACTCCTTTGTCTCCATGATGCTCTCACTGGGAAGGGAGCAGGTGCTAAACCCCAAGCTGGGCGCAGGGCTTCGGGCAGCAGTGAGGAGCTGGATGCCCAGGGTTGGGAGCTGTCTGGCCCACATCCCTCTAGACACGGGTGGCTCCCGGAGGCCCCTGCTTGCAATGTTCCCAAGGTAAACCTAAACAAGCCTGGGGTTGAGGGAGGTCACATCCAAGTCTAAGTCCTAACAGAAACTTGGCAGTCAGAAGACGAGTGCTGAGCCCTGCGAACTCAGACCCCTGGATACACAACCAAGGGGACGTGCCCAAGCCTGGCTGTCTGGTGTGTCCTTTGAAATGTAGAATTCAGGCTGCAGCCCAGAGGGCTCCAAACACCCACCCCCGGGCCGGCTCACTCTGTGGAGGAGACACCACCCATCCTGGCTTCACTTTCTCCCCACACTGATGCTGAGAGCAGCGGCCTCCACATGCTCTGCCCTTTGCTTTCACTAGGTCTGCCCGGAGTTGGATGACTCGAGGTATGGCTTTCCCGCCAGGTCCCACTGCCCAGATTCCTCTGCCAGTGGCTTCCCGGAGGGGAGGGGAGTGAGGGGAGGAGAGAGTTCCCGGAAAGCCCTCAGCAGGAGGGTTGGTTACAGGTATGGACCTTGCCCTGCGTGCAGCCTCTGTCCCTCCTGCACGTGGTTAATTATAGCTGTTTACTGAGTGAAGGATGGGTGTCAGGGGCTGCAGGAGATGCACGGGTGGGAAAAGCAGTCCCCGGCTCTCCTGCTGTTTACAAAGGAGTGGGAGAAGGGAGGAAGGCAGTGCCAGGCCGGAGATGCCTAGCTCCAGAGAAGGAAGGTGTCAGCGACCACAGGGGGTCCAGAGGAAGCAAGGCAAACACAAGCTGCCCCCGTGCCAAGGTAAACTCAAGTAGTTCTGAACAGACACCTCCAGGTCAGCGTTCAGGCCAAAGAATTCTGCAGAACTCATTCCCAGAGGTCTTCAGAGCTTTCAGGCAGGACTGGGGTGCCCTGAGTTCACCTGGTTTGGCAGAGACGTGCCGAGGCATCAGGATGGGGGCATCAGACCTCGTGAGCCCTCACAGGATTAAAGCCACGAGGTCCCAGAGAACACTCCGTGACCAGCCGGGCATTCACCCAATTTACCACCTCAAGGTGCCTCTGAGCAGCACGATAAGCACTGCGGAGGGGGTATTCTCCCATATCACAGACAGAAACCCAGCTCAGAGTGGTCCAGGCAAAGCTCAGGGGCACACAGCCAAAGGGCTCACAGCCAGAGCCCATGATGGCTCTGCCCCAAGGAGCCACTCTCAGCCCACCCTGGGATCAAGACAGAGCTCCAGAGAACACACTGGGCTGCCTGCTGGTCCTTACAAGGCTACAATCCTATGAGATAAGAAATGTTTACAGACTGGGAAACTAAGGTGTAGTGGAATTAACTGATCAGCTCTCATCACCCAGGAAAGGATGTTTAGGAGATTGGAGCCCAGGAGTCTTGGGGACCACAGTCTGCACTCTGCCCTCCCAGAAGACACAGACGTGGCCTGTAGTGGCCGGGTGGGAGACCTGGCATTTCCCCAACAGACCCTGACACGCTTTGGCACAGGCCCATGGTTCTCAGAGCCCAGTCCCCAGACCTGCAGCATCAGGTGAGACATGTAAACCCCAGGCTCCAGCCCAAATCTACTCAATCTGAGACTCTGGGGTGGGCCCAGTGGTCTGTGTGGTTGCAAGCACTCCAAGGGCTGTGACACTCCTCCAGGTGAGAAGGGCAGGTGCCCTGGAGGAACAGTCCGTGGGGCTGGGGCAGAGCATTCCTGAAAAGGAAAGGCACAGCCTGTGCAGGGCCCACACAGACCCTTCCCTCAGCCTTACCTTGGGCTGCAGAGAGAACGGAGCAGGGTCTGTGTCTGCTCCAGGGTGTGTGTGCCTGATGGGTCAGCACGGGTGGAAGGTGAAAGAGAGAACTGAGAACTGACCTGCATCTGACCTGGCCTGGGGGCCGGACTCCACCGTCACCTCGCCTGGACCCTGGCAGGGAAGGATGCTGGCTCGTGGCCCCCGCTAGGGATAGCTGATCATCTCTGCTCTGTACTGTCCACAGGGTGGAGTGTAGGACAGACAATTCCAGGGAGGTGACCTTTCCAATTAGGCTGTGAAGTCAATGTGAACTTCAAACAGGTTAAAAATAGGATTCTAAAAGTAGCTCTGTGGAAACAGGAGGTGCAGCGGGAAAGTTCCTGGTGAGGCTGGGCAGGGTAGTTCCCACACAGCCTCCATGCCAGAGGAGAAAGCTGTGTCTGACCCCCAGCAGGCCACCAGACGGAGAGAAATGCAAAAAATCTGGGTGGTGTGTAAGGAGTGCTGTGATGGGGAAAGGGCTTGGGGCTTGGGGGTGTGAGCCTGCCTCATTTATGTTACCTCAGGGTTCATCGATTGATGGTCCTTTAAATTCTACATTTAGGTTTGGGTATGCTCCTGTGTGTATGAGCTAGCTAATATGTATATAAACATACATGTTCATCATTTTTTACCAAGTTTTATTTCCTGCCAGACCTTACAGACCAGAACGTCAGCTTCACCACCCCCAGACCCTCTGAGTAAGAATCTGCATGTTTCCACATCCCTGGGCATCTTGGGGTCCAGGAAAGTCTGAGAAGCTCTGCTCCAAGTTCCTGGAGGCCTACCCCAAATGCCAGGGCAGGATTGAGCGTGCTGTGGGAGTCTTCCTGGGGTCAAGGTCTCAGCACACGAGGCTGCTGTAAGTGAGAGGGCTTCCTGCGGCCAGAAAGGACGGCAGGTGTGAAGGCTGTTGGCTGAGTGAGGCCCCAGAAGTCACTCTGCCTGGACAGAGCACACTGAGAATCTGGTCCAGACACCCCCTCAGGGCTCCTGTCCACGTGTGGGCAGGTGCCAAGCAGTGCTGTGGATGCCTGCCATCACTGCGGGGACACCTGAGGACACTGTGACCATGGGGTCTCCTCCTGCCTCCCTGCCCCTGTCCACCCAGAAAAAGTCCAGTTCCATGGGTCCCTCCACTACACTTCATAAAGCTCCTACTATGCTCCAGGCCAGGGTCCCCACAGGGAGTGAGAATTGGTCCTGCCCTCGAGGACTTGCAGACCTGCTGGGGACAGATACACAAAGCAGGAAATGACAAAGTAATGTGGAAGCAGAGGAGCGAAGCTGGACTCAGGTGTTGCCAGCGCACAGAGAAGGACCAGCCAGGTGACAGGTCCCGTGTGGACATCTGGCCAGCCTGGAGTTGGTGAGTCCATATATAAGGGTTAATGTTTCTATTTCTCTAAATAGATCTTTCTCCTTTCTCAGAATTATTAGTTTTTTAAAGTACATTTACATACAGAACAGAGCACTAATCTTAAGGGTGCAGTTTAGTCTCGACAAGAATATACGCTTGTGTCATGGCCCCCACATCAATGCATGGAACATTTTGCCACCCCAGAAATTCCCTCCTGAGATGGCCACTATTCTACTTCCACCACCAGTGGTTGGTCTTGCATGTTCTTGACTTTCGTATGAACGGACGCACATGGTGTGAGCATGCTGTGTCCCAGCACAAAGTCTGTGAGAGGCACCCATGTTTGAATTTACATACCTTGTCCTTGCTGTGTAGGATGCCAGCATGTGGATAAAATACACTTTATTCGGAGACTGGTAGACATTTGGGTCATTTCCAGTTTGGGACTACTATTAATAAAGCTGATGGGCAGGGTTTTTTTAATTTATTTTTTTTAATTTATTGAAGTGAAATTCACATAACATAAAACACATTATTTTAAAGTGAACAATTCAGTGACATTTAGTACATTCACAATGCTTTGCAATCACTAACTTCTATTTAGTTCCAAAACATTTCCATCGCTCCAAAATGAAAGCCCTGACCCATCAAGTAGTTTCTCCCCACTCTCCCTTACCACCAGCCCCACCTGAAGCCTCTGGCCACCACCAGTCTGCATTCTGTCTCTGTGAATTTACCTATTCTAGATGGTTCACATCAGTGAAACCATAGAATATGTGACCTTTTATGTCAGCTTCTTTCATTGAGCATCGTGCTGTCCAGGTTCATCCATGTGGTAGTGTGTCAGCTCTTCACTCTTTTTACGGCCAGAGTCTATTACATAGTGTGGAATGACCACAATTTGTGCTACAGACACTTGAGTTCATCTTTTTTTTGGATACAAGCGTGCATTTCTCTAGAGTACATATCAAGGAACTAGATGGCTGGGTCGTGGAGTGTTTGCAGCAGGTGTTTGGTTAGCCCTTACTAGACACTACCAAACAGCTTTGCCCCAAGGAGTGCACAGTTCTGGGGTCCTAAGCAATAGGGAAGGTTAGGGGTGGGTCCTGTGAGGGCTGGTTGGCCCTCATGGTCAGTGTGGACATCGTGCTCCATTATCCAAACCTACATGGGGACAGCCATCGGCCCAGGCTGAGAGCCTGTCCTCCAACCTCCTGAGCCCCATGAAACCATTACTCTCTGAAGCCCTGTCCCTTTCGGGACCCCTTGAGGGTCTTGGGAATCACCCTGAAAATTTGAACAAAGCAGCACCCGGGCCCCAGCTCAGAGGTCAGGATTGAGTTTAATGTGTGGTCAGGGCTTAGACTCACCAGACTCCCCACCTTGTTCCAGCCTGCTGGCTGTATCCTGCAAGCATCCTTGCATTAATGCCTTCAACAGACAGCTGGTCCCTCCACCATAAGTAGTGCGACGAAAGAGCCATCGCCAACTGCCTTGAAGAGTCAGCTCGTAATTCCTCGCCCTCAGCCAGAGGCCCACCTCCCTGGCCCACTACGGGGCCCTCTCCTGGGTTACTGCCCTTCACCACAGGGCCTCGCAGCAGGAGACCGTTCACAGGGAAAAGGTGATTCAAAGTGGCCCTGTAAGGCCTGGCCAGATTCTCTCACGTCCTATTGCATTACCCTGGTTGTGTGTTGCTTTCTGGTGCGGCTCCCAGGCAGGTGATGGAGATGCCTCCTGCACAGCCACACAGTTAGTGCAGTGCTGCATCCGGGCCATGGCAGCTGGCACCTGTCTGCTCAAGTAAGGGGGCACTGAGCAGGTCCTTCCTGACAAGAGCGCCTCTCTCACTGTGCAGGTTTGGGAATGCACACGCTCTTCCAATTCCTCGTATTCCCTAAGGGTCCAATTCTTGGATTTCCTTTTCAGTAGAACATATATTCCAAGGAAACAGACACACAAGATCTAATACAATACAAGGTGTTTTCTGCATGATTTCTTTGGTAGTCCTTAAGTAAATAAATCATCAGCTTCTAATGTACTTTCCACTAGGGGAGAAAATAGCTAAAGTAAATACAGCACCTGCCACAGGACAGGAGGAAGACAGGGACGTCCGGCCAAGTCACAGTCATTTATCACTGATACCCAGAAAGTTTCCCAAGCTGAACAATCCCAGGGGCTGTGGCCTGCATGAAAGATCAACAGGACTTGGGTTGGTTTTTCAGGTCATTTAGAGAGCTGTTTTCTCCTCCTTCTTTTATGTTTTCATGCATGTACGACCATGCCTACACACCAAGAAAACAGAACACAAGTACAATAGAGTCTCTGGGGGCTAATTTGTCCCCTACAGAGAGGCAAAGGATTGAATTGAGGTGGACAATTCCAGGCTGACATCACCAGTTCATTCTTCCCGAGAAGCAGCTGGGATCTGTGTTGAGAAAAGGTGTTCAACCAACATTTCCTGAGCATCTGAATGACGCACAGCAGGGAATTTGATGTTCAGGGTTTCATGGCCCAGGATCCTTACCTTCCAAGATGAAGCAAAATCAAAAGGAAAATAAATCAATTTATGAATTACTTTCTAATTGTCTAAAGGATCATTCAAGGTTTGTTTCAAAACTAGAGAGATGCCCCCTCCACACCATCTCACATTTACTGAGTACATTCAGCCACAGATATTTTCATACCAGTCACCTACTTCCCAGGGAAGGGGGTTTTTCTTAACAGGTTACGTGTGCAGAGCAGAAGTCTGAACCATATCTCACCAATAGGACCAATAGGATGGAAAGTTAAATTACTGATAGAGAAAATTATTCTAAAATGCAATTATCAAAGGAAATATAAAGTATTTTTTTTAAATAGCTAAAATTCATCAAATATTTTCTCTGTGTGAAGCTTTTTAATTGCCTTATTAGCATCACATTTGAAATAACATCTGGAAGGATGCTTTTCTTCCAGCCATCCTCAGCATCCCAGCATCTCCTAAATGTCTGTGAATAACCCTGGGAGCTATGACTATCTCTGCAGGCGTCTTTACATCTTTGTGCTACGTCTTTGCTTGTAATCAGATAGTCATTGGTCGTGTCGAAAGTGAATTAAATGACCAGAAACAGCTTTACTCCCAAGATGGATCTGTAGGGAGAGTGCAGTTTATCTGGCAGCCTTAGCAAATCAGGCTCGAGGAGGAAGAGTGAAGGGAGAGGAACTCCAGGGCAGAGACTGAAGCAGAGTCCTAAGGACCCCTCACGTGTGGGAGAAACAGGAGGGCCACAGACTTCTCCTTGAAGGGGAATCTGATGTCAACACACTTCAAACCATCACATACCTTTAACACGAGGGGTTAAACAGGAGCCGTGGTCCTTCCTGCCTACATTTCCTGGCTTCCCCATTTGGCCTATTCCTAAGTCCCCATGAGTCTTCTCAACAGTCCTGTTGGCCATGAAATCCTGAGGACCCCTTGTGAGGAAGCAGGAGCTGTAGGTGCAGAGCTGGCTTGTTCTAGAACATTCTACCTCCCGCCACACTCTCCGTCGGGGGCTCAGGCAGAACCATTCTTACCAAACTGACACTTGATAAGCACAGTCTGGGCCAGGGAGCCATGTCACTGTGGACTATGGGGATCAGATCCTGCTTTGCCAGCTGTTCTGTAATCAGGAAACCCATGCATTAATGTGCAGTGAGGGTAGCCACCAGGAAGAAAGGAATGGTGAGGCCACCCACATGGAAAAGGGACTGCCGCAGAGCTGGGCCACTTACCCGTGCCGTGATCTTCATCACCAGGTCACTCCTGCACTACTGACATCCTGGCACTGCCTTCCTCAGAACTTGGCCTTTCCAGAAGAAGAGAGCGGCACATCTGGCTCAGTGTCTGGACCTCATTACCCCTAACATGCCTCCCATTCACTCTGGGATGAAGCTGGAGTGGGGGGGATTAAAGATGGTTCCCATTTCTTTGACACCCCCCCCAATAGACAGGTGGTTGTCTGTGTCCCCTCCCCGGTGAATCTGGGTGGCTCTGGGTCTCCTTTGACCAATAAAGTATGGCTGACATGACAGGACACGATGCCAGGTTCTGGGCTCAGGCATTATGAAATAACTGCATTCTCTTCCCATCTCGTGGGACCCTCCTTGGGAACTCTGAAGCACCATTAGGCAGCCTGCCACCCTCAGGTGCTCTGCTGAAGCCCTCTGAGCCATTGCCCTAGCCGGGTGCAGCCTACAACCACCTCCATCAATGTGCCACGTATGGGAACAAAGAGCTTGGACACCCAGACACCTCTTGGCCAGTAGATGACCACCAAGTTAGCTCAGCCCATGCTACCTGGAGCTGAAAAGTCACCCAGTCATGCCCTGCCAGAATCCCTGACCCAAGGTAGACATAAGATCTAACAAATTGTCTCCAGTTACTGAGTTCTGAGGAGATGTCATCCAGTAGATAACCAGCCAGAGCACAAGCGACCGTGATGTCTTCCTCACACTATTTCCAATTCCCATTGGACTGACCATGAGGTCCCCCTTCACTGCTTTAGAGCAGAACAGGGTCCCCCTCACAGCCCCTGGGGCAGACCCACACACCTTGTGTGCCTGGAGCTCTCTGGTGCTTGGAGTCCAGTCTTTGGGGACACAGAGAGCTACACAAGGAGGAAAAGCAGCAGCTGGGGCCAATGAGCCAACCCTCGGAGCCTTGGCAGGACACCCAGAGCTTTCCTCTCCTCCTTAGAACCTCAGCATGAGGCCTGGACACATGGAAACTCTCTCAGTCCACTAAGTAGAACCAGCCCTCCAGGCGGCCACTCAGAACAGAGTTTCTCGACCTTGGCACCATGGACCTTTGGGGTCGGGTGATGTCGTGGGGCTGCCTTTTGCACTGGAGGACACTTGGCATCTTCCTGGCCTCCTACCAGTTGTGACGACCAGATGTATCTCCAGCATCGCCTAATGTTCCCTGGGGACAAAATGGTCCCGGGTCCAGAACCTGTGCCCTCGAGTGTTCTGACGTGGCCAGAAAGAAACAATCCCGACTGCACTAGAACTTGCAACTGCAGCAGGCCATATGTCACTCAATTTATTCCTTCAGATGCCACCTCGGGAAACATATGCCCTGTTTGGAGCACCCGACTATTACAGATTTCCCCTTTGCATGTGGTCCTGGAGGGAGAGAGATTCCCAGTGACTGCCTTCCCCTGGGTCACAGCCAGGACCAGGAGGTGATGTACAATCACCCACTGTGGACTCTCTCCTTCCACCTGCACCTTTGAGCTGGGAGTGAGGACGCAGATGCAGGGAGAGGAGCGTCCAGAACCCAGTGTCCCAGCCCAGGTGCCAGCATGCCCAGGTCTCCACGTACCTGCCACCAGCCCCCAGGCAATTCTGCTTCCAGGGAGGTCGCTCCAGCTTAGGTGAGGCTCTCGCAGCACATCCCGTGGATACTACTCCTTGTCAGAAGGCGAAAGGCAGAGAAGGCCCATCTCCGGCCATTTAAATTTGTAGTGGCAATAAAAATCCTCCAACTCAACCTGAGTAGATAAAAGTTGTG
Source organism: Neophocaena asiaeorientalis asiaeorientalis (assembly GCF_003031525.2). NCBI lineage: Eukaryota > Metazoa > Chordata > Mammalia > Artiodactyla > Phocoenidae > Neophocaena > Neophocaena asiaeorientalis. Next base: position 1,458,546 of record NW_020175675.1, on the reverse strand, counting down.
AGAAATGTATCCTCCTTGCCACAGAAAAAAGAGAACCTGTTGGCCTTCAGGATAATTCAATTGTTCAGCGAATATGTAACAACTACATCTCTCAAGCCAGGGAGATAGCCTGAAGGGATCCTAAGAGAAGGTGCATCATGAAGAAATGGGGGCCATGGGGATGCCCTGAAGGTGCCTTCTTGGATGTAGATGCATGGAGTCGCCGGTGGCCTGAGTAGGAGCTGAGTGTGTTCTCTCTTGGGGGTGGGAAGAACTGGATGGGAGTGGGCTGGGGAGGGGAAGGTGCTGAGAAAGTCCGTTCTCTCACGAACCTCATGAGAATGAGAGAGAAGAGATGGGGAGTAGATGTGGGGCAGGCTGGGGGAAGGGAGGTGTTTGTTTAAAATGAGACTCTTCATTATATTTAAAAGCAGTGAGAAAGACCCAGTGGTGGGGAGAGTGGGGAGTCCTGGTGAGAGGAGTCATGTTGGAGATGGAAGGGCCTGTAGACACAAGTGGATGGATAGATGGATGGATGGATGGCAAGTCTAGGTGAGTAGCTGCCCTGCAGGGCACACCCACCCGTCCCAGAACTGGCCTCAGGTCCAAGCTGGCGGCTCCATCTCTACCCCTCATGTGGGGTACGGTGGCCTTTGTAGCCATGGGGACAAAGCCCAGGACGTCTGCCCCACCTAACCACCATTATGCACTTTACTTGCCTCTTGATGGTGGAAATAAAAACTTAGGAATATCTTTGCATCCAGTACTTCTTCATCTGAAACTCAGCTCCCCAAGCAAGGTAGCCATTGCCAAGTCCAGCTGGAAGAAGGACCACTCACCCCTTTAGTATTTGTAAAATGTGTGACCGGGAGGGGCTACAGGAGGCATCCAGCTCAGAGCCAGAAGAAATGAACACACAGGGGACGGGCTTGTGCATGCAGGGGCTTCAACAAGAAGTTCCAGTGGCCTCCGCCGAGCATAGCTGAGGGGGTGTCATGGAAGAGACTAAGGGAGTGTGAACCAGGCCCTCTACTTTATCTAGAGGGTCAGGGAAATGACACCTAAGTCACATTCCTAAAGGACGACGTGGGTGGCCAGTCACAGCAGGGGCACCCACATGCCAGTCCACTCCAGCATTGGCCTTGCTGGTGTTCCCGTGAAGGAAAGCCACCCGAACTTTTGTCACAGCCTCCTCTGCAGCCATCTCGGCACATCAGTGTCACAAGGCTCTTAATAGCCAGACTGGATGCTTCCTGCCCAACTCCAGGGCTATTTCCTCTCAGTCTTTTTTTATCTTAATTTCTCTTATTGCCATTGACTGCACAGAACCTGATCCCTGACTCAGGGATGCTACTGAAGGAGGAATTTTGTGAACTGTGAAATCACAGCATGATAGGGTGCCATAGTTTTCTACATACAGGTTTTCTAGACAGAGGTATATAAACTCACGCCCTCTGCTTTCATCTGAAGCTCAGTTACTACTCCTGAAACAAATATATAGCCAATTTCAAAATCGAAAATTTACTTACAAAGTGACACTTAAAATGATCCAACATAAACTGTGAAATCTCAAGTAAAAATGGTGCCTTGATCAGTAACCTAAAATTGTCAAAGGATTTTTTCACAGCTTCATTTACAATATTGATTAGATTCACCTGAGACAAAAGTACATTTATTTCGTGCATTCAGGATTTATTTATTGTTTTTTTCATTTTGTTTTGTTTTTTTGTGGTACGCGGACCTTTCACTGTTGTGGCCTCTCCCGTTGCGGAGCACAGGCTCTGGACGCGCAGGCTCAGTGGCCATGGCTCATGGGCCTAGCCGCTTTGCGGCATGTGGGATCCTCCCGGACCGGGGCACGAACCCGCGTCCCCTGCATCGGCAGGCGGACTCTCAACCACTGCGCCACCAGGGAATCCCCCATTCAGGATTTAGATGCAGAGCAATTCCAAGGTATAAGTTTATTGAAAATGCATTTCCACGCATATTCGAATATTCACACATTTGTGCATTGAAGCATCATCCCCAGGTATTAATTTCTTTTCTTTTCATAAATACAAAACTGAGATTCAAATGTATACTCTTTTATACTCCAAGTATACATTTGAGTAGTTTCCATGCTAATGAAGACAGAAGACTGAATTTTCCATGTTCAACATTCAGCACCTCCCCCTCACTCTGCACTTTATACCATTTTACAGGGCCCCCACACACACACACCAGTCCACTGTGCAGTGGAAAGAGAGGGGAAGAGGACATGCTGCTCACCTGACCTGAAGAAAACCCCACCCAGTCATGGCGGCAGCTCTTGCAGGGCCCTGGGCTCCATCCTCCCCACCAGAGATGGTCTTGCCCTTAGTGCGCCACCTCTAGCCCAGGCAGGTCCATCCAGATGTGGGGCCATGCATGACACCATGCCCAGAGACACTTGGCAGTCAAGAGCCATCTGTCACAGCACCTGAGGCCATGAACCACCCAGGCACCTCCTTTTCCACGTGGAGACTTGCATGTTTAGAGGCAGAATCCAGAATTTGGGACACCTTAGTCCTCTTTCCACAGCTTTGTCATCCAGATTCCATCTCCCCAGAAGCAGTGCCGTTTCCACAGGGAGACAGTGTCAGAGGCTTCGTAGTTCATCACATTTGATTCAGTGTCGGCTGAGAAAGCCTGTTCTTTTCAAATAGCAATAGCTGAAGCAGGCACACTCTCTCCAAGTCAGTTTTCCCAGGGCTACAAGTTATTTGTTTTTTGCCAACAAGTATTAATACTGCCTTCCTGGTGCCATCAGGGAGTGGGAAACTGCCCCCGGGAAGCAAAGTCACACTCCTCTCCTCCTGAGTCCTAACCTCACTCCGTAATCATCCAACAGGAAGAGTGTCTCGGGTTCTCCAAAGAGGAAGCAGGCGATTATTTCTCCCAATGAGCTCCTCAAAGTCACCGATGCACCTTTTAGCCCCACAAAGAGCTCAGGGGAGCCTGGGGAAGGACCAGTGAGCTCCCCAGGCCATGGTGTCATGAGAGTGATAATAATAGACATTTTTTGAGCACTTACAATATGCCAGGCACTGGGTGCTCTTCTGTGACGACACATCACTCCTTAGAGGGGAGATGCTGTCCAGAGGAAGAGAGTCATGTAACCAAGATGTTCCTGGAGCTGGGGTCCACTCACATGCTGCCTCACCCAGATCTCTCAGGCTCAACATCCACTCTCCTGCCTCGCTAGAGCCCACACCCTGCAGAGAACCATGGGGAGACACAGCCATCAGGCAAAGATAGTGCCATTAGGAATAGGAAGACATCCCCACAGCTTCGGCACAAAAGACAGTGGCAGAATGGGAGAACAAGGAAAGTAGGGAGGAGGGACCCTTGGGCCCCCAGAAGCTCAAGGCCAATGGCACAGAGACCAGGAGTCACCTGCTGGAGAGAGGCAGAGTCAAAAGGCACTTTGCACTGCTCTCTGGATACCCATGGGTCCATGATCAGCTGCTGGCAAGATGGCCTTATTTGAGGAGATGGATTGTATCTGCAAGCTCCCCAGTGCTGAGGACCAGAGGGAACTGCTACACACACACTCGTGAGCCAGAATACCCCCTACCCCCAACTTGATAGATGCCCAGAGAAAGGGATTGATGGTTCCATGGTACCAGATTGAAGGCCAATAAAGAGTAGCCCTAGAACCCCAGCCCCAATGTCTTGTCCAGAGTATGCTCTGAGTGTAGAAGACCCCAGAACACACTCTGCTATCTTCCCAGCTGCTGTGGAGGTCGTAGCAATCATAACATTTTTCCCGGATGGGAAAGAAGGAAACAGCAGCTGCCTGAATCTCCTGGAAACCCTGCCAAGGGCCAGATGTTGAAGCAGACTTCCCAACACAAAGTCAACCCTCCCCGGGGTGCAAATCCCAGCTTCCAACTTGGAGAATTATTAACTCTGTGTTTTGAAAAGCAGCTGCTTGCATTCAGCCCTAAAAAGCATCAAAGCATGGAGCTCACAGTGTACAGACTGCTATCTTGCCAGGTCACGTGATAGACAAGAACACAATCATCAAGGTCAGAACCCATATCACAGAGCCCATAAAAGTGGGTAATTAAAGTATAAGGACGCCTCTCTCAGAGAGGCAGGTGGTTTCAGTTTTGCTGAACTTGGGGCAGGCAGGGAGGGAACATCCAGGAAATGGATCATTTGGGGTTGTTTATGCAATGATGCTGGTCTTATGAGTGGGTAGTAAATCTACCTCAGGTGGCTTCTTGTAAACCTTGCAGCACAAGTGTAAACAGACCAGACCAGGTGTCCAGACCCCACAATGGACACAGACATCACCCTGCAGGCCACAGGCTAGTTGATCACCTTGCTTCCAGTACCTATTGATAGCCCCCTGCCTTTTCCCTGGAACAGTGGTGCTCAAAGTGGGGTCCTGGACCAGCAGCATTGGCATCACCTGTTAGCTTATTAGGAATGCACATTCTCAGGTTCTTCCTAGACCCACTGAATGTGAGTGGGTGGTGACAGCCTACACCTACACCCTAAATAAGCTCTCTAGCTATTCCAATGCCCCTGGACCTTTGAGAACCATGGATCTCTAGGCTAACTCCTGAGCCTCTGTCCCCAGAGAGTCCTTCCTTTAACCCATGCTTTCTACGTACAAAGAATTACCACTATCAAGCCTCAGAGGCCAAGTCATTCCCTCACTTGGATTCTGGAGGCCTTTCCATTGCCTCCTTGATAAATTCCCTCATTCCCATGGTTTTGTTGGTCCTTCACTTTTTTTTAATTTTTATGTTACATTGGCGTATAGTTGATTAACAATGTTGTGTTAGTTTCAGGTGTAAAGCAAAGCGATTCAGTTATAAATATACATGTATCTATTTTTTTTCAAATTATTTTCCCATTTAGGTTATTACAGAGTGTTGAGCAGAGTTCCCCACGCTATACAGTATGTCCTTGTCGGTTATCTATTTTAAATATAGCAGTCCTTCACGTTTTTTTCATTGTGGTAAAATACGCATAACAAAATTTACCTTCCTTACCATTTTTAAGTGTAAGGTTCAGTAGTATTAAGTACATTCACATTGCTGTGTAAGCATAGCCATCTTCCATCTCTAGAACTCTTTTCATCTTGGAAAACTGAAAGTCTGTACTCATTTAACAATTCTCCATTCTCCTCTCCCCTCAGCCTCTGGCAACCTCCATGCTACTTTCTATCTCTATAAATTTGACTACTCTAAGTCCTTCATATGAGTGGAATCATATAGTGCATGTCTATTGTGGCTGGCTTATTTCACTTAGCATAATGTCTTCAGGTTCATCCATGTTATAGCATGTGTTAGATTTACTTTCTTTCTGAGGTTGCATAATATTACATTGCATGTATTTACCACATTTTGTTTATCCATTCAGTCAATGATGGACACTTGGGTTGTTTTCCACATTTTGGCTACTGTGAATAGTGTTGTTACGAACATGGATGTATGAATATCACTTTGAGAAACTGCTTTCAGTTTTTTAGTTATGTACCCAAAAGCAGAATTGCTGGATCATATGGTAATTCTTTTAATTTTTTTAGGAAATGCCATATTATTTTCCACTGGAATTGTAACACTTTACATTCCCACCAGCAATGCACAAGTGTTCCACTTCTTCCACATTCTTGCCAAAACTTATTGTCTATACTAAATAGTAGCCAATCTAGTTGGTGCGAAGTAGTATCTCATTATGGTTTTGATTTGCATTTCTATAATGATTAAAGATGCTGAGCATCATTTTGCATTATATATCTTCCTTGAAGAAATGTCTATTCAAGTCCTTTGCCCGTTTTTTAAATCAAGTTGTTTGTTTTTACGTCTTTGGGTTGTAGTGTTCTTCATATATTCTAGATATTAATCCCTTTTCAGATATATGATTTGCAAGCATTTTCTTCCATTCTGCAGGTTGCCTTTTCATTCTGTTGATTATGTCCTTTGGTGCACAGAAGTTTTTATTTTGATGTAGTCCAATTTATCTGTTTTTTCTTTTACTACTTGTGCTTTTGGTGTCATAGTGGAAAAATCATTGGCAAAGTCAATGTCGTGAAGCTTTTCCCCTATGTTTTCCTCTAACACTTTTATAGTTTTAAGCCTCATATCTAGGTCTTTGATCCACTTTGAGTTAGTTTTTGTGTATGGCGTTAGGTAAGGCTGAACTTCTTTCTTTTGCATGTGGATATTCAAATTTCCCAACATCTGCTCAAGACTGTTCTTTCATCATTGAATGATCTTGGTACTCTTGTCAAAAATCACTTGCCCATAAATGAGGGAGCTTATTACTGGGGTCTCTATTAAATTCCATTGGTCTATGTGTCTGCCTTTATGCCAATACCTCACTCTTCTGATTACTTTGTTTCTGTAATAAGTTTTGAAATCATGAACTATGAGACCTCCAACTTTGCTCTCCTTTTTTCAAAATTGTTTTGGTTTGATTGATTGATATTGATTCCATACGAATTTGGGGATGGATTTTTCTACTTATGCAAAAAGAAAAATACCATTGGGATTTTAATATGGATTGCACTATATCTGTAGATAACTTTGAGTAGTGTTAACATCTTAACAAGATTACATCTTCCAATCCATGAACAAAGAATATCTTTTTATTGATTGGTGTTTTCTATAGTTTTATTCAATGGCATTGTGGGGTTTAATGTACAAGACTTTTACCACCTTGGTTAAGTTTATTCCTAAGTTGTTTATTCTTTTTAATGCTATTGTAAAAGGGATGGTTTTCTTAATTTCTTTTTTGGATTGTCCAATGCTAGTATATGGAAATGCAACTGATTTTTTTTTAACATCTTTATTAGAGTATAATTGTTTTACAATGGTGTTAGTTTCTGCTTTATAACAAAGTGAATCAGTTATACATATACATATGTTCCCATATCTCTTCCCTCTTGCATCTCCCTCCCTCCCACACTCCCTATCCCACCCGTCTAGGTGGTCACAAACCACCTAGCTGATCTGCCTGTGCTATGCAGCTACTTTGCACTATCTATTTTACGTTTGGTAGTGTATATATGTCCATGCCACTCTCTCACTTTGTCACAGCTTACCCTTCCCCCTCCCCATATCCTAAACTCCATTCTCTAGTAGGTCTGAGTCTTTATTCCCATCTTACCCCTAGGTTCTTCATGATCTTTTTTATTTTTTCTTAGATTCCATATATATGTGTTAGCATACAGTATTTGTTTTTCTCTTTCTGATTTACTTCATTCTGTATGACAGACTCCAGTTCCATCCACCTCACTACAAATAACTATCAAACTCTTAGAGGAAAACATAGGCAGAACACTCTATGACATAAATCACAGCAAGATCCTTTTTGACCCACCTCCTAGAGAGATGGAGATAAAAACAAAAATAAACAAATGGGACCTAATGAAACTTAAAAGCTTTTGCACAGCAAAGGAAACCATAAACAAGACCAAAAGACAACCCTCAGAATGGGAGAAAATATTTGCAAATGAAGCAACTGACAAAGGATTAATCTCCAAAATTTACAAGTAGCTCATGCAGCTCAATTACAAAAAAACAAAAAACCCAGTCCAAAAATGGGCAGAACATCTAAATAGACATTTCTCCAAAGAAGATATACAGATTGCCAACAAACACATGAAAGAATTCTCAACATCATTAATCAGTAGAGAAATGCAAATCAAAACTACAATGAGATATAATCTCACACCAGTCAGAATAGCCATCATCAAAAAATCTAGAAACAGAGCTTCCCTGGTGGTGCAGTGGTTGAGAGTCCGCCTGCCAATGCAGGGGACACGGGTTCGTGCCCCAGTCCGGGAAGATCCCACATGCCATGGAGCGGCTGGGCCCGTGAGCCATGGCCACTGAACCTGCACGTCTGGAGCCTGTGCTCCACAATGGGAGAGGCCACAACGAGAGGCCCGCGTACTGCCAAAAAAAAAAATTCTAGAAACAATAAATGCTGGAGAGGGTGTGGAGAAAAGGGAACACTCTTGCACTGTTGATGGGAATGTAAATTGATACAGCCACTATGGAGAACAGTATGGAGGTTCATTAAAAATCTACAAATAGAACTACCATATGACCCAGCAATCCCACTACTGGGCATATACACTGAGAAAACCATAATTCAAAAAGAGTCATGTACCAATATGTTCATTGCAGCTCTATTTACAATAGTCATGACATGGAAGCAACCTAAGTGTCCATCAACAGATGAATGGATAAAGAAAATGTAGCACATAAATGCAATGGAATATTACTCAGCCATAAAAAGATGCAACTGATTTCTGTGTGCTGATTTTACATTTATAAACTTTGCTGAATTTATTTGTTAGTTCTAAGTGTTTTGTAGACTTTTTAAGATTTTCTACATATAAGTGCAAAGTTTTCTACATATAAGTGCAAAGTTTTCTACATATAAGTCATCTGAGAACAAATAGTTTTGCTTCTTCCTTTTCAATTTGGATGATTTTTATTTCTTTTTCTTGTCCAATTGCTCTGGCTAGGACTTCTATAACTATGCTGAATATAAGCAGTGAAAGCAGTCATCCTTGTCTTTTTCCTAATCATAGAGGAAAAAATTTCAGTCTTACACCATTAGTAACATGTTACGTGAGGGCTCTTTATGTATGGCCTTTATTATCTTGAGGTAGTTTTTGTCTATTCCTAGTTTGTTAGGTGTTTTTAAAATTATTATTATGAAAGGGTACTGAATTTTATCAAATGCTATTTCTGTATCAGTTGAGGTGATCATATGTTTTCCTTCATTCTGTTAATGAAGTGTTTTACATTGATTGATTTTTATTCGTTAAATCGCCTTGCATTGCAAGAATAAATTCTACATCGCCATGGTGTATAATCATTTGAATGTGCTTTTGAACTTGGTTCGCTAGTATTTTTTTGAGAATTTTTGCATCAATATCCATATAGAACATTGACCTGTAGTTTTCTTTCCTTGTAGTGTTTTTGTCTGGCTTTGATATCAGGGTAATTCTGGCCTCATAGAATGAGTTTGGAATGTTCCTTCCTCTTGAATATTTTGGAAGAGTTTGAGGAGGATTGATGTTAATTCTTCCTAAAATGTTTGGTAGACTTAACCAGTAAAGCCATCTTGTCCTGGGTTTTAATTTGTTGGAAGATTTGTGATTACTGATTCAATCTCCTCAGTGACTATAGGTCTGTTCAGATTTTCTATTTCTTTATGACTCAATCTTAGTAGGTTGTGTGTTTCTAGAAATTTTTGCATTTCATCAAAGTTATCCAGGTTGTTGGCATACAATTTTTCACAATTTTCTCTCATAATCCTTTTTATTTCTGTAAAATTAAATGTAATGTCTCTGCTTTTATTTCCATTTTTAGCTATTTGAGTCTTCTCTCATTTATCCATTGTCAACTTTGTTGATATTTTTGAAGAACTGACTCTTGGTTTCATTGATTTCTCTATTGTTTTCTGAGTTTTTTTTTTAAATCTCTGTGCTAATCTTCATATTTCCTTCCTCTGTTAGCTTAAGATTTAGTTTGTCCTTCTTTTTCTAGTTCCTTAAGTAGTAAATTTAGATTGTTGGTTTGAGATCTTTCTTCTTTTAAAATGTGAACTTTTACAGATATAAATTTCCCTCTTTACACTGTTTTTGCTGCATCCCATAAGTTTTGGTATGCTGTGCTTTCATTTTTACTTGTCTCAAGACATTTTCTAATTTCCACTATGATTTCTTCTTTGATTCATTTGTTTTTTCAGAGTGTATTGCTTAATTTCCATATGTTTGTGATTTTCTAGTTTTCCTTCTGCTATTGATGTCTAGTTTCACTCTATTGTAATTGGAAAAGATAGTTTGTAAGATTTTATTCCTTTTAAATGTATCAAGACTTATTTTGTGATCTAAAATATAGTCTATTCTACAGAATGTTCCATATGCACTTGAGAAAATAATACACAAATTCTGCTACTGTTGGTGAAGTATTTTGCATATGTCTGTGAGGTCCAATTGTTTTATAGTGTTGTCAAGTCTTCTTTTACTTATCGATCTTCTGTCTGATTCTTCTATCCAGTATTGAAAGTGCGATATTGAAGTCTTCTACTATTATGGCTCTTTCTTATGTGACTCTTTCTACTATTATTCTAGAGCTGTCTGTTTCTCCATTCAATTTTGTCAATGGCTGCTTCATATATTTAGGAAATCTGATGTGTGGTACATATATATTTATAATTGTTATATCTTTGTGGTGAATTGACCCTTTTACTGTTATATAATATCCTTCTTTGTCTCCTGTAACAGTTTTTGGTTTAAGTATAATTTAGCCTGGTATTAGTATAGCCACCCTTGCTCTCATTTGAGTACTATTTACATAGAATATCTGTTTCTAACCTTTCACTTCCAAGCTGTGCATGTCCTTAAATCTAAAGTGAGTCTTTTACTGGTTTCTAGAGTTCCCACAAGGTCACTTTGGTCTGCACGTTGTTATTTACTTGATATTTCTGTAGAAGAGTGAGAACCTGGAACTGGTTTGCCATCTTGCTGACATTGCTTCCACATAGCCCTTGATTTTTACTAAATCAAATATTGCCCTATTTCACCCCCTGGGATTTAACCTGCACCATCTCATTCCTAGAGCCCTGTGAAAACATCTTTTTCATAACACATGCCTTGTTTTGTATGAGAATAATTTCTCTTCCTCATCTGAGTATGAGAATCCTTGTGGACTTGCTGGAAACTGATTCCCAGGATCATCTCCTTGTGAATCTGGGTCAGAACATCTCAGGTGGACCCTAGGAATTTCTATCTTTAATAAGTGCCCTAGGTGATGCTTAACCAGACAACTTTGAAAAATAACGTAGTACAGGCTGCCATTGATATGGGAGCTGTCACTAAAATTTTCAGTGTTAGTATTTCCCACACTTAATGAAATGCTACTAGATAAAATAGTAATATCTAACATTTTTCCCACTTACTGCAGGCCAGACACTTTTCTGTACACTAGATATATATTAACTAATTTCATCTTTCAATTACCTATGAAATTGTTCTTATTATTATCACTCCATTTTACAGATGAGGAAACTGAGATATAGAAAGTATAAGCTATTTTCCAAGGTCACACATATGGTTAGTTATGGAGCCTGATTTGAACACAGGTCATATGGCTCTTCACTCTTTGTGCAGGTGCCCAGGCAGCTGTCACTCTTATTATCTATGTTTTCAATGTTTTATTACTTGAGGAAGTCTCCTCACAGACAACATGACATGCAAACTGGCATTAGCCACCTGAACTTCAGACATGCCTCAACTCCATCTTTTAGCTTTACCCTTGATGGTTTCCCAAAATGCTCCCACAGGACTTTCCTGCAGGTAAACCAAGGGTCAGTTTTAATTCCTTCTTTATCCTTGTGTAGCATTTGGCACTGTTGGCCACAGGCTTCTCCAGAGAACTCTCACGTTCAGACTCTGTGTTCTCTGACTTCTCTTATTGTTCTCTTTATGTGGGTGCTTTTCACCCATTAAATGCTGGAACACCTTGGAGCTTGTTTTCAAACCCTCTTCTCCTGGGCATCCTCACTAACAATATGCTTACAATTCCCAGTCCTAGGTCTTCATGCAATACCCAATTACTGGGCCATTTATCTACATGCTATTTCCTTTTAGATAGCTCTCTGGCTCACCCAACTCAGCACACAAAAAGCTGAGCTGGTCATCCACCCCACAGAGCTGCTTTCTTCTCAGCTATCCACTACATTATACAGCCAGGTGTCCAACCAGATCTGCGTGAGTTCTTAAGGCTCTGAGAGCCAGTCTGTTTCATAAGTACTTATAATTAATCAGGTTAATTTTCTACCAAACACCCAACTTTCAGTGTCTGGACACAGCAAAGCTTCATTTCACATTCACACAGTCTCCTATGGATGTTTCTTACCATGGGGCCATGTCTCAACAAAGTGCCAGTGGTCCTGGCCCCACCTCCCATGCCCCTCACCCCGGCCCTCCTCCAGATCTCCAGGATAACTTCTTTTCATCTCCAAAGCTCTGATCAGATGTCCCCTTCACTAGAGGTGGCTTCATGGCCCCTACATCAAAGTGGTGAGTTGTGAAACAGGGACAATAGGAGCCACTTTACAGAGCTGCTGGGATCTTATGAAAAGAAAATGGCAGTACATCCCCAGGACGATGCTCCAGGAGACATATGCTTCTTTTCTCTCTGCTCCACCTGTACCAGCACTCCACGTGAACAGCCCTGACCCTGCATGACAAGAGTTGGAGTGTTTGCCACCCTCCCAAGACTGTTGAACTTTCAAACTCAAGGATTTTGTCTCTTATCTTTGCCTCTCTAGAGCCCAGCATAATGCTGCTCTCATGGTGGAAGTTCAATAAACATGCATTCAAGGATTAAATGCAGAAGATAAAATGAGAAAAATGGAAGAAATTATAGGCCAGTAGTTCTCAAAATTTAGCGTGCATCAGAATTCCCTGGAGAGCTTGTTAAAAAGCAGGGTTCTGATTCAGTAGGTCCTACAGGACCATCAGCTTCTGGTCCTCCCACCTCCCTTTGATAGCCCCACTCTGAGGATTGTCTTTTCCAAGCCACCCTTGTGATAGATGCTGAGGTAGAAGGTATAAGATGTTAAGAAATCTTCCTAAAATCCCTGAGTCACTTTTGGTCACCCACCTTCAATTTCAGCTGACGCTGCTGTGGCCAGTTCCAGAAAGTTCAGAGTCTTCTTGCATTGGACAAGTCCCACCTGAGCTCTACACATCTTCCGGCTTCCTAATGGCCTCCAACAATGGCCAGTGGTCATCACTATCCTCTAGGAGGGCCAACCACCACCCATACTAACAGCTCTAACATGGAAGAATGAAAACAAAAGCAGAAGCTCTCTAGGAAAAAAATGATCCTGAAATGGTTTGGTGCGTGACTCACTGACGTTTGCTAGGTACCTACTATGTACAAGCACGGAGGTAAGGGTTAAGGGACCAGAGAGGAGTCTGATGTTCTGAGGACCCTGACCCCCACCCCGTCTACAAGGGAGGGAGAATGTAAGTAAACATGTTCAGAAAAGGACTAGAAGCACAATGGGAAAGGTATGAGCAAGACACAGGAGTGGAAAATTAACATTTGTTTCCACAAAAAGGGGAAATCAAAGAGACACTCTGGGCAGCATGACTTCCAGCCTGGACCAGACACATGAAGATGCTGGGAATGCTGGTCACAAAGACACCTGGAGCAGCCCCAGCAGCAGCTCAGACCTACCCCATCACTTCTTGCCACGGGCAGTCTGGCTCCAGGCATAGAAGGACAGTGTCTGCCTGTTTGCTTTGCTGTCTTCTCAGAAATACACTTCATTCTGAGATGCCTGCTAGATCTAGGGATTTAATAAAAAATATATTTGTTCAAAGCCAAGAAGGTGAATTTCCTATTTCTTGTCTGTTTTTAAAATTTTTATATTGCATTTTCCCTTTCTTATTCCTCAGTCAAAACATATGCTGTGGAGAGACTGAGGTCTTCATTTTATGAAGTTATTTCCAAGAGGTGTCCAGCACTCCTCAGAGGAGGTGATCTCCTGCTGACTTTTACATTATCCATCCATCTCTTCCAAAGCCACTGACTAGCGTTGATGAGACGGTATCACCAGCTCGATCACAGACCCAGGTTGTTCTGCGGTCTAACCTGGCTGCACGTTCCTATCACCTGGGTAAGTTTCTAATCCTCCAATGCCCAGGCCTCACTCCAGTGAATTAAATGTGTATCTGTAGGTTTAGCATCTAGACTTTGGCATTCTGTAAACTTCCCCATTGATGGACAGTCTCGCGTAGCCAGTGCAGGAGCGACAGCTCTTTCCCAGGGATGACCACCATCCCACAAGCGTGTGCAATGGTTCCCCACAGGGACAGGGCAGAGAGCACATGTCATTTAGTAGAATTCCGTCCTTCCACGCACAGAGACAAACTGGAGCATCTTTGTGTACCCACCGCAGACTCACACAGCATTTTTCAGCAGATCACCCAAGCAATGTTTGCCAAACCTGAACAAAAACAACATTCCCTTTAAAAGAAAGAAAACTCATCATGGATCTCCTGTCTTGACTTAATTATTCTCATTGTAATGTGACTTAAATATGTAACAACATGAAATTATGTATAAACTTCGTGCGCTTTTCAGCTTTTATATAACTATAATAATTTTCAAATCAAGGACTATAAAACTGCAGACCCCATAAAATACAAATAGGCCACATTAATTTAATGTGACAGGTGATGTCGTTTGGCAGAAACTAATTTGCCAGTATTGGGTTTAGAGCAGGAAGCTGTCACCTCTGGGCTCGTTTTAGAGATGATATTTCTGGATTATAATTTCAATTAAAAAAATACAGGGCATGTCTGTCCCATAATAACGCTGTTCTGAAGATATTAATAATTCCAAGGCCTCGTTTGCTGGCTCAGGACGGCCTGTCCCTTCAAGCCCAGGCACATCCTCTCTGGAAACACTTCTGTCTTAGGTCTTCAGTCAACGATCTAGGCAGCACCCTTAGTTCTTCTCTGCCCTCTCTTAATGCTGGGCAAGTCCTGTCAGCTCTCTTTCCAAAATACGCCCCAGCATCTCCGTGTCTGTCCTCCATCATGCCCTGCTGCACTAAGGCCCTGTCTGCTCACCAGCCTCCTGCCTCCCACGGCTGCTGGCCACCATCCACTGTCTACCTACACCTAAGCCATCCTTCACACGTGTAAACAGAACCCTGCCCTGGGCACCCTGTAGGAGTCCCAGTGCGCACTTGGAATAAAATCCACTCTCCTCTTTGTTCTACCCAAGACCCCTGCTCTGACCCCTACCCACTTCTCTATCATCTTTAGCTACTGCTCTACTCACCTTGGCTGATAACAGCACAGCCTTGGACTCTTTCTGCTTCTCAGACACGTTAGACACCTCAAACCTCGGGCCCTTGTGCCAGCCTGTGTCTCTGCCCGGAAGGCTTATGTCAGCTTCAGGCTGCCTCCTGGGAGAGGTGACAGAAACACCCACATGGCCAGCCAGTCACTCTCCAACTCCCTGAGGTCTATGTAGCACTTGGGGCTCTCTGCTATTGTGCATCGTCATTTCTTTGTGTCTTGGGGGAGGTATTTATTTACCTAATGCAAGCTACTGTAACAAATAATCCCCCCAAATCTCCTGGCTTAGCCAGCTATAATTAAAGTTTACTTTGCATACATATGAAATCAAAAATGATTGTTCTGGGCTTCCCTGGTGGCGCAGTGGTTGAGAGTCCACCTGCCGATGCAGGGGATGCGGGTTCGTGCCCCAGTCCGGGAAGATCCCACATGCCCGCGGAGCGGCTGGGCCCGTGAGGCATGGCCGCTGAGCCTGCGCGTCCGGAGCCTGTGCTCTGCAATGGGAGAGGCCACAACAGTGAGAGGTACGTGTACCGCAAAAAAAAAAGATTGTTCTGATGGGCAGGTATATCTCCTCCAGGCAGTGGCTCAGGGACCCAGCCCCGCCCATCTCAAGCTTTCTCCACCTTGACCACGTGCCAGAGACAGGAAAGTGGACCCAGCATCAGCCCTCAAGCAGCAGCCTCTGTTTTGGGCATGCCCACATCAGCATGTTCCGTGTGCAGAGTTCATTCCCCCACTACCACTCTCTTTACTAAATTCTTGTCAGCTATTCACTTTCCTGGCCTTTTGGTCTTCACTTGGTAGAGTAATGACATGAGTCCACATTCAGATGCAGGTATAGAAGTCATGGTTCATGTCTGTGTGATGGACAGCCAGATCATTCTTGATATGCTTCTATTAACCTTTGAAAGTTATTATCAAACCCAAAGCCCAAAATGTGTGTGTGTGTGTGTGTGTGTGTGTGTGTGTGTGTGTGTGTGTATGTAAAATAAATGAAGTCCACCCAAATGAGAAGGACCAAATGTTATTTATTCGAAGCTTGCTGTGGCAAGGGAGTCAGCCACCATTGTTGCCTTTGACAGAGACTCAAATCCTCACACAGAGCAAGAAGGGAAAGTGTCAAGTGCACGAAGCTGAGACAGTGGGCCTGGGGAAGCTGGAGGAGGGCCAAAAAGAAGGGACATCTCGTGCGATTGGTTAGGGAGCACATTTGACTTTCTCTGGTTGGTCCAGTGTTAGAAACAGGACAAGAAAAAGGGAAGCCAGTGGTCATCAACCAAGTTTCAACCATCCTGGGCTGGTTGCTATGGAGATCCCAGGTCAGAATTCTGCTGCTGTATGTGGTCTAGCCATTGTCTGTTTGCATATTCAATGTATCACTGCTTATTCAGTGTATCAATACCTATGCACATGTACATGTACAAATATACACACCCTTGTCCTCTATCAATGGACCCTCTACTTAAAAAACTTTGCATAGAAAAATGTCGTATTTCTCAGCACCTGTAATATTGTATTCACTCAACTGGTATTTATTGATGATCAGGATATAAGGGCAGCAAGAAATTGGGCTACACTCTAAGTATGCAGAAGCAAATGAGACACACATTGTCTCCAACCTCAAGAAGCACATAGTCTTATGGAAAAGCCTAATTGCTTAGATTGTAATGAATTATGATGTCACAGTAGAGCAGCCTGTCCTCCAGGAGGGCAAGTGTCATCTGCTGTGAAAGCACTGTGGGCAGGGGCAGGGGTCAGGAAAGGCACATAACCAGGCCAGGTCGAGCGACCTCCTGAAGATAAGACCTGAAGAAGTGGCTCGGGGCAGGTGCATAGCCCAGAGGTGACCCTCAAGGGCCACTGGGGGAGCCTCATGAGTGCCAGATGCAAGGAGGGAACCCTTCCAATGAAAAGGTGTCAAAACAGCCTGAAAAACAGAGACAGCAAACCATTCACACTGACCTCTGGGCAGAGGCTTCCCTCCTGTCCACCGGGTCATCCATCCCACAATATTTAGTCCTAAAGTCATTGTCCTGAGCCAGGGACCAGGTGTTGAGGACCAGCTGTGGCCAAGAGACAAGAGATCTAAGCTTTGATGGAAGGAATACTCTTAGGGTGAAACTGACAGCCAACACGTACATTTAAAATACACACACATTCGCATGCACTAAATCACACACACACACTCATACAACCATAGACACAAATACTTACCCAGACACATTCACTCACAAAAACTACACACACACACACACACACATACACACACACACACACACACACACACACACACACACACAGTGCTGCATACGGTAACAACCACTGTGGAAAAATGTAAAAGAGGAAGATAGAGAATGGAGGGTTGGGGCAGATCACAGTTTTCAATCATGTGATCTGAGAAGACAAGATCTGATACATGATCTGAAGAGGTGGGAACAAACCAAGACCTGAGACATGTGCTCCAGACAGAGGGAGCAGCAAGTGAACAGGGCTGGAGGCTCAGCTTGACATAATGAAGGAAAAGCCATGAGGTCAGAGTGGCTGCAGCAGGGCAGTCACAGGGGTCAGGTGAGGTCAGGAAGAAAACAGTCAGGATTTGAAAACCTGGTCAGGTCTTGTGAACAACTATAAGCACGTGGCTTTGCTTGGAGGGAAATGGGGAGCATTGGAGTGTTTGGGGCCGAGAGGTAACATGACCTGTCTTTGTCTTCCAGAGGCTTTCTCTGAGTGCTGCGTGAAGAACTGAAGGTAAGGGAGCAAGGGCAGCCTCAGGGAGCCCATGGGGTCGCTGTTGCACTGATCCATGCAGGACATGGCAGTGGCTTGGCCCAGGATGGCAGCCATGCAGTTGGGGAGGCGAGCCAACCCGTCATGTGGAAATTCGACTTCCACAAAGTCCCTTACATCTGCCCACCTCTCCCACCTGGACCTCCCCAATGCAGAGCAACCTTGCCAGGGCTGTCTCCACATGAAGCTGCTCTAGCCATTTCCACTCTGGCCAGGAGGATCCCCTCAAATTACACGTGGCCCACCAGCCAGGCCCCAACCCCCAAACTCTTCACACAGCAGATGATACTGGCACCCACAGCATCCCCTTATCATGTGTTTGGCACATACTAGGTATTCAGCAAAAATATGTGGAAGGAATAAATGAATTTCATATAAGGGTATCAAATCAGCTAATAAGAGCAAGAGAAGCCAGTAATGTCTAATCAATGCCTATAACCAATAAATATAATTTACTGGCTCAGCAAAGTAGTAAAAATCCATCAGCAGTCTTTAGCCCTGTGTACATAGTCTGCAGTAGAGCAATCTCTCTGACAGCAGTAACAGGAGGTTCCATAAGGCAGTCACCAACTCTGGGAACATAGGTGAATGTATGCTCAATGGTTCATCCATGTTAGTTTCTAAATAAAATAACGTTATCCTTATTTCCAGACTTTACAACCACCCTGCAGATATCCAAGTAACAAGGTGACTTTAGATTCTAATTTCACACCCATCCCAAACAATGGAAATCAGCTAAGAGCCTCTCCTTCTGTTAAGGAAAGGACAGAAATACTTAATCTGACCAAGTATCAAAATCAGCCTAGATGAACTAAGGACAGGAGTACAGGATGACATAGACCAGTGAATTCTATGAGAACTCATGGTTAAATGTTCATTCCATGCAGTTAGATCATTACAGAAGTGAGCTGCTAGGTGTCTTAGGTACCTCTTGCTGCTGTAACAAATTACCGTAAACTGTGTGGCTTAAAACAACATGAATGTATTATAATTCTGGAGGTCCAAAGCCCTAAGTCCATTTCACTGGGCTAGACTGAAGGTGCCAGTAGGCCTGCCTTCCTTCTGAAGACTCCAGGGAAACACCTGCTTTCTTGCCTTTTCCAGCTTCAGAGCCTCTCCCTTTTCTTGGCTCATGGCCCCTTCTTCCATCATCAAAGCACATCGCCCCAGACTCTGCTTCCATCCTTGCATCTTTGCTCTCCAGCTCCACCTCCGATTCTCCTGCCCCCTCTCTGATAAGAAACCTGGTGATAACATTGGGCTCACCCAGATATTCCAGGACAATCTCTGCATCTCAAGATTTTTAAGTTAATTCCAGCTTCAAAGAAACTTTTGCTATGTATGTAACACATCTGCTGGCTCTAGGTGTGAGGAATGTGAACATCTTTTGGGGGCCATTATTCAGCCAACCATACTAAATAAATTCCAAATAAAAGCGTGGTTTAGATCAATCTGCACATTCCTTGGAGAATCACTATTTTCCTTAAAACTCTTCAGGGACTCCTGCTGGAGGTAAAATGAGCCCTTTAATCTCCTGGCAATTTGATTTCCACATGGGGAGTTAGGAGCAAGAAGCAATTGGAAAAAGTCTCCAGTAGGTCCACAGAGCACTCAGCTCCTGGACGACAGCTGAGCCGGCTGGCGGGCACCGTGGAAACACTCTTTCCCTGCAGCTGCTTGTGAGGCACCTGCTCAGTGGATTAAGGAATGACTAGGTTTACTTGGACTTGGAAGCCTCTCAAGCCCTCCTTTAAATAGATATTTCCAGAAAAGTAAAATGGAAAAAAAGTGTGTATCTATTAAAATTTTATAATGGCCCTAAGACATGGATCACTGCCTGGATCCATGGGAACAACAAGAGGAGACGCCGGAAAGATGCATTAATACCATGTGACATCTTTTTCCCTTCAACTTGAACCTCTTCCCACACCTCCCCACCAGCCTCCATTCCAGTGAATTTTAAAATCTCTAGCTTTTGAGCTCTCCAAAACTCAAAGGAAGCCCCTGCAATCTTTATTTAAATGACTTTTCTGCACATAGGTTGTTATCTTCGAGATGTTCTGGCCATTGTTCACAACAGTGACCACCCAGAGGCAAGTGTGCGCGACTCCAATGCAGAGTCTTCCCTGGTTCTTACCATTTCCTTTTCCACATGCAAAGTCCATCACAAAACCTGCCAACTCCACTTCCGAACCACGTCTCAAACCTGCCCCAAGCTCTCCATGCCCATTGCCAATGGGCCAGTGCAAGCTGCACTGCCCTTGCCTGGACCACGTGACAACACCCTAACTGGCCTCTCCCAGCTTCCTCCTTCCTGGCCTCTTCTCCACCAGCTCCATCTGGGGTGACCCAGCCCCAGTTCTCCAGCCTCTACTCCATCCTTCCTCTCATTCACTCTGCCGTGATCTTGGCTTTCTTTATGTTTCCCAGCACATGCCACCACCCTCTCTCACACTGTAAAGCCCTGCACGTGCTGTTCCCTGCACCTCAACACCTTTCCCTTCACTCTTAGCAATGACAGCTCCCGGTCCATCAACCTAAATATCTCCTTAACTACCCCGGGTGAAGCAAGGGCTCTCCAACAACTCTCCTCCTCCCCTGTGCCCTGCTTGTTTCCTTCATGCTGCTTATCACAACCTGCAATTGTGATCAACCAATTGACTGATTAGCTCTTTCACTTGCTTCACTTCTGTGCCCCTAATTAGACTGTACAGGGAAGGGTGTGCTGCTTCCTTTTCCTTCCTTTGCCCATGTGCAAGGAGCTGCACCAGGAGTGACACTCTTGGCAACTCTCCATGTCTCCTGACTCACCCCTTCCAAGGGAGAATGAGGGACTTTTACTGGGAGAGAAATTAGGAATGCTTCGTGTCAGGAGCCCACCCTGTCGGCAGAGGGCCCGCGATCTGCTCTGTGCCCCTTTCACAAGCATTGAGGGTACAGCTGATGCCTGGTCACAGGTGAGTGAGTCCATCTCCTGGGTGTCCAGGACCAGCATCTCTTGCCTCACATATAACTTAGACTTGTCACTTAGGAGGCCAATATTCTAACTATCATATGCGTGACTCTTTGTCTTAGTTGTCAAATACTGTAGTTGAGATAGGATCCCCTAAAGTGTTTTTTATTACCCACTCCTCATGCCAAAACAACAACCAACCAAGCCCTGGCTGAGAGCTCAGCACATGCCCACTGCAGGCCTTGGTCCCTTGTGGTGATCAACAAGTCGTCATGAACAAATGCAGTGATGGTTTGAAAGGATTCCTGAGCGAGTGAGTGGATGAGAAGTGATGGGTAGAAATGCTTCTTGAGCAGGACAACAGCCTTGAAGGCAGAGCGAACATTCAGAGCTTACACAGAAGCGTGGGGTGGGGTGGGAGGCCTGCTGCCCTCTGGAGCGGGTTGCTTTAGTTTTTCATCGATCGTGCCCCAGGGGAGGAATCCTGCACCCGCTAAAGTGGGTTGCAGCCCCATGGGGTCCTGGCTGGCTCAGCCAGGTCAGAAGCACCTGGAGGTGGGCCTGCTTCCTGTGGATGAGAGCCTGGTGTTAGTGGTCAGTGGGAGCTGATGAATGTCCTCACTGCCCCTCACCTCTTTATTGACTTGGTCCTGTGATAATATTTGATTCCATGTGTCTTAGTCAATGCCGGCTGTCATAACAAAATGCCACAGGGTAAGGTGGCTTAATCAACAAACATTTACTTCTCACAGTTTTTGATGCTGTAGGTCTGAGATCAAGGTGCCAGCAGATCCAGTGAGAGCCCTGTTTCTGGTTTGCATATGGCCACCTTCCCGCTGTCCTCACATGGTCTTGCCTCTTGCAGAGGCACAGAGAAAGAGAGCAGGCTGACTGAGTCACTTCTCATAGGCCCACCAGTCCTGCTGGATTAGGGCTCCACCCTTATGACCTCACTTAACCCTAATTACATCCTTAAAGGCTATATCTAAATACAGTCACATTGGGGGTTAGGGCTTCACCAGATGAATCTGGGGGGACACAATTTGGTTCATAACATCACATGAGATGCTCTCACTACCTTTCCTCAACCCAAATCAAGTGAAGTACAGCCCACGAGCAGGTTCATTTCACCACAGGAATGTGATAACAAAGGAAAGACAGCTCTTTCCATGGAAACCAATCAGAGCATACTCCGAAGATGACATTTTAGATGGAAACCAATCAGAGCATACTGCGAAGATGACATTTTAGATTCTTTTTAATTGTCCTTGTACTTCTCCTTGAGACCAACTTGAACCTATACTGGAAAATGGGCCCATCTGCTACTCCTTTCATTTCTTTGTCTGGTCTAATTTCACCACAAGGATCCAGGGAGCTTCCATAGAAACCTACACGGATAATGATTTGTTCTTAAATACCACATCCTCAAAGAAAAATCCAATTTAAAATGGAGAGCAATAACCATATCCTCAGGAATTGGGAACTGACCTCCGATGAATGTATCTTTTTCAGATTATTATTTTGCCCTGAAACTTTGGATCCCTGCCCCTGTCTTCCCAAGGGACCAGAGTGCAGCCATGGATGCCTGTCCCACAAATAGAAGTAGAGATGTTCCTTCAGCCAGGGGTCAAGCGAACGGGCCGGCAGTCTTGGGTCAGGAAAATAGCCCTGCAGTGCAGGTGCTCATAGGATATGCTGCTTCCATAGTAAGGTTCCCACGAGCATGCCAGGGTTAAAGCCAAACTCCAAGACTATTTCCTTAAGCAAACCCATTCCAGGAAGTCAGAGATGAAAAAAACATTTCAAGAGAACAGCTCAACCCATGCAGAGCAGGAACTAGGAGATCCTGGATGCTTTAAGAAGACAAAAAAGTGCATTTGAATCTCTAAACTCTGTCTAAATATTTAAGGATATGAAATGAAGCTATGTGACTTTTAAGACATTTACAAAGAGATGAGGCTTTTCCTCCATTTTTACTTGGTGTTCGATTGATGTTTGTACTACAAACGTTTTTAAAGAACTGCTAAATCCTTTTCCATCAGAGTGCAAGCTACAGTCAGCCTCCTGAGCATACAGGATCAGGCTGGTGTCAATATGCTCATCACCTCATAAGAGTCACCCCTGGTAGGGCAACCATGGTGCAATGTTCACAGGTTGGGCTGTTAACCTAAGTCCACAAGGTGGTCCCCAGACTCTTCCTGCTTCCTTCCACCCCACTGACCATGCTCCAGAGTTCCTGAGAATCTCTGCTTTTCCTCCAACATTCCAAGAGAGTTCCCGCCTCATGGTCTTTGCATTCTCATATCCCCGCCTGGAACACTCTCCCCAGAAACCCACGTGGCTGTCTCACTCATGTTACTTATGGTCTCTGCTTAAATACCTCCTTTCATGAGGCATCTCTGACCATACTTTGATACTCTTCCTCATAGATCTTATCACCATATGCCATGTAGATATGCCATGTACTGTTGATTGTCCTGTGTCCCACCCAGGAAGTGAGAGCTTCAGGAAAGAGGCTTCATTCAATCGATTCTGTTGCCTGCTGTATCCCAGGTACCCGGAACGCAGCCTGTGCATAGCAGACACTCAATAAATACTTGCTGAATGAATGAATGAGCATATCACAGGCCCCATCATATCAGGAACTCCTAGAAAGCAGGCATTGTCTCATTTATATTCATTTATATTCACATGTTCAACAAATGCTTGGATTTGATTGCCTGCATCTCTTCTCTAACTTCATATGTGATGGCTTTGGGTGTGTTCGGCTTATCTCAGCTAGAGACAGGACTGGACTCTGCCTTGAACTTCTGTAATCAGCCTCATAGGTAAGACATGTGTCAGTTACTTGATGGACACTTGCATATAGAGGTCAAATGTTAGTGAATCTTTAGTGCTTTAGAAGTCACATCCAGAATGTTTAGGAACTCAGGATCTTCATTTTCTCTTGTTCTATACTTGGGGAGCTGGAGGTCTGGGAGTGTGGAAAGGTTCCTATCTGCTTAGATAGAGGGGAAAAAAACAGATATGCCCTATTTTTCTGAAAAGCTCTCTTAGGTGTTACATATGTCATGACAGGCCGATTATGCTGTGGTAACGATCCAGCTCACATCTCAGTGACTTAGCACAGCCAGCATTCATTTTGCAGTCATCTCAAGCCTGCCAGGGGACCAGGTATTTCTCTGCCTGTGGGACTGGCATTCTGAGCCACCAACAGTGTCTCCATATCAATACCTGCTTCCTGGATCAGGGAGGCAGGGGAAGGAAGAGAGGCAAGCACTGGTAAATAAATACATCCAGGCCTGGAAGGGACACGTCACTTCCACTCATGTTTCACTTGATCACAGCAAATCCAAGAGTCCAGGAGGTGCCACTCTCTCAGGCAGGTACAATGTAGATCTCCACGTTTGGGAGCAGCTGTGAGATCTGCCATGGGGCCATTCCATTTCTCTTTAACTTTAGAGAGACCACCCTGGTGTACAGACCCCTCTTAAGTCCTTTGGGGAAGAAGCCCCATCCTTCTGAACCACAGAACAGTTACCTATGGGTGCATCCACGATAGCATTGCCTCGAGGTAACTATGACCCCATCCAACCTACCCCAGGCCTTGACATCTGTGTGCCACTCTAAGCCACAGTACTAGATTAGATGATCTAGAAGAAGCTGTGGACAGAAAAGAGCCAAGGATCATGCCCTGGGAAGTGACAATGTGTAGACACTGGGCGTGTGGAAGGATCCAGGAAAGGTGCTGAGAACAAGCAGCTAGTGAGATGGGAGATGCAGAGAGTATGTCCAGGAAGGCACTGAAGACTGTGTTTCAAAGGGGAGGGAGGGACCCACCGTGCCAAACGCTCTTCTACAATGTGACCGTGTCACCCTTTCAGAGGCAAAGTTCATTTTTCACCCTCCCTCTTGAATCCAAATGGTTCCAGTGACACTTTGACCATCAAAACCCAGCAAAAGGATCCCGCATCTGCTTAGGTGGAGCCCGTAAGTGACCTGGCAGTTTCTGCTTTTTGTCTCCTGAATGCTCACCTTTGGAATACTCTCTTGTGGAACCCAACGCCACTCAATGAGAATCCCAAGCCACATGGAGAGGCCACATGCAGGTGCTATGGTCAAGGGTCATGATGAGCTCCCAGCCCACAGGCAACACCAACTGCTAGCTGGGTGAGTGTGCCATCTTGGATGCCCAGCCCAATCTCACCTTCGGGGACCATCTGACAGCGACCACACAAAAAGCCCACCTAGAACCATCCAGCTGGGCCTGGTCAACTAACAAAATCATAATGATTCATAGCAATACATTGTTGTTTAAATTGGGGGGCACCTTGTCATGCAGCAATAAATAGCTGGAGCCAGGACTAACCACTGGATTTAGCTATGTCAAGATCAAAGGTGACCTTGAAGGGGAAAAAAATCGACTGGAATGGACTCAAGGAAGAATGGGAAAAGAAATGAAAACAGAGAATCATTCAAGAAGTTTTGCTGTAAAGAGGAGCAGAGAAATGAGGCAGCAGCTGGAAAGAGTGGTTAGGAGATTTATTATAGCATGTTTATATGCTAATGGGAATGATTCCGCAGATAGGAAAATTGATGGTGCAAGAGTAAAGGGGAAATTGCTACAGTAAAGTTAAGGAGAGCAAATGAGTGTGGAAGATGATGGAGACTCTGTCCTTCTGTAGGAGCACTGATGACTCACCCCAGTGATGAAGGCTGTCCTCACCCCATGGGAGGCTGAAGCATCACCCAGGAGAGAGGACGGCACCCAGGGCTATACACAGAGGCTGACCAATGTGGCAGGGGGCTTGTGCAGGTTCATATCTGGAGGCTTGTGTTTTCTCTATGGAAGACATGTCATATCTTCAGTAGAGAGTGGGAAGGGAAAGGAAGAGTGGAAGGTGTGAGGAGAGAGAACTTCAGGGAGCCAGGCAGGGAAGCAGAGGGGACTGTGTGTGCTATGAGTGCTGGAGGAACACAGGTAAGGGCTCCCTGCCCATGAGGATGCTGGAGGGCTTCACAAGCAAGTAACATTTACAGGGAATTTTAGACAAAGAAGAATAATTTGCTGGGTGGATGCAGGTGGAGGGGTGGGGTGCTGATTTGAGAAAAGAAAATGTGGGGAAATATGGAAACAGGAAGAAACAAAAATGCTATAATGCAGGGACTGGCAAGATCAATGTGTGCTGGGTCAGGACATTTCCCAGCCTTAGCGACAGGCAGGATTTGCACAGGTGCAGAGGACAAACACTGGTGTCAAATACGCTGCAATAAATCTACTATTCTGGATATATGACAAGTGTTAATGAACCAGGGTATTTATTCATTCATTCAACAGACAATTATCATGCTCTATAGTAGTTTAAATTAGTTTGGGCTTTAAATACAAAGAAATATAACATTAGCTTAAAAGAAATAAAAGTTTCTCTTTTGTGTAAGACAGTAAAACTAGTAAAAGAAGTGTTGAGGTCACCAGTTCAGTTAACTACTAGTGTAATTTCAAAATGCTATCAAGAACACAAGCTTTGTTCTAGATTACATAGCCATTGTTAACATTTTGCCCTCTTCCTTGGGCTTCCAAATAGCTACCAGAGCTCCAGCCATCACATCTGCATTCCAGGGCACACTCACTCCTTTTAAGGAGATGTGCTAAACCCAGCTTTTGTCCTTCCCTAGATTTGCTAGGGCTTGGCTGCTACTCTATCACTTCCTCTCCTAGACTGGCTATCTCAACTGTCTCTGAGGTAAAGGCAGGCTGCATCACAGCTTCTATTGTTCCCACCACAGAGGATGATAGCAACTCTGGTACCCACAAAGGCTCTGACACTTCTCCTCACTTCTGGGCTCAGATGAAGCCTCACACCATTAGTGGTAGAATCTGGCCTTCCCCAAGGCTACCTCAGCAGTGATACAAACAGGACAGGAAGTAGGAGGTTGTATCCCATGGGTCAAAATTTGAAAAACAAGAGGTTTGAGACAGGATGCTGGCAGTTACACTGGTCTCCCTCCCTCCCTTAGATGGACTGTTCTGTTGGAGGGGAGTTCCATATGACCAAGTAAATTGCCACGCTTCTCTGGGAAGCTGTGGACAGTTCAGTAAGGCATCTCCTGTGTTTGCCATCTGTCTCTCCCACTGCAGAGTCAATTTTCCTGAATCCCACTGTCCTGGGATGACACGTCCCAATAAAGCCTCTATACGTATGCTTTGCAGGCTGTTCCCCAGGGAAGCTGGGCTGAACCAGGGGCTCCTCCAGAGTCCACACAATGCTTGGGGCCACATCTCATGGAGGAGGATGTAGGAACACGGTCACACGTAGCCATAAAGAAGCTGAGAAACATGGTCTTTCACTGACTGCTGTAATGAGCTCAGATAAAACTTTGAGCTCTTGTTACTAAGGAGGAATAGAGAATGGATGTTGGGGGAGGTAACCAGCAGGCTTTGGCAAAGCACACGTTCAGTGAGTGACCCTGCCTCATCTAGAAATTTAAGACATTACAAGGAATTTATGCTATGGACTGATATTTAACACAGCGAACTCACACCGGTAAGCATGTAACTGGGCTTTCAATTCAGACCTCCCTTTATTTATAAAGCAACATCAAGACAAATCTTCCTATAGCCCTGTCTGGTGGATGCCAGAGTGATCCTGGTGATTTCTAAGGAAACTGTGAAGGAGAGAGAGCTGTAAACAGACACAAAAGCTCCACAACCATACCAGGAATGACACATTTCCAGGGAAAGCTTAAGGTACAAATTCCTTGTATTTGCTGGCAGTTAAACCCACGCTAATATCAATCCCTTTTTCAGGAAAAGCAATCCTGTCCTGGTAACAGGAAGCAGGAGCTTGTGAGTTCCCATAGCTCTGCACAAACACAGGGTGCCCCTCCCAAGAACCTCTGCACACCCCCAAACACAGGGTGCCCCCAGTAACCTCTGCAGACCCCCAGACGCAGGGTGCCCCCAGTAACCTCTGCAGACCCCCAGACGCAGGGTGCCCCCAGTAATCCCTGCACACCACCAAATGCAGGGTTCCCCCAGTAAGCCCTGCATACCCCCAAATACACGGTGCCCCATGGTAACCTATGAGACAGCCAGTGTTCCTGGGGAGAAAAAAATTCCTGGTAAAAGCCAATGGAAATGCATTTAGAAGAAGGAAGGAGAAAAAGATTCAAGCAATTAACCAGCATTTTTACTCTTCTGCTGACCAAACTACACGCCACTTGCAGACAAACCCTGAAGACTGTGACATTCAACTTTCTGGGATAAAGTGCTGCTCGATGGCATTGGTTGATTTAACTGTTTCTGGATTTGAAGCTAAAATCTCTTGACAGTTTTCACTAGAAGTCCTTTATTGGGACTTGGAAGTTTTCTAGTCAGATATAACAAATACATGAAGTCTCCATTCATGTAAAACTTGGAGTCCGTGAAATGGTGAGGGGAGTTCCATATGACCAAGTAAATTGCCACGCTTCTCTGGGAAGCTGTGGACAGTTCAGTAAGGCATCTCCTGTGTTTGCCATCTGTCTCTCCCACTGCAGAGTCAATTTTCCTGAATCCCACTGTCCTGGGATGACACGTCCCAATAAAGCCTCTATACGTATGCTTTGCAGGCTGTTCCCCAGGGAAGCTGGGCTGAACCAGGGGCTCCTCCAGAGTCCACACAATGCTTGGGGCCACATCTCATGGAGGAGGATGTAGGAACACGGTCACACGTAGCCATAAAGAAGCTGAGAAACATGGTCTTTCACTGACTGCTGTAATGAGCTCAGATAAAACTTTGAGCTCTTGTTACTAAGGAGGAATAGAGAATGGATGTTGGGGGAGGTAACCAGCAGGCTTTGGCAAAGCACACGTTCAGTGAGTGACCCTGCCTCATCTAGAAATTTAAGACATTACAAGGAATTTATGCTATGGACTGATATT
The DNA here is from genome assembly GCF_003031525.2 of Neophocaena asiaeorientalis asiaeorientalis. Lineage (NCBI taxonomy): Eukaryota > Metazoa > Chordata > Mammalia > Artiodactyla > Phocoenidae > Neophocaena > Neophocaena asiaeorientalis. The sequence goes on along the minus strand of NW_020175675.1, from coordinate 1,430,016 downwards.
TAACACAGCGAACTCACACCGGTAAGCATGTAACTGGGCTTTCAATTCAGACCTCCCTTTATTTATAAAGCAACATCAAGACAAATCTTCCTATAGCCCTGTCTGGTGGATGCCAGAGTGATCCTGGTGATTTCTAAGGAAACTGTGAAGGAGAGAGAGCTGTAAACAGACACAAAAGCTCCACAACCATACCAGGAATGACACATTTCCAGGGAAAGCTTAAGGTACAAATTCCTTGTATTTGCTGGCAGTTAAACCCACGCTAATATCAATCCCTTTTTCAGGAAAAGCAATCCTGTCCTGGTAACAGGAAGCAGGAGCTTGTGAGTTCCCATAGCTCTGCACAAACACAGGGTGCCCCTCCCAAGAACCTCTGCACACCCCCAAACACAGGGTGCCCCCAGTAACCTCTGCAGACCCCCAGACGCAGGGTGCCCCCAGTAACCTCTGCAGACCCCCAGACGCAGGGTGCCCCCAGTAATCCCTGCACACCACCAAATGCAGGGTTCCCCCAGTAAGCCCTGCATACCCCCAAATACACGGTGCCCCATGGTAACCTATGAGACAGCCAGTGTTCCTGGGGAGAAAAAAATTCCTGGTAAAAGCCAATGGAAATGCATTTAGAAGAAGGAAGGAGAAAAAGATTCAAGCAATTAACCAGCATTTTTACTCTTCTGCTGACCAAACTACACGCCACTTGCAGACAAACCCTGAAGACTGTGACATTCAACTTTCTGGGATAAAGTGCTGCTCGATGGCATTGGTTGATTTAACTGTTTCTGGATTTGAAGCTAAAATCTCTTGACAGTTTTCACTAGAAGTCCTTTATTGGGACTTGGAAGTTTTCTAGTCAGATATAACAAATACATGAAGTCTCCATTCATGTAAAACTTGGAGTCCGTGAAATGGGAGCTGAATAAAATTACTTTCAGTGTACTGGGACCTAACTGCAGAGGAAAATATGTAAGATGACCCAGGCTTTCTGTTCCACAGGAAAAGGCATTTCAGGGAAGCTGGACAACAGTGGTGGAATAAATCCATCTGGTGTCAACCCAATTGTGTGGAAGGGATGAGCAATGCTCACCAATTATCATCATTTCACAGACCCCAGCAATCGACTTTGTCAAGGAAAGATTCCCATCCCCTATTTACAGATGAAGAAACCGAGTCTCAGAAGGTGCAAGGAGCTTGTTTGGGCTAGGCAAAAACAAATTTGCAGTTTGGTCACTTTTAGTTGAAAGCCAACAGTCTTTCCACCGTGATCTAAAAACAAGCTTTAGGCAAAAGAAATTCATTTGTGTCCATCTCTTTCCAAAGGGGACCACTGACCCATATTTCTGCAGGATCTGTGGAATATTCTTAGAAGTTTCAAGCTCCGGCCCCAGGAGAGTTCAGACCTTTCTTTTGTGTCTCCATTTCCAGCAGCAGGAAAGTAGTCCAGCAAGTAATAAGTGGTCAGGACAGGGTATCCTTCGCCATCCAAACTTCAGTATTGAAGCAGGAACCAAATATCGTTAGCCCCTGAGGGACGGATCTGCCCATGTTGAGTAGAAGGCATAGGTGTGAATGCTGAGGAAGAAATAGAACTTTCCATACACAAAGAGGTCTGCTTTGCTTGCCTGCATCGATTGACATATCATTAGCTTCAATGCAGTGTGATTCTTGTATTGAACAAAAAGGGACAAAGTCACGCTGGTCACGGTCATATTTTGCATCGGACCCCCGCTCGCCCATGAACAAGCCGTTATTGAGAACCTAGCAGGTGCTGCATACGATGGAGGTGAAATGGAGGTGAGTCTGAAAGAGTCCGGCACGGAGGAGAGGTGGTGATCCAAGAACTGTGCTGCTTGGAACCACAAAGCATGTCTTAAACAGCCATTCTAGGAGGTCTGACCTGCTGTCAAGTTCATTGTCTACCCTCAGGTGCCAGATGCTGAGCACATTCCCACCTCTCCTCCTGGTGGTATCCTTTGATCCACATCACATTCCCACGAAGTAGCTATCCCTGGATCCTGAGCTGGCCTGCTGAGGAAACAAGGTTGTAATAAATTCAAACAAATGTACCAGGATCACACCCCAATACTAGGACTGGGACTTTCACCTACATCTTTTGTATCCAGGTCTAGTGTTTGTTCCCTTTCACCAACGCCCTTTCCTGAATTCTAGGTTTTGTGAAGTCTCTAAGCAACAGTTACTAGGTCAGAAAATCTCTTAGTTTTTTTTCTTGCAAATGCACCATTTATACAGAGCTGTGATGAGCGCATCACCAGCTGGCTGCTTAGAAACCATATGCTGGGTGAGTCCACAGGACACATCAGCATCCGCTATGGATATGCATAGTCCATTGCTACTTGACACCTACATTTGAGAAGACTTTTGTACTATTAAAATTAGATGGAAATGTGATCTGCCAAAGTCCCGCTTAAGTGACCCTTGTTCCCAGGAAGAAGTATGGACCACGGTATGAGATTTTGAGTCTGTCTGCTAGGGCCTCTGCCTTTTTAAGTTTGGGGAAAAACAAAATAGAAATGTGGAACATTTACATACAACCACTTTTAATTAAGAACAGAGGGACCCATCAGTCCCTAATCAGTACTAAAACATGTCAGAGGAAACAGCACACACTGAAAAGAAAAGAATACAAGCCTTTGTGTTCATGTCTGGGAAGAGTCCCAGAGAGCTTCATTGCTCTGTCCACCCGGGCTCACCAGTGGGTCAAGTGTTATCCCAAATGACCCCCAGGCATTGCTTGACACTGATATCTCTGAAGGCAAGTGTCTGTGGTTCCTTCAGAGGACAATAGAGTTTGATGATAAGGAAGCATGAGTTATTTAGTAGTAATGTTCTTAAAAATGTCTTTTTAAAAAAGTGACCTGGTAACGAATGGGAAGATGTCAGAGAAGACTCCAGCCAAGACGCCTGGCAAGTGCTCAGAAGGAGACACAATTCTTCCTCCATGAGGACAAAGCCACACACCAGGAGCCCACATAATGCTGAGGCAGGTGTTTAAAGAATGGACACAGGTCGCCTACCCAGCCTTTTGGAGGTAAGAAGGTCCAAGCAGGTCACTGTATCTGATGTGTGAAATATCATGGAGGTGTCTTTCTCCCACACAGGGAATCAGCTGGGAGCCAGCACCCCAGGAGAAACACCTGTTTCTCATGCCCCACTCTCATTGATAAAATGCGACCCCATCAGAGATACAAAAAGCTACAGACCATAGAATTTTATGGTGCCATTGTTAATAAGAAGGTGGAAGGGGGAACAGATTTTTAAATGCTGCATATGACTGTCTCAAAAACCTCTAGCCCAGGGGCTTCCCTGGTGGCGCAGTGGTTGGGAGTCTGCCTGCTGATGCAGGGGACACGGGTTCGTGCCCCGGTCCAAGAAGATCCCACATGCCGTGAAGCGGCTGGGCCCGTGAGCCATGGCCGCTGAGCCTGCGCATCTGGAGCCTGTGCTCTGCAATGGGAGAGGCCACAACAGTGAGAGGCTCGCAAAAAAAAAAAAAAAAAAAAAACCTTTATCCCAGCTCAGAAGAGAGAAGAGTCAGTCCTTAGGTACCAGAAATGAAGCAGAGAGACTCAAACAGGAGCAAAAACCTATGCTTCTCCATGCCCCACAACCTGGAAACAGGCCCAGTGATATTCTGGGTGGGAGGTAGGATGTGGACCCACCCAGGCAACCAAGATCCCAGCATCTAGCTGTGAGAACGGAAGGGCTATCCATAAATGACCATCCCTCCCTGTGAAAAGAGGAGGTTAGAGGAATTCCAGCTGCCAGTCCTGGGATGTGTCAAGCAGGATTGCCATCTGCCTGCGGCTCTGAATGGGAAGAAAAAGGTTTCCCATGAGAAATCAAACCCTCAAGCTGTACCACATGCATGTAAGGATTCCAAATTTGCACTGTTCATATGGTTCAGGGGATCTTAAGCCAAGAAATGAATGTAAAAATTGCCCTGGATGGGTGAAACCTGGGGCCTCCCAGCAGAAGAAAAACAAAGCCATTCCATGGGAATATTTTCACAACCCATGATACACGTGACTCAGGCCTCCCACATGTGATCTGGGCCCCCAGTCTGCTCAGGCTTGGTCTCCACATGTCACTTCCATTTCTTGTTAAAACTCTGCTAAGCATGCAGATTGCAATCTCTGAATTTCCCACTAAAAAGGACCAAGGCTCCTTGAGGAATGGCTGACTCCACACCTGGGGCAGCAAATGTACAAGATGGGACAGAAACAATTGCTCTTATCTGAAAGCAAGGATGCTAATAAAACTATGAGGGTTGTGCAAAAATGAATCAGGAGCCATTGAGAATGGGATCTCATGGCCATAGAAGGGACAGTAAGAGCAACAACAAAGATCATAAGGGCTGTAGATTAAAACACAACAAGGTATTTAAATCCTTGAATACATAATGGTATTTTTTTCAAAAGTTATTACAGGAATTAACTCATTATCTTGAAAACTGGTAAATAAAGGGAAAGCATCAAAGATTTATCCTGCCTTCCCTATATAAACTTTTCACTGGGTATCAAGTAGCTAATGAGAGAAAATTTCCTCTTTATAGAAATTTTCCAGCTGATGAATGATGAAAGAATGCTAGAAATAGAAATCAAATTTTGTACAATTAATGAGGCTATGTATTGGGGAAATGAACTTCAGTGACTTTTGATATCACAAAGAGAGACAAGTAGATATCATGTACTGTCTGATGGAAGTACACACCATCTGTGAAATAGCCTCTCCCCCAAACAAATCAATCAATTCAATCTAAAGGTAAAATAAGACTCTGAATTCAACTACCAATATATAGGAAATACCAAAGACAGAAGAACAAGGTAAATAAAAATATGGGGAGGAAATCAACAAGATCCTAAGTGCTGGGAATTCTATGAGGCAAATAACTAAATTTGAGAAAATAAGCAAGAAAGATAAAGAGGGAAGCTATAGATTAAAAGAGAGTTATAAGGCATAGTGAGCTTTTCCAATGTAAGAATCTTATTGGAATAGTCATTCAAATAATTGGTAAAAATTTTAATTATAGAACATGGCCAAGTGAGATTGTGAGGTACACAAGACTGATTCAATATTAGAAAATCAATTAATATAATCCGCCACATCAACAGGCAAAAGAAGAAAAATTAGATGAACAAATCAATTGATGCAGAAAAAGCATTAAAAAAAAACACATCCATCCATGATAAAAAAAAAACAATTTCAGCATAGTAGGAGTAGAGTAGAACTTCCTCACCTTGATAAAGAACATGTACCAAACACACACACACACAAACAAAACAAAAAGCCACTATAGCTAATATCATAGTTAATGGTGAGAAACTAGATGCTTTCTCCCTAAGATGTGAGATAAGGCAAAGATGTCTCCTCTCTCCACTCCTACTCAATATTGTATTGGAAGTGCTAACTAGTGCAATAGGAGAAGAAAAGGAAATAAAAGATATATGAATTAGGAAGAAAGAAATAAAACTGATTTGCTCACAGGTAACATAGTTGTCTATGTAGAAAATCCCTAAGAATAAACAACAACAACAGAAAAACACACCTCTTGGAAGTAATAATTGAGCATAGCAAAGTTTCAGGATACAAGGCTAATAGAAAAAGTCAGTCACTTTCCTACACCAGCAATGAACAATTAGAATTTGAAATTAAAAACACAGTGTCATTCACAATAGCAATGCAAATGGATTTATATATAAATCTAACAAAAATTTACAGGATCTATATGCAGAAAATGACAAACTATTAGGGAAAAAATAAAAGATCCTGGTTGGAAGACTCTATATTGTTAAGAGGTCAGTTCTTCCCATATTGATTATAGATTCGATGAAATAGCAATAAAATGTCAGCAAAGGCCTTCCCTGGTGGCGCAGTGGTTGAGAGTCCGCCTGCCTATGCAGGGGACACGGGTTCGTGCCCCAGTCCGAGAAGGTCCCACGTGCCGCGGAGCAGTCCCAAAAAAAAAAAAAAAAAAAAAATGTCAGCAAACTATAGTGTCAGGGTCTAAAGTTTATAGGGAATAGCGAAAGATCTAAAATAGCCTAAACAGTATTTAACACGAAAGAGGAGGAAGAGGAAGTAGAGGAGGAGCAGCAGCAGAAGAACAAAGCTGAAGGACTGATACTACTTGATTTAAATACTTACTATAGAGCTACTGTAATCAAGACAGCATGGTACTGATGAAAGAAAAGACAAAATCAATGGAACAGAATAGAGAGCCTAGAAATAGCTGACACAAATATAGTCAACTGGTCTTTAATAAATTACCAAAGGGATTTAGTGGAGAAATGATAGTCTTTTTTAACAAATGATGCTGAAACAACCAGATGTTCATTAATGAAATCTAACATGCACAAAAAATAATGAAACTAACACATACCTTACACCTTTCACAAAAATTAACACTAAGATCAAAGACCTAAAATGTAAGACTGTAAAATTTCTAGAAGAAACGATAAGAAAATTTCTAGGTGATTTGGGGTTTGGTGATGTGTTTTTAGATAGACCAAAAGCACAACCTATGAAAATAAAACTTAGACTATATTAAAATTTAAAACTTCTGCTCTGCAAAAGACATTGTTAAGAGAGTAACAGATAAACCGTTTGCAAAACATGTCTGGTAAAGGACTCAAAGCCCAAACACAGGCATACCTTGGAAATATTACAAGTTCCATTCCAGACCATCCCAATAAAGCAAATATGGCAATAAAGTCAGTCACAAGAATTTTTTGGTTTCCCAGTGCACATAAAAGTTATGTAGTCTATTAAGTGTGTAACAGTGTTATGTCTAAATAGAGAATATACATACTTTAATTAAAAATACTTTCTTGCTAAAACTGTTATCATTTGAGCATTAGTGAGTCAATCCTTTTGCAATAGTGACAGCAAAGATCTTTGATCACAGATCACTGTAACAAATATAATGATGAAGAAAAAGTTTGAAATGTTGCAAGAATTACCAAATTGTCACACAGACACATGAAGTGAGCAAATGATGTTGGAAAAATGGCACTGATGTACTTGCTCAGAGCCCAGTTGCCACAAACCTTCAATTTGTAAAAAATGCAATATCTGCGAAGCTCAATAAAATAAAGCACAATAAAATGAGGTATGCTTGTATACCCAAAAATACTCTTAAAATTCAGTATTAATAAAAAAAACTACTTGTTTAAAAATGACTACAGAACCTGGACAGACATCTCACGAAGGAAGATATACAGATGGCAAATAAGCATATGAAAAGATGATCAACATAATTTGTCATCATAGAATGACAAATTAAAATAACAATAAGACTACACACCTATTAAAATAGCTAAAATCCAAATGGTGGTGAGTATGTGGAACAACAGGAACTCTCATTCATTGTTGGTTGGAATGCAAAATGGCACAGCCACTTTGGAAGACAGTTTAACAGTTTCTTATAAAGCTAATCATAGTTACATGAGCCTGCTGGGGCTTCCATAACAGAATACCACAGACTGGGTAGCTCAGACATTACAGACAGTAAAGCAAAAGAGTAATAAAAAGTCTTAACTTAATTATAAAAAGAATAACTTCTCAAGAATTTATAATACTATTATCCTTGGGAAGAGCTAACAGCATAGCCTCAAAAGAATTAAAACAAAAATTAACATAATTTCCAGAAGAAAGTGAAAAATATATAATCATACTAAGAGATTGTATTACTCTCTCAGAAAATGAAGCAGACCAAAAAAAAAAAAAAAAAAGTTAGGAATCCTGCTGAGTATACCAATCTAGGAGACATATGCAGGACACTGCATCCAATAAATGGAAAATGCAACATGCATTTCAAGTATGCATGAAATGTTTTCTAAAAGAGACCACCCACTTGACCACAAAAGAAGTGTCAACACATACTCCAAAGTCAATATCATGTAGACCACATTCTCTGTCAATCAGATGACAAAATCAGAAACTAATGCCAATAAAATAACTGAAAATATGCCTTATATCTAAAAATTTTAAAGCATATTTTTAAAAAAAAATGTGTGTGTATCACCAGGTCATTTTGCCTTTTGCCATGTCAACCCACCATAGGCTTGCTGACTTTCAATTCTAAGCTCCTCTCTCTGGTCCCAGGGAGATGAAAGGGAAACTTCTACAACTCACTCATGGTTCTGGGACCAAGGGTACAGTGGGCAGGAGGGGGGTGGGACTGGGATGTGGTATTGCCCACACCATCTCTCACAGCCTAAACATGCAAAACTGACATTTCCTCTCTACTGAAGCTTTCCCAGATTTATGAAAGGTCCTCCTTGGTTGGTATCCTCCAAAAGACCCAAAAGACCCAAAAGGAATTGGGATCCACTCTTCTGAGAGCCCCTTACCTGCATCATTTTTGTCTGGAGAGAACAAAGCCAGAAAACACATAGCTGACTAACTGCTCTTCATTATCCCTCAGGCCATTTTCCTGGAATCAGGTTTATCTGATTCTTCTTTCTGGCAACTGGAAACTTCTCTATGTCATGCCCTCTCTTGAAACAATTCTCTCCTTTCCCAGTGAAAAAGACTTATAGCTTAAAATTAATGTGTAAGGGCTGCAACATGATTAATAAGAATTATTAGTTTTACTAATATTAATTAGTAGCAAATTTTATATCTCATTCATGTTTTCAAAATATATCCACATTGTACATATCCATACTGGAGAGGGACAAAAGTCTACACATGGTGATGGAGGAATGAAAGATGAGAAGGGGTAAAGGTGAGCTAATTTGCTCATGGTTTTTAGTGAGGTTTCAATAAATACTGTTGTTCTTGTTGCTGCTTCTAACAATGGTAACTCAAAATACAGATGTTTTGACATCATTTAAAGATAACCAAAATAAGAAAAATGTATTCTAAATTACCAAAGTAAGCGAGAAGACTATGGAACAAAAGACAGAAAGGAAAAGAAACATTTTTAAGTAAACAGTAGATATGAGATAAAATTAAGACCAAATTGATTTGCTATGTTCATAAATGTGAGATAAACTTATTTGTTTAAAATAGAAAGAAGTTCAGAATAGGTTAATAAAGAAAACCCAACTATATGTTACAAAAAAAAATACAAAATAATATTCAGAGAAAAATTTGTAAGCCATTCATATTTATATTACTAAACAGAAGTAATAATTTTATGAGATGGATCAATTAGTCTACTGTAGAATAGACTATTATTTAGGTAAACATATATTTGCCAAGGTGACATCAAAAGAAATTGGAAACCTAATAAGTCAATAACCATGGAAGAAATTGCCTAAGCTAGCTAAAACCTACCTGGACCCCAAAATACCTTATTTAGATAGTTTTATGTGGGAAATCTTGAAAATTTTCAAGGAATAAATAATTTCACTAACAATCTTTTCTAGAATACAACAAAGAAAGAAATCTTCCAGATTCTTTTTTTCAAGGTCATCAAGATACTAATACTTACATTTGACTATATGAAACAGAAATAGACCAGCCTTACATAAGAAAGCAATGTCAACATCTCAGCAAATATAATTCAGTAGTATTTTAGAAGGAGAACACACTCTACCCAAGTTGAGTTCATTCCAGTAAGGCAAAAATGGTTCAGTGTTAGGAAATCCACTTATGTAATTCACTGTATCGGTCAGGGTTCAGTTACAAAAACTAGAATCCTCTCTAGCTCATTTAGTACAGAAAAAGATTCATCGTGGGCTGTTGAGTGGCTCACAGAAGCCCAGGCAGGACTGGGGAAACAGATGCCAGGATGAGATTTTGGAACAACTCCCAAAGCAGACTAGCTGACTGGGTCAGGGAGGGGCTGCTGCCCCCTCCACAATCAGAAAGCACCACCCTGCCACCGCCAACATGGAGAAGGCCACAACCAAGAAGTTGCCTCCATTGGAAAGCCACTAGGATCAGGACGTGGTCTGACTGGGAAGACAGCTGCCACCTGCAGGGTCACACCACCCTGCTGTAACCCGTCGAATGGGTGCCTTGTGTCCTGCTGGTCAGTCTTCACAATCCCAGAGACTGGACCCTGCCCTGCTCATCCCTCCACCAGTAAGACAACGTCTCCACCACCATGATTCTCAGCAGAAACAGCATATGCAGCAGAAGTGCAGCCTTCACAGCCCTCTGTGTTGCAAATCGAAGGCCAAAGCATGTGACATTTAAACCTAAGTCGAACAGAGAAGCCCGACCTGAAAGGGATCTCAGAATCATGCATTTGAGCTTTCCTGTCTCTGCTGTGCAGGAAGACAGTCTAGGAAGGGAGAGTGGAGTCATCATATGTACCCAGCCACTCTGTGGCTTCTCAACATCCTTCTGTGCCATTCCCACAGCAGTCACACTCCAAACAATGGCACTGATCTGCCTCTCCTTTGAAATGCGACCCTCCCCACATCAAAGGAAGACACCCGCCTCTCCCTTGAAGTGAAGACCCTGGTCCCATCTGTCACTGCATCATAGCTGAGAGATGTTCTCTCCTCGTCTAGCTCCATAAAAACCCAAACTCGGTATCCTGTAATAATCTAAGGGCTAAATCATAGCATTAAAACCAATAGCACACCCTAAATAAAACAGTAGGGGGGAAAAAGCAGAGGAAAGCTGGTAAACATACATAAATATAAACCATCCAATGAGAAAACATGTATGGGAAACAGTCTTAAGTTCAGCAACTGGTCATGAGGCCAATGTTGACACGAAATGGATAGATAGACGACAGATTGATAGACAGAAATAGAAAGATGTTAGGTCAGTTTATTATTAATTATAATGTATAGCAACTTGTTGAGATATAATTCACATACCATATAATTCACTCATTTTAACAGAACAGTTCAATGGTTTTTAGTATATTCACAGGCTTTTGCAAACATTATCACAATCACTTTTATAACATTTTCATTATCCCCAAGAGAAATCCCATATCCATCAGCAGTCCCTGCCCATTTTGCCCTAAACTTTCCCATTCCAGCCCTAGACAACCACTACTCTATTTTCTGACTCTTTAGATTCACCCATTCTGGATGTTTCATATAAAGTGAATTATCCAATATGTGGTCTTTCTGGACTAACTTCTTTCATTTAGCATAATCTCTTCAAGATTCATCTATGCTGAGAGAGAGCTTCAATATAGCAGAAGAATAAGATGCAGAGATCACCTTCCTCCCCACAGATACATCAGAAATACATCGACACGTGGAACAACTCCTACAGAACACCCACTGAACGCTGGCAGAAGACCTCAGACCTCCCAAAAGGCAAGGAACTCCCCACGTACCTGGGTAGGGCAAAAGAAAAAAGAATAAACAGAGACAAAAGGATAGGAACAGGACCTGCACCAGTGGGATGGAGTTGTGAAGGAGGAAATGTTCCCACACACTAGAAGCCCTTTCGCGGGCAACGACAACGAATCATCCCAAATTGAGGAGGTGGACTTTGAGAGTAAAGATATATTATTTTTTCCACTTTTTTTTCCTCTTTTTGTGAGTGTGTATGTGTATGCTTCTGTGTGTGATTTTGTCTGTATAGCTTTGCTTTCACCATCTGTCCTAGGGTTCTGTCAATCCATTTTTTTCTTCTTTCTTTTTACTTTTTAAAAATTTTTTCTTAATATTTATTTTTTAATTTAATAACATTATTTTACTTTATTTTATCCTCTTTGTTTCTTTCTTTCTATTTTTTCTCCCTTTTATTCTGAGCCATGTGGATGAAAGGCTCTTGGTGCTACAGCCAGGAGTCAGTGCTGTGCCTCTGAGGTGGGAGAGGCAACTTCAGGACACTGGTCCACAAGAGACCTCCCAGCTCCACATAATATCAAATGGCAAAAGTCTCCCAGATATCTCAACCTCAATGCCAAAACCCAGCTTCACTCAACAACCAGCAAGCTACAGTGCTGGACACCCTTTGCCAAACAACTAGCAAGACAGGAACACTGCCCCATCCATTAGCAGAGAGTCTGCCTAAAATCATAATAAGGCCATAGACACCCCAAAACACACCACAAGATGTGGACCTGCCCACCAGAAACACAAGATCCAGCCTCATCCACCAGAACAGAGGCACTAGTCCTCTCCATCAGGAAGCTTACACAACCCACTGAACCAACCTTTGCCACTGCGGACAGACACCAAAACAATGGGAACTACGAACCTGCAGCCTATGAAAAGGAGACCCCAAACACAGTAAGTTAAGCAAAATGAGAAGACAGAAAAACACACAGCAGATGAAGGAGCAAGGTAAAAACCCACCAGACCTAACAAGTGAAGAGGAAATAGGCAGTCTACCTGAAAAAGAATTCATAATAATGATAATAAAGATGATCCAAATCTTGGAAATAAAATAGAGAAAATACAGGAAACGTTTAACAAGGACCTAGAAGAACTAAAGAGCAAACAAACAATGATGAACAACACAATAAATGAAATTAAAAATTCTCTAGAAGGGATCAATAGCAGAATAACTGAAGCAGAAGAATGGATAAGTGACCTGGAAGATAAAATAGTGGAAATAACTACTGCAGAGCAGAATAAAGAAAAAAGAATGAAAAGAACTTAGGACAGTCTCAGAGACATCTGGGACAACATTAAATACACCAACATTCGAATTATAGGGGTTCCAGAAGAAGAAGAGAAAAAGAGAGGGAGTAAGAAAATATTTGAAGAGATTATAATTGAAAACTTCCCTAATATGGGAAAGGAAATAGTTAATCAAGTCCAGGAAGCACAGAGAGTCCCATACAGGACAAATCCAAGGAGAAACACACCATGATACATACTGATCAAACTATCAAAAATTAAGTACAAAGAAAAAAATATTAAAAGCAGCAAGGGAAAAACAACAAATAACACACAAGGGAATCCCCATAAGGTTAACAGCTGATATTTCAGCAGAAACTCTGCAAGCCAGAAGGGAGTGGCAGGACATATTTAAAGTGATGAAGGAGAAGAACCTCCAACCAAGATTACTCTACCTAGCAAGGATCTCATTCAGATTTGATGGAGAAATTAAACCCTTTACAGACAGGCAAAATCTAAGAGAATTCAGCACCACCAAACCAGCTTAACAAATGCTAGAGGAACTTCTCGAGGCAGAAAACACAACAGAAGGAAAACACCTACAATAACTAACCCAAAACAATTAAGAAAATAGGAATAGGAACATACATATTGATAATTACCTTAAATGTAAGTGGATTAACTGCTCCAACCAAAAGACATAGAGTGGCTGAATGGATAAAAAAAACAAGACCCATATATATGCTGTCTACAAGAGACCCACTTCAGACCTAGGGACACATACAGACTGAAAGTGAGTGGATGGAAAAAGATATTTGATGCAAATGGAAATCAAAAGAAAGCTGGAGTAGCAATTCTCATATCAGACAAAATAGACTTTAAAATAAAGACTATTATTAGCCACAGCAATCAGAGAAGAAAAAGAAATAAAAGGAATCCAAATTGGAAAAGAAGAAGTAAAGCTGTCACTGTTTGCAGATGACATGATACTATACATAGAGAATCCTAAAGATGCTACCAGAAATGTACTACAGCTAATCAATGAATTTGGTAAAGTAACAGGATATAAAATTAATGCACAGAAATCTCTGACATTCCTATGCATTAATGATGAAAAATCTGAAAGTGAAATTAGGAAAACACTCCCATTTATCATTGCAACAAAAAATAAAATATCTAGGAATAAACGTACCTAAGGAGACATGTATGCAGCAAATTATAAGACACTAATGAAAGAAATTAAAGGTGATACAAATAGATGGAGAGATATACCATGTTATTGGATTGGAAGAATCAACATTGTGAAAATGACTCTACTACC
>NW_020175675.1:1415677-1416042 GCF_003031525.2 Neophocaena asiaeorientalis asiaeorientalis | reverse complement strand
CAGTATGGTAGTGGCACAAAAACAGAAATATAGACCAATGGAACAGGATAGATAGCCCAGAGATAAACCCATGCACATATGGTCACCTTATCTATAAGAATATACAGTGGAGAAAAGACAGCCTCTTCAAAAAGTGGTGCTGGGAAAACTGGACATGTCCATGTAGAAGTATGAAATTAGAACACTCCCTAACACCATACACAAAAATAAACTTCAAACGGATTAAAGACCTAAGTATAAGGCCAGACGCTATAATACTCCTAGAGGAAAACAGGCAGAACTCTCTATGACATAAATCACAGCAAGATACTTTTTGACCTACCTCCTACAGAAATGGAAATAAAAACAAAAATAAACAAATGGGA
>NW_020175675.1:1414558-1415318 GCF_003031525.2 Neophocaena asiaeorientalis asiaeorientalis | reverse complement strand
TGCTTTGTGACCGCCTGGAGGGGTAGGATAGGGAGGGTGGGAGGGAGGGAGATGCAAGAGGGAAGAGATATGGGTACATATGTATATGTATAACTGATTCACTTTGTTATAAGGCAGAAACTAACACACCATTGTAAAGCAATTATACTCCAATAAAGATGTTAAAAAATAATAATAAAATAAATAAATACATGCACTAGGAAAAAAAAAGATTCATCCATGCTGTAGCATGTATCAGTGCTTCATTAATTTTTATTTCTGAATAATACACCATCATATGAGCATGCCACATTTTACTTATCCAACCATCGGTTGAGTCACTTCCCCTTTTTGTCTCTTCTGAATAATCCTGCTACTCACATTTTTGTGTGGACATGTGTTTCCTTTCTCTCGCATGTAGCCTAAGAAGTGAAATTGACTGGTCACATGTTAACTCTATGTTCAACCTTTTGAGGAACAGCCAGACTGTTTTCCAGAGCAGCTGTACCATTGTATATTCCCACTGGCAGGGAAAGATGATTCCAATTTCTCTGTGTCCTCACCAACATTTGTTATTATCTGTCTTTTTGATGACAGTCATCCTTGCGGGTGTGAAGTGATAGCTCCTTGTGATTTTGATTTGCATTTCCCTGTTAGCTAATGCCATTGTGCATCTGTTCATGTGTTTATTGACCACTTTTATATCTTCACTGGAGAAATATTTAGCCAGATCCTTTCCTCATTTTTTTTTTTTTTTTTTTTTTTTTTTTTTTTTTTTTTT
>NW_020175675.1:1404787-1414368 GCF_003031525.2 Neophocaena asiaeorientalis asiaeorientalis | reverse complement strand
AGCCGCTCCGCGGCATGTGGGATCTTCCCGGACCGGGGCACGAACCCCGTGTCCCCTGCATCGGCAGGCGGACTCTCAACCACTGCGCCACCAGGGAAGCCCCCTTTTCCTCATTTTTTAATTGGGTTGTTTAATGTCTTTATACGAAGAAGGGAGATCACGTATACAGTAATGGAGGGGTTCTATTAACCCTTTACTCCCAATTTTATGATTCTGCAATTGTTCTTGTGGATATGAGTTACCATCTGGTGGCATTTCCTTACTTCAGTACAATTTTGTGATCTTACTGTCAAATATATCACATTTCTGCTGGAGACAAGTAGACAGACATCCATCCAGGGAAGACTGGGTAAATAAATCACAATCCATACTATAGAATACACTGTGGTCTCTTAAGAAACCAGAAGAATCAACATGTGCTGATGTGGAACTGTGTCCAGCACATACTGTGATGTAAAAAAAAAAAGTGCAGAGTGCAAAACAGTACCCACCTGTGGCTTCCATTTGTGCAAAAGTACATACACACTGAGACATCAACAGCTATGCATTGAGCTAGTAAGTGACTCCCTCTGGCCATGGCCAGACGCTTATATACCCCTCATGGGAATCACTGCTGTTTCTGGGTTTATAAGGAGCATGAAATTCCTTTATTTATCTTTTTAAACCTGATAGATAGAGACACAGACAGCCATGTCCTGAAAGGCAGGCCTTCTTGGTGATGAGAGACCACACTGCCACAGACTGTGTGCTGAGCTCACGAGGGGCCGTTCAGAGTCTCAGCAGGAAGAAAGAGTCTTCAGATTTGTGGTCCTGATGAGAAATGACCAGTTTCTTGAGGAGACTTGGGCTTCCCTTCCCAGGACAGCTGTTTCAGTCAGAAGGATTGAACAGTAAGGCCAATAAAAAAAGAGAACCAAAGTCATTTCACTCACAGGGAAAATCTTCAAGGGTAGGGGATGGCCCAGAGCTGGCCTTCCCGGTGCCTGCCAAGGGGAGAGCTCTTGCTTCTTACGGGATGCCACACCCCTCTGCAGGTCCCCACAACCCAGGCTCCCAAATCCATCC
Organism: Neophocaena asiaeorientalis asiaeorientalis; assembly: GCF_003031525.2. Taxonomy (NCBI): domain Eukaryota; kingdom Metazoa; phylum Chordata; class Mammalia; order Artiodactyla; family Phocoenidae; genus Neophocaena; species Neophocaena asiaeorientalis. The sequence goes on along the minus strand of NW_020175675.1, from coordinate 1,413,303 downwards.
GCTCTCCTCCTGTCCCATCCCATGTGCTCCTGGATGAAGCCACTCTCCGGAGAAACGACCAGTTCATTCATTAGAGTCATTCACAACCTTGTGAAAATGAGAGACTCAACTCCTCCAGGACATATATTTTACTTTAAAAAAACTCAACTCAGAAACTACACCGAGATGGTAAAATGGGCATTTATGAGAGCACACACACACACACACCCTTGGAAAATACACAATGGGTCCTCCAGGTGGACTTGAGTTGTGAGAAATTCTCCAGAGGTAGAAGCCATTGGGGTCCGAATGTCAGGAGCTGGGGAAGCCCCACACCAGAGCACAGGCGGGACGCAGCGGCTGCTGGGACACAGGGGACCACAGGCTGCCCCCAATGTCAACAACAGCAAAGGTACTTTCTCGGCTGCATCACAGGCAGGATGTAGCCCCGGACTCAAACTGGGAAGAAAACGAATCCGGTGCCTGAGAGGGCAGGCAGACTTCAGTTAGCTGTCAATTGACACAAGGGACACAGGGAGCAAAACAGACATTCCAGCTTCTCTGCTTTTGGCCTGGGGTGGTGGGGAGAGCGGGGAGAACACGGGGGCACATGCAGGCCAGGCCCTCTGCACCTCTCCCTGCTCCAAGCAGGGCCTACTCACTGCACAGTGAGGCCTGGCCCAGTCAGCAGGAGCCCAGCAGTTCTGCCCAATGCTGGGGCATATTAGAAGGCTCACAGGCTGTCACCCCAAGCCTCGTCCCTAACGTAGCCTTTGTCAGGAGGAAGACGGCAGTGAGGTTCCCATCAGCCGCGTCTGTGATTTCTCAGTTTCAGAACCTGGATAGAGAGGAGGGTGGGCCCCTTGGGCACCTGACACTTCACTTTCACGACCTCCTAAAAGAGGCAGGGCTGGGTCTCCCTGGCGGCGCAGTGATTGAGAATCTGCCTGCCAACGCAGGGGACACGGGTTCGAGCCCTGGTCTGGGAAGATCCCACATGCCACGGAGCAATTGGGTCCGTGAGCCACAGTTACTGAGCCTGCGCGTCTGGAGCCTGTGCTCCGCAACAAGAGTGGCCGCCATAGTGAGAGGCCCGCGCATCGCGATGGAGAGTGGCCCCCGCTGGCCTCAACTAGAGAAAGCCCTCGCACAGAAACGAAGACCCAACGCAGCCATAAATAAATGATAAATAAATTAAAAGAAAAAAAAGAGGCAGGGCCCATGGCCCTACTGAGCTGTCCGAGAGGTGCTCCCTGGCCACAGAGGAAGAGGCCCTTGTTCCAACCCCCAAGACACCTCCTGAGGGACAGGAAGCACTGGCCTATGTCTGCAGTTTTCAAGTGTGGCCTGGGAGTTCCTGGGGGCTCCCTGAGACCTTCTCAGGGCCGGATAAAGTCAAGACTGTTTTCATAATAATAGTACATGATATGCCCTTTTCATTCTCACATGGGTGTGCACAGGTGGGCAGTGGACATTTCCAGAGGCCACATGATGCGTTAACAAGTCCATCACTCCAGCAAGCAAGTGCATGTAAGTGGATTCTTGTGTTTTAAGACTGTTTTAGTTTTGATAGCTCATGTAGTAAATATTGTTAGTTACACCCACACAAACAAAACTCTCGGGGTTCTTCATGGTTTTTAAGAGTGAGCCCAAAAAGTTTGGGAGTCAGACATGCAGATGCCTCTATCTGAGCATCCTCACCTGCTCAATGTTCGCTCCTCAGGGAGATGGATGAGTCCAATTCGACATCCCCATGGCCCCTGCTTCAACTCTCACACTCCATTCTCAACAAGAGAGACCATAAATGTCTTGAGTCAGAGCACGTCCCTCTCCCATTAAAATCCATTTAGAACAAGATTCAGATGCTGACGTGGCTGAGAAGGTCCCAGGGAGGCAGGGGATCTAACAAAGGGGTCAGCATGCTCTGGTTTGGGGGGATCCAAAAAGGGACGGTCCCATGAAGAAGATGCATTTCTTATGATCAGAGCTAAAGACTGGGGTATCTTCTCTTACAGAACCTGCTGAGCTTTTCCAGCAAATTAATTTCATCCAAAAACTATTTAAATTTTTTTATTTTATCAAGTTAAAACATACATGTAGTATTTGGAAAAGAAGACTGAAAGCTGCAAAATAATACTGAAAGAAATTGAAGAAAAGTTAAATAAATAAGAGATATACTAGATTTTTGGGACAGAAGACTCAACATTGTTATCGTGATGACTCTCCCCAAACTGAAATGTGGATTCAATGCAAGAGATTCCAGAACTCTCCATCATGAGCCCTGATTCCTTCTTGTAAGTCATCTCCAAATTCCCCACAGTCTGCAGGCAGCCCACACTGGCACAGCAAGTTCCCACGGCTCCCACCATCAGCTCCAGCTCAGCTGTGGGCCTGAGGTCACCCTCTGGGGTCTTCCTTCTGGGAAGCCCTGGTCATCCTGAAGCTGCCTGTCCTGCTCCTATTTCCACAGATGCTAAGGTCTGTCCTTTATTTTCCTGAAAGTCCTTTCCCATGACACTTCCTCAGTATTCCCACTGCTTCACCAAGACCATGTCTGCCAGCTGAACCCCCCAAAGCTCTCCTTGGCATGCCTGCCCCATCTGCAGAGGGTCCACCTCACTAACTTCTGAGAACTCCGCTGTGGGTATTCTTTAAGTAAAGCACTAAGTATGGCCCCAGTGTCCCTCCGAAATCCCTGTCTTCCCAACTCCCCCAACACATGCCCTGTCCTCCAGAAAGGTTGGTGCCTCTATAGCCCAATCAGCCCACAACACACTTTCGCCCAAATTCTGGCTTGGTGCAGGCAGTTCCTTCTGTCAATTTTGCATCCTTTTTCCTCTTCACTGTCCCCCTTATGCAAACCTTCCTTGGCCTTCAAGGCCTAGCTTTGATGTCAGCCTATAGGTCTTTCCATTTCTGGAATCCTGATCCAGTTGCATTCTGTAGCACATGCTTTGGAGTCAACGTTCCTTTAGTGATAACATGCATTGTGCCTTTGACATAAGATTTTCTTACATGTCACAATGGCCAAGGGAGGGAGACATTTTTTTTTTGTCCCTAAGGAATAGCCCCAAGGTGGCATTTTAATTTGCAAAGAGAAATACTAAGTGTGCCACTCATGTGTTTGTACATGAAAATTAAAGGATGTTCAACGTCACTAATTATTAGAGAAATGCAAATCAAAACTACAGTGAGGTATCACCTCACACTGATCAGAATGGCGATCATCAAAAAATCTAGAAACAGTAAATGCTGGAGAGGGTGTGAAGAAAAGTGAACCCTCTTGCACTGTTGGTGGGAATGTAAATTGATACAGCCACTATGGAGAACAGTATGGAGTTTCCTTAAAAAACTAAAAATAGAACTACCATACGACCCAGCAATCCCACTACTGGGCATATACCCTGAGAAAACCATAATTCAAAAGGAGTCATGTACCACAATGTTCATTGCAGCACTGTTTACAATAGCCGGGACATGGAAGCAACCTAAGTGTCCATCGACAGATGAAGAAGATGTGGCACATATATACAATGGAATATTACTCAGCCATAAAAAGAAATGAAATTAAGTTATTTGTAGTGAGGTGGATGGACCTAGAGTCTGTCATACAGAGTGAAGTAAGTCAGAAAGAGAAAAACAAATTCCGTATACTAGCACATATATATGGAATCTTAAAAAAATGGTTCTGAAGAAACTAGGGGCAGGAGAGGAATAAAGACACAAATGCAGGGAATGGACTTGAGGACACAAGGAGGGAGAAGGGTAAGCTGGGACGAAGTGAGAGAGTGGCACGGACTTATATATACTACCAAATGTAAACTAGATAGCTAGTGGGAAGCAGCTGCATAGCTGCTCGGTGCTTTGTGACCACCTAGAGGTGTGGGATAGGGAGGGTGGGAGGGAGACGCAAGAGGGCGGAGATATGGGGATATTTGTATATGTATGGCTGATTCACTTTGTTATAAAGCAGAAACGAACACACAATTATAAAACAGTTATACTCCAATAAAGACATTAAAAAAAGAAAAAGAAAGGCCCTGACTCAGGACGGGGATACAGAATTGAACAGGATGTAAGCTGTGGCCCAAGCTTGCTTACTTGACGATCTCCATGTAAAACCCGTATTTGGGTAACAGACCTTTCTACGAGAGCAGTTTATGACACTGCAGACGACAGGGTGAGCAACAGGAGGCTTTGGGGGTTCTGGTAACACTACAGCTAATCAGAGAAAAGTGAGCCTGAGAACTGCCAGCATGAATGCAAAAGTCAAAGTGAGAGCCAAGGGCTGGCTCCATCTTCAGTCAGATCAGAATGGAAAGGTCTGGGCATTTCCATGCCCAAGGCCTGTGACTTTACAGTCATCCTCAGAACACCATCCTGCCCTCCCTCAGGGCATTTAGTTCACTCTCACTGACCCAGAACTACTACCCTGAGAGCTGCAGTCTGCCTTTTATACCACTGTTTTCTTTCCCTGCCTTGTGTAATGGAAGGGAAGGTCCCTAGCATTTATTAGAGGTCTCTAATAGAAGGGACATTGGCTAGGTGAGTTACAGGCACTGCCTGCCATCATCCTAGCCACGGCTCTCTGAAGCAGAGTCTACCTCCAAATTGTGAATGAGAAACTAAGAGAATTCACATGTGCATTCATAGTCAGAAAATATGAGCCCGCAATCTGTGCCTGGCAGGGCGTGAGGTGACAGATAAACACTGGCGACTGAGAGACAGCCCTGCTGCCCTTTCAGCTGATGAGCTTATAGGTGAGAATCAATGCAGTCACCATAGAAAATGAATACAAATTGTGATCAGTCCTATTAAAGAAATAAAGAATGCGGTGAACCAGTGCAATAGAGGAAAGCTAACAGATAGGGAGCCAGCTAGGCCTCTTCAGGAAAGGGCTTGGTTTCGGGGCAGGAGTGTTCTGAGCTGAGGAAGGGCTGGCAATGCGAAGGTCCCAACCCTACCCCTGAGGTTCCCACTCAGCAGGTGGGTGGGTGCGAGAACATGCATTTCTAACCCGTTCCCTCCTGCGAACCCACTTTGAGAATCAGTTTGCCATGCCACATCAAATGCCCCTCTCTGGTCTCCTCTCCAGTTCAGGATTTCCTTCTTAAATGTCAAAAGGTGAACAGCAGTGAATGTGGACTGGAGATAAGTCACCTTCTCCTGACAGAAGCCCTCGCCCCGTGCCACTTCTACAGGTGGCTGGGCAGTGGCTTCAGTGCAGTGAAGACCGCCCCTGGGGGCAGCGGCTTCTGGAGTGATTGTTTCATCCACCTGACATTACGGCTGCCCCAGCTTTCCAGGAACTGGCCTTTTCTCCTCACATAAAAATAGCCATTTCTCATAAACTATTTAGTGGGACTCAGTGCACAGCAGGAACCAACAGCCTCACAAAACAGGAGCTTTGCTGGTGGTTGGAGGAAGTGGCCAGAAGGGCACAACCAAGGCCAAAGTCAGGCTTCCCTCTTGTTATATTTCAGGGAAGGAGGCAATTTAGCTCTGGGTCAGTGAGAGTGAGCTAAATGCCCTGAGGGAAGGCAGGAGGGTGCTCCGAGGATGGCCGCAAAGCCACAGGTCTGGGCACAGAAATGCCCAGAGCTTTCCATTCTGATCTGACTGAAGATGGAGCCAGCCCTTGGTTCTACCTTTGACGTTTACATTCATGCTGGAAGTTCTCAGGCTCACTTTTCTCTGATAGCCGTGGTGTCACCAGAACCCCCAAAGTCTCCTGTCTCTCACCCTGTTGTCTACAGTGTCATAAACTGCTCTTGTAGAAGGGTCTGTTACCCAAATATGGGTTTTACATGGAGATCGTCACAAGTTCCCAGACTCACATCACCGTGTGCCTGCAAATTTCACATGCTTTTAGAAGTGCAATATCGACATGTAAATAGTGTAGGTGGGCTATGCATGTGTGCGTGCGTGTGCGTGTGCACATGTGCGTGTGTGAGAGCGCGTGTGTGTGCGCACATGTGCATGTGTGTTCGTGTTCGTGTGTGCACACATGTGTTTGTGTGTGCGCATGCACGCACGTGTGTGTGTGTGCACGTTTGTGTATGTGTGCATGTGTATGTGTTTGTGTGTGTGTGTGCATGCGTGCATGTGTGTGTGTGTTAATGTCATACACAGCTCCTCCTGAAAGGATTTCCAAGCATATTCTTTCTAAATGTGAAGGCTGCTGGGCCTGCCACCCCCACAACCCCAACTTTCAGGTTCAAATATACATTTTTTTGTTTCCTTTGCTTTTAGACAGATCTTGTCTCAAATTCATGTGGTACATTAGCACCTCTTTAAAATAAAATTTTTTGTCAATCCCAATCATTCCCTTTCCTTTCCACCCCTCCATACCCAGGAAATAATATGACTAATACCATCTGAGACTCAAATTGTGCAGGAGTAAAAGGACTCTCAGCTCTCCATCCAAAATACTTCCAAACTCCTCTATTAAGCTATCCTATTTTAGGCTTCTCCCAAGAAATCCAAATTAACCTTAGGTCATCAGTTAGTGCAAATGTCTTTGCTAGAATTTAAAAGGCTCTATAAGCCCTTAAACACACAGGGGTGTCAGCTAAGTATTGCTCCTGCCATGACTGGGCCTGCAGTGACCTCCCACATAAAGCCATGCCTTATAATGGGGTGACCAGGCCTGTTCACTGTCCCATCCTAATGCCTGAGCATAAAGGGCAGCATTGCATCTTTGTCTCAAGTCGCAGCAGGGAGCAAGCATGAGGGCCATGAATCTCAGTGATGGTGAATACTGAGTGCATTGGCCAGGGATCTTCAGAGAAACAGAACCAATAAGGAATTGGCTTATATGATCATGGAGGCTGACAAGACCCAAGATCTGCAGAGAGCTAGCTGGAGACCCGGGAGAGTTGATGCTGTAGTTCTGGTCTGAGTCCCAGGAAAAGTGATGGTGGAAGTTCCAGTCTGAATGTTGACAGGTTCAAGACCCAAGAAGAGCCAATGTTTCAGTATGAGTCCAAAGGCAAAAAAAAAAAAAAATGACTAATGTCCCAGCCCAATAATCAGGTCAGAGAAATTCTCTCTTACTTTGCCTTTTTGTTCTACCAGGCCTTCAGCTGATTGGATGAGGCCCACCCATACTGGGGAGGGCAATCTGCTTTTCTCAGCCTAGATTCAAATATTAATCTTATCCAGAAATACCCTCCCAGCAACACCCAGAACCATGTTTGACCGAGTATATGGACACACCCTGGCCCAGTTAAATTAACACATAAAATTAACTGTATGTGAAAGGTCACAAGAGGCTTCCTTGTGCAATACCCTGGGCAGGGCTGTGCAGGCAGCTGGATGTCTGAGGGCAGCTGGTGTATTTGCTGCTGCAGACTCTGGTAAGGGAGTAAAAGGCCAAAAGCACATGACCCCAGATAGTGCCCATGGAGCTGCAGCCACACACCCATGGCCACCTCACCAGGCCCAGCTACATTTACACAGATGTCCCAGCCTATTCACTGGAGACAGGCCAGGAGCGCTTGCATTACCAAGTGCTCCTCTGAGCTGTGCTATCCCTTAAGGAAAGTGACTGCACACCACATCAGCACTCAGATCCCAGGGACCGTGACTCAGCTTGGAGCCAGAACTCAGCTCCATCAGAGCCTGACCACACCCATTCGTTTGCTGCCCTGTGCCCAGCCTTGGCCCTGGAAACATGAGGCTTGGGGGATGCTGTCTGCCACTCTGCCTGAAGGTGCTCAACCTCTTACAGAATTTGGAGCTTTTCAGGTCCAATCCCTTCCTCCCAGTCATCTCCTAGCACGGACCTCTCAGGGCCCGCCATGTATGTTGTCTGGATGAATGAGGATGTCACCTCCCCAGATTTCTTTGAGGCTCCACCCTGCATCCAGCAAAGGAGTGAAATTTACCCTGCAAAGGAGACAGTCGTAATTCAAGAGGCAGCATGGGCTTCCCAAACCTGGAAAGTTTCCCCCCAAGTGGGGATGAGCTCATTGAGGAGGACACCGAGGGCCCACTTTCCCCCCGGAGGTGCCAAGCTGCTTCCTGTCCGTCAGGAGGGACACCTACCCACCTGCTCAGGAGAAGGAGGCCTGTCCTCCAGCAGGGCATGAGGTCAGAGCAGCGCCAAAAAACTGGGCCACGACCACCTGCAGGTACTGTGAAGAGCACCACTGGTCTCTGTGGCCAGACCCCAGGACATCAGGGCCACCTTCAGAGCCTGTGCCTAAGACCCGCTGAGTCTAGGCACAGCAGAGGCCCATGGGTCAGGGCAGGTGGGCTTTCTGCAGAGAAAGGACCCAACCCTGAGCCTCCACCTCATGGGACCACCACCTCACCCACGCCTCAGCTGTCAATGAATGTGAAATCTGTTTCCCTTCCATGCTGTCCTGAGAGTTCTACATCTACCTTCCCAGTTGCTCTTTAAGTCACAGAACATGCGGGTGGAAAGGAAATGGAGATTGTCAGGCTTGTCTTAGACAGGGCAGTCTTGCCTGGGCCTAGAAATGCCCCCACCCTGTCCTCCTTCCTCCCCCCATCCACCTCCCCTACCTCCA
>NW_020175675.1:1368680-1404415 GCF_003031525.2 Neophocaena asiaeorientalis asiaeorientalis | reverse complement strand
CCATCTTCTCCATCCCCATCCCACCCCATCCCCTCCCCTAACTTCCCCTCCCATCTACTTCCCCCACATTCCCCATCTCCTCTTCTCCATACACCCCTCTCCCATTCCATCTCTCCCACATCCCCACCCCACACTATTGGATTCCCTGCCCGCCACAGTGGCAAACTGCTAGAGAAGAAAGCCCATGCTGTGCCCACATCTTGGGATTCCCGACTGTCCCTAGGGCCAGCCTTGCTCATGCTCTGAAAATGGCACTACGGTGCCTCCTCTTCAGCCACCAGGCCCTGTGTGCTCTCTGCAGTCAAGGACCCTGGTAAGAGGGCCACCCAACCTCTGTAGTGGCCTCCAGTGGCTACCCTTGAAGGCAAGGCCTGCTTCCCCCAGCTGTCACTCCCCCAATTCTGGAACTGGCCCTTCCACATGTGTGTTCTTCTATTCCCCACGCCCCAAGCCAACCTGCAAGTTCCTCTGGGGCCAGCCCCTGCCTGGCTCCTGGCTGCTTTCCCAGAGCAAGGCCACATCCCCACAGAGCCCTCCTTCCCTAGAGGCCAGGCCCATGAACTGCCCCCTCAGCTTAGCCCTGCAGCCCTGGGAGAGGAGGCCCCTGCCAGGGCAAATCCCAGGCCCTTCCCTGGAATTCAGGAGCTGCTTGAGATGATTCAAGTGGCAGTCCATCCATCTGGAAAACTCACTTGAGTTCCAGTCTTCACTAAGCAAACCCAGAGGAGGAGACCCAGAGCCAGAGGGGAGAGGCCATTTGCTCAAGACCCCACACTCAGGGAGCACAGGGCAGCTCCGGCCTCAGTTCAGGCCTCTCTGTGACTCCCCAACAAAGAAACAGATCTCCCACAGGAATTCAAACATGTGTCCCCAATTCAGGGGAGCAGGGAGCCCCTCACCTGACTGGAGATGCTGAATGTGGCTGAATGGACAGACTTGCTCCTCCCAGATCACCCCAGCCGGCGCCACACGTGGGATTTGGCTTCGAGACACTGGCCATCCTGTCCCAATGCCGATGATCTGAGCTACTTATTAAAACACTAAAATAAAATCAAGACAGGTTTCCTAGCACACTTCAGGGTGGGTAACTCTATCCATCTTCCATTTGCCAGGCGTCATTCTCCAGCAGCTGGGTGGGGAAGAAAGCTTAATCTCTTTGAACCTACATAATATCCACACCCTATGACTATATAAAGGTACAGCTGGGCAAAATGTCATGAAAACTTCAATTCTAGGTAATGGGGTGTCAGATGCCTTGCATGCCTTCTCACATTTCCAGGACACGCTCCAAGGAAACCCCTGGCATGCTGACACCACGTGCCGCGCAGAAGATACAGCAGCCAGGCCCTCGGAAAGATGAAGCATTTTCAGTCTTTATCATGGGGAGCGCAGTGGTGGGGGAGATACAGAATGCCTGGAAATGTGGTGATGGATGTAAAGAACTAGGAAACACTTGGGGTCTAAAAAGTTGCTTGAGAGGTGGGGATTCTTACGGATCCCTGCATTTCTTTGAATCCCTATAGAATTCTTATAAGTGTGTTTCCCCCAAAGCTCTCCTTCCTCCAACCGTTTGCTTTTTCTTTGTTACTTCTAGAGGCAGGCCTGACTACTGCTGTAAACAGTTTTCACAAATCACTGTGGAGCTAAAACTAGCAGAGGGAAAACGTGCCCAGGAACAGAGGCCCTGCTGCCCTTGATGACAGTCGTGTGCTTCCTGTTCACTGAAGTTCCTTCCACACACCAGGCTCTCATGCATCCTCCTTTAAAGGAAGACGAGAAGGGGTCATGCTAGGGGTCATGCTGGGGCCCATGGCCAGTCAGCTCCCACTACTTTAGATAAGATGGTTGAATGAGTCACTTAGTGATTTAAAACAACAATAATCCTTTATTACCTCTCCTAGTTCCTGTGGGTCAGGAGTTCAAACAGGGAGCATCAAGTAGTTTGTCTCTGCTCTGTGGTGTCTGGGGCCTCTGCTGGGGACTCAAATCAGGGCAGGGACCACCTGAAGACCATTTCCTCCTAGGTCTGGTGGTCCACGCAGACCCAGAGGGACTTTCAGCTAGAACCCCCAAACATGGCCTCTGCATGTGCCCCCAGCTTCCTCCCAAGATGGCGGTGAGGCTTCTAGAGCAAGGGTTCCAAGAACAAGAGAGCCAAGAGACCAGGGCAGAAACTGTCAGGACCTTTGCTATCTGGTTTCCAAAGACACCTGGCACCACTTCCACCATGTTCTATTGATGGAAACAGTCACAAAGGCCTGCAGGGTCCAAAGAGAGGGAACACAGAGGGCTCCCTTCAGTGCAGGAGTCCATGTCTTATTGTAAGAAGGGTGTGGAGGATGGGATGTAGAGAGATGAGCATCTATGGAAAATATCTTCCACGATGATGGGAAGGCAGGTGCTACTGAGGATTCCATCCTCTGCAGTCAGCACTGTGAAGCCACAAAGCCTATCAAGTTTTGCTTCATTTCTTTCCATGTCTAGTTAGGAAGCCCAGCTCTGAGTCAAGAAAACAACTCTTTATATGATTTCAACCAATTAAGTATGCTTCACCTGGGCTCTCTCTTAGGATTGCTTTTGTGTTTTCTGTGAGATTCATATCCAGAATTTTTTAAATGGAAGAACAATAACCAGGCCTTCAAGGTGGCCCCTGTCAATCATTCCTGACAGTCTCTTGGCTGAGGATGGCAGCCGGTAAATTGGGATTACTGCCAGTTTACAGCAGGAGCCATCAGGAGTGATTGCTGGCATATTGCTTTACCAAGCTCAAGGTTGATTCAGAGGGATAGCTCATCAAGAGCTTGTCACCCACTGAGAGAGGCCCGTGATGACCCACAGTGGGGAGCCGTGTCTGCAGCAGGGAAGGAGCTGGCTCTGGGCTAAACTGTTCTGTCAGCACCAGCCCATCAGCTAAAATTATTGCTTACTGTCCTTGCCAGGAGTAGATCAGGAGGGCAGGCTGGCATGACCCAAGGCCCCAGGCCCACTTCCTGTGATGCTCCGTGCACACTGACCATGCCCAGCTGATCTGGAAAAGCCCAGCCCCAGGTGATGAGACTTTTCTGTCCACCCATTAATTGCACTTTTCCGTTAGCTGTATCTGGCCACAGTTCCATTCTGACACCTCCACCAAGTCCTCCAGCTCCAACACAGGGGTCTTTCTGTACTGCTTGTCAGTTTACAGGATCAGATACACAGGTAGACAGATCACAGCCACGTACAGTCTTCATGAAATTCGCCGAGGTCGGAGTCCTCCGTCTTGCATGGGGCAGACTGCACTTGGGCCACTCTGGGCCCTTCACGGAGGCATGGCTCTGGGTGCACGAACACTCAAATTATGACTCCACATTCTACAGAAGCAAGTCTGCGAAACCCAAGGTGGAGGGCCCAGTGCCAGGGAGAATTTATCATTCTTTCCAGCAGATTCTCATTTGCCTTGAAGAAACCAACACAGGACTGCTGCATGGAGGGACCACATGCTGTCAGGCATTAATCTGCTCTCCAGAAGGCCCACCAAGGACACACTCTGTTGCAAGGGGACAGCTTTGAACTCCAGCTGCCACAGCTGGGGGAACATTTGATAGCGGAAAACGATCAGCAGCCAGAGAAGGGAGGTCATCTGGCTGAGAATATTCATGAACGTTCCCCAGGAGGCTTTAGCAGGAAAAACACTTCTATCTAATCGTCTCTCTTCCTGAATTGTCAGCTTCTGCAGGATGTTGACTAGGAGCAGAAATAAGGAGGACAGGAACGAGAGAGAGACGAGGCTGGAAGCCTTCGTTCTTTTTTTGTTTGTTTATATTGAGGTAAGTTTGAAATACAAAGTTATGTAAGTTTCAAGTGTACAACATGGTGATTCACAAATTTTAAAGCTTATACTCCATTTATAGTTATTATAAAATATTGGCTATATTCCCTGTGTTGTATGATATATCCTTGCAACTTATTTATTTTATACATAGTAGTTTGTACCTCTTAATCCCCCACCCCTATCTTGCCCTTCCCCCTTGAAACCCTCCATTCTTTAAAGGGTTTTGAACAATGACCCAGAGCCACAAAGAATTCCCTTTGATTCTTCTGTCAGGAAGTGACCGACCTGCATAGATTGCAGAGAAAAGTCATCCAGGAGCGAAAGACCACGCCCAGGCTCCACCTGCCTCAGGTTCATTGAGCTCCCAGAGGTGGAGTGCTAAGATGCTTGAGGGTCCAACAGCACATGCTAATGATGGTAAACAACACAGTACTGTGTCTACAAAGTGGGATTTCTTTCTTCTTTCTGGGAAAACTGCATTGTTGGCGAGACGTTGGCAGAACAACACCGTCTTGCATGCAGTTCACTGTTTTCTGAGGGGTTACTGAAGTAAACAAGAAAGGCCTGTCCTCCACTCTCTGCAGGAGAGGCCCCAGAGAGGAGGAGGGCAATGAGGGTTCTAATGCAGGACTGAACAAGTACGGAAGGAGCTCTGGGTAGAGACAATAAAATCCAGTGGGGGTGGTCCCCACTTATAGTTTACTGTCAGCAATGTGTTTTCTCTTACTGTATATACATTTATTGTTTCTAGCAATTTAACCTGTAGACTTGAAATAACCTGATGAAGAGCATTTTAAGAGGCAGCTTTTGGCCAGCACAAGGGTGCATCTCCTTACTCAAGCATCCTTTCCCACGCGATCTGATTTGATGACGTAAAGACATCACCACTTTGGCACCAAAGGGTCTGCAGTGCAATCGTGACACACTAGCTACCCAGGATGAGGTCAGATTTTACAGGCTGAAGCATGGTCTTCCACACAGCTGCCCTCACTGCAGTCAGCAGCTGAAAATTCAGGGGTCCCCAGGGCCCCTGACAGGCCTGCTACAAATTCATGAGTTCCCTCGACCCCCTCACTTTTTATAATTTACTAGAACAACTGGCAGAATTCAGGAAAGCACTATACTTAAGATTACAGTTTTATTATAAAGGATGTGAATAAAGACCAGACAAAGGAAGAGATGTATGGAGCTCCCAGATGGGAAGCTTCTGTGTTCTCAGGACCTGTCCCCTCCCAGAACATGGAGGTAAGTCCAAGCTTCAGGTGAGTAGTTTCTACTGTAGTCTCAGCATGTAGACATGATTGATTGAATGACCCTGAGGTTGAACCAGTCTCCATCCACCTCTGTTCCCAGAGGTTGGCCTGCTAGCCTGGGGCTTAAAGCCCCAGTGCTCTAATCCTATGGTTGGTCTTCCAGGTAAGACCACCCACCTCCTGAGTCACCTCATTGGCATAATCTCACGTGTGGTCAGAGGCCCACCTCAAATAAGAAAGACACTGTGGAAATTCCAAGGATTTAGCAGGTACTTCCCAGGAACCCAGGACAAAGGTCAGCCAAATCTGCCATACAACAAATTTCAGGTTTCAAACTCAGCAGCTATAAAGTCGAACTCTTCTTTCTTGCACTCCTTTCTCCCGTGATCATAGAGAAGAAAGACCCCAACCTGGATTTCCCCTGTCACTTTTTTGAGGCTCTTCCAGCAATCCTAACACCTCTGTCTGTAATGTCACCCATGTCTCCCAGTCCGTCACTGTCCACGCCTACAACCATCCTCAAGCCCATCTGTCACACGCCCTGCTCCCCAAGTCAAGGCTGCTGTTTCCTGAACACTGGCTTGGACTCACACCTCTGCCTTAGTCTGCTGGGGGTCCGATGACCAGCTGTGACCCCAACCCCTCACACAGTTATCACGTGACCTCCCCCTCAGCCCTCCTTCCTGAAAAGGGTTGTCTGTGGCCCTCTATGTCCCACCATTCTCCAAGGCTTTCTCAACTGCTTTTTCTCCACTTGGTGAATTTCTGGATCTCTCTCACCTGCCACTGAAGCAGGAGTCTTCCTCACGTACTCGGCAGCCCTTACGCAAACTCTGGAATCACCACAGGAGTCCTAAGCCTGATGCTGAACCTGCACTCTGTACCTCAACACCAAATTAAATCTCAGAGGCAGAGCTTTGTTTGAAGTAGAAAAGAATAACTTTATTGCTTTGCCAGGCAAAGGGGGTCACAGTGGACTAATGCCCTCAAAACTGTGTGTCCCAACCTGGAGGGGGTAGTGAGGAGTTTTATAGTAATGGTTCAAAGAGGAGCATGTGATCAGTTCATGGACATTCTTCCGATTGGTTGGCAGTAAGGCAATTGGGAGTCAGCATCATCAATCTTCTGGTTCCTACCAGTCTGGGGTCTACATGCTTGTGGACAACATACAGTTAACTTCTCCCATCTGGTGGAGATTTCAACATCTGAAAAACAGCTCAAAGATATTGTTATGTGTGTCTCTTGAGGAGGAACCAGGACCCTGCCCCAAGGCTGCACTACTGTTTCTTGACGGTCCCTCCCATGTCTCCACATCCCCTCCCTTCCCTGATTAGCAACTGTTGGAACCTGCCCTTTGGAACTCAGGGAAGGTTACGGAGGCTGAATGAAGCCTGTTTCCTGAAAACAAGAAATGGGGAGCAGAGAAAGACTTTTGTGCCCAGGAGGCCCTGAGGGTCCTGCTCAGTTTCAAGCCCCACGTGCAACCTCAGATTGGACTTCTATCTCGGGCTTTTTCTGTAAGAGCAGAAATGTACTTTCTCATACACTTGCTGCTTCAGTTCCCAGGGAGGTAACTTCCACCTTGATAGAGCCTGTGAGTGACTCTCAGTACATTGCGGCTGGTTTTGTTACTGAGTCCAAGCTTGCTCTGCTTGCCACATGACAGGCCAATAAACTGGGGGACCAGGTGTTGAGGCAAGGAATAAAAACTTTATTCGGAAAGCCAGAAGACTGAGGAGATGGCAGACTAGTGTCCTCAAAAAACCATCTTATCTGGGTCAGACGCCTGTTTCTTTTACAGAACAGAAAGAGGGAGGAGTTAAGGAAGTAAAGTAAGCCATTAGTTTTGCAAAATATCTCCTGGCTAGGCCAGTATAGGGGTGGGGATGTGTTAATTTCTTCTTTTCTGCAGCCATTCACAGGTGAGCAGGGTCAGAATGTCTCCCTGTGAGCTGAACAAAGGCACTTTAACATTCAGGCAGTAGGCAGGGTTCCCTGAGGCAGGCCATTATGTATGCTTACAGCTATAGACAGCATCCTTCTAGTGGTTACAGTAACAAAAGCAACAAAAACAAAGGTTAAAGTAAAAGAAACAGATCCAATATGGAGTCAGATTCTGTTCTTCCCCATTGCAGTTTTACTTTGTAGACAATCTCATCTTTTTTTTCTAAGAAAACTCCTGGTCTTTTTGGAACCCCGTTAATATTTCTACATAAAAGTAAATGCAAAGTAGTCAAATTTATGGTCACCACCAAAAATAAAATAAAATAAAAGCTTGATTTTGCCTCTAAGATTTGACATAAGGTTTGGGTTATGTGTCATTTTCATGTCTTCATTTGTGAAGGTATTGATTAATCCATTCTCAACTGGCTGTGGTTCTGCCATATGTCATGGTTAAACATTTCCACCTGACAAGGGAGCAAAACTCCAGAACATTAATAAAACCACCAGAGGATCTGACTAAACAAAACTAGGACATAATTGTAAGTA
Source organism: Neophocaena asiaeorientalis asiaeorientalis (assembly GCF_003031525.2). NCBI lineage: Eukaryota > Metazoa > Chordata > Mammalia > Artiodactyla > Phocoenidae > Neophocaena > Neophocaena asiaeorientalis. Next base: position 1,396,861 of record NW_020175675.1, on the reverse strand, counting down.
CTAAACAAAAGTAGGACATAATTGTGAGTTCCCTCAGCACTTTCTTCTAATGGCACCAAGCACCCCACTGCGTGACCCCACGCCTCATTACCTAGACTGGGATAAAAGGACAGGCACAGTAAAGGGAATGCCTGAGTTCACTCAATATTCATTTTGCTGGATGTTTAAGCTGCTTTTATTTTTTTGTACTTAACTTGTCCTCTAGAAACATCTTTTTAACCTATTTTGCACCATGAATCTGAAACCCAGCAGGACCCTGTGGGCACCCTCTTAAATACTAATCTTTTCCATGTGCCCCATTTCCTGTGTGCAGGAAATGGCTTCGTTCAGCCTCCTTGACCTTCCCTGAGTTCCAAAGGGCAGATTCAAACAGTTGCTAATAGGGAACAGAGGGAATGCAGAAACAAAGGAGGAGCATTCAAAAAACAATAGTGCAGTGATGGGACAAAGTCCTGGTTCTGCCTGAAGGAATATACACGACAATACCTTTGAGTTCTTCTGCAGGAACTAAGACCCCAACCCAGGTGGAGGATGTTAACTTCAAACTGAGCACAAGATTCCTGGAATACCACTCTGTTACCTCATCACCAACCAATCCGAAGAAAGTTACACACCCTGTGGCCCTCACCCCAAATTTTGCCTTATATAAACTTCTCCCTGAAAACCATAAGGGAGTTTGGGGTATTTTGAGCATGAGCTACCCATTCTTCTTGCTTGGCCCTATAATAAACCTTTCTCTGCTCCAAACTCTGATGTTTCACTTGTTTGGCTTCCCTGCACTTCAGGCACACAAACCTGCATTTGGTAACAAATCTTTGATGTGAAATAAAGAAAAGATGTGCCAACGTCTCAGGTTTGTTGCCATCAACCAGAAATGAGATATTGCTTTATAAATTCTCCATCAAATCTTTGCATCATGGCCCGCTCTGCTTCCAGGGCACCCATCATATGTAGGTATTAGTGACACCACCCTGCTTGGGAAAACCTCCACATGCCCTGTGAGGCTGAACACAGTGGAACTCTAGTTGAGGCTCATGGGGAAATGGCACAGGATCACAAAAGCCATGACGCTTTCTGGAAAAGGTGACACTCAAAATATATGTACTTCCGGGGATTCCCTGGTGGCGCAGTGGTTGAGAGTCCGCCTGCCGATGCAGGGGACACGGGTTCGTGCCCCGGTCCGGGAAGATCCCGCATGCCGTGGAGCAGCCGGACCCATGAGCCACGGCCGCTGAGCCTGCATGTCCAGAGCCTGTGCTCCACAACAGGAGAGGCCACAGCGGTGAGAGGCCCGTGTACCACAAACCACCCCCCCAAAAAAAAAATATATATGTACTTCCTTCCAGTACTTCCCTCCAGAAAACTGTTCTCTAGAAACTGATACTTATCTGATTATAATTGCAAAGCATTGCACACTCCAGCAACGCATTATTTTTTTAATTGAAAATTATGTAGAAACCCCTCTGTTTCATCCCTTATTGTCCAAAGCAGCTCTAAAATATGCCAGAAGGGAATGTCCTGAGCCTAAATGTATTTCCAGTAGCAATCAGGGACATTGCAGGAGCACTAGAGCCTTCTCATTGAAATAACAAATCCCCGTTTTGTAATCTTAGAGTCCCAGAAGGCATGGGGTGGGTGACAAGCCTGGGACATCCCTGGAAATTCCCTTCTTTGCCCTTCACATCTTTCCAAAAATAGTGAGAATATCCCAGGTCATCTCAACTCACTCTGATTCTTAGTGGTGACTTGTATACTCTCTGTATTGCTTTAATACAATGCAGAGATTTAAGAATCAGGCCGCACCCTGAGGTATCACCGTAATTAAAGTATCGAATGCATAGGAAGAAGATCTGAGCTTTGTTTTCAGGTACAGGACACATTTGAAAGAATATTCAGAATTTGAGTTATAACTCATTCTGCCTCTCAGCCTGCGATGTGTGGAATGTGCCCTGGAATCTGAGGTCCACCTCTCTGAGCCTCCATTTCCTGATCAGTTAAATGAGTTTAATGAGAATGCCTACTGCATGGGTCAGTTGTGCAAACAAGGGAGATAAATATAAAAAACGTAACTCCAAGTAAAGATAAGGAAACAATAACTATTGATAAAGGCAATATTTATCCTTGAACGCTGATTTCCCCCAACAAAAGGACTGGCCTTCTCTGTTCACATTATTTGGGCAACTGACCCCAAACTTATACAAGCAGACATTGGAATAGATGAGGTGGGAGTGGAGCTAGGGAACGCATGGGCTCTGGGGTCAAAAGTACAGGTGTGGATGAGGCACAAGTATGCTTGGTCTCCAATGAGGGGATCCTCAGGTCTTGTTGCCCAAAGAGTCAGGAGTGGGACTGCCCTCTCCATCAGCTCTGCCTCCACTGGAGCACCCAGATGTGGGGACTGGACTGTCAAAATGTCAGCCAGCCCATGAGTTTTTACTTTACAAAAGTCCTTTCTCACCTGGAGCATAGCCATGTGGCAAGGCTCAGTGTGATACTGTGATTATAATTAGAAATATATTCGTGGTCTTTGTCTCAGTCCCCTTTTCTAGCACTGGGTTCTGAGAGCAATAAAGATATTGTTGTTATGTTAATGAGGTGACTTTGGAAAGCCCCTAGGTCACCTAAGGATGCCGCTGGTCTAGGGGGTGGGAGGAGGGGCAACCAAGTGATTAGAGGATTGGAACTTTCAGTCCCACCCCCTGACTTGGGAGGGCAGAGAGGCTAGTTGGAGGCTGAGCTCAATCACTACTGGCCAGTGATTTACTCAATCATGCCTGTGTAATGAAGCCTCCATAAAAACCCAAAAGGAGAGTTTCCAAGTTTCCCAGTTGCTGAACACCTGGAGATTTGGGGAGAGTGACGCACTCCGAGAGTGCATGGAAACTCCACACCCTTTCCCACACATTTCTGAGTTGTATCCTTTTATAATAAATCAGTAATCTAGTAATCTAGTCATTCCAGCAAACTAATCAAACTCTAGGAATGGGTCTTGGGTTGGTGCTAAAGCCCAAGTGACAACGTGAACTTGAAACTGGCGTCTGGGGAGAAGCAGGGGGCAGTCTTGCAGGACTGAACCCTTAACGTGTGGAATCTGATGCTATCTCTGGGTCAACAGTGTCAGAATTGAGTAGAATTGTAGGGTTCCCATCTGGTCTCAGAGAACTGCTTGGTTGTGTGGAGAACCTCCTCCCTCACATTGGAATTAGGTGACTCAGCTGTGAACACCACCTTGTCAGAGCCTGGTGTCCATGCATCCTTCCATCCCATACTGGGACATGCACCTCTGTGTAGCCGGCTCCAGGGTCTCTCCTGTGCCTCGCTCCTGTGTTCTGACTTTCAATTGCCTTGTTCACTAGGCAACCTATAGACAACCAGAGGCTGGTCACTGGTGTCACCCTTCTTAGCCATTGTGCCCTGAGATCCAGCAGTCTTTGTGACCGCCTTGGAGGTCACGACCTTCCAGACAGGTTAGGAACACTCTGTTAGTTCACTGACCACCCTCTTAAGGCACGGCCTTTTTTTCTGATGCACACTGGGAAAGAGTTTTAAAGAATATTGACACAGAAGACACTGCCATGAACCTTCCCAGGGACTTGACCCCTTGCAGCTTCCCAGGCTTACCTTGTGCTCTCAGAGCATGATGCAACCCATGGGAAACTGAGTCACATACCAGTCACAGGAAGGCTCCCTCGCTACTCAGCCAGCGCAGAGGTCTCTGCACAAGTTAATATGGCCACAGTGCCTTGCTTCCCAAGAAGAAGCAAGCAGGTGGAACAAACTATGAGAGTGAAAACAGGCAGAAGCTTGTCGAAGCGGAGCTGGAGCGTTAAGACACCAGCATAAACAGAAGCCTGCAGCCATCAAGACTCACGCATGCACCCAGCACTCTCTCCCTTGGGGCTCCGGTGGTGTAGGGGGGAGAAGGAGAGCAGGAGCAGAGTGGGGGGCTTGAACCATGTCTCAGTTACTCACACAGGTCTGGCCAACAGGTAGCTGCTGCTGTGATGCCACCCGCCCCAGCGCAGCAGAGACGCTTGACTGGGTGTCTGGCGGAAAAGCAGGAAGAGGCGAAGAGAGGAGATGTTAATCAGCTTAAAGAGAAGGGTAGTCAAATCCAAGGTCTTCCTGCATCATCTTTTCCAAAACTCCAGAACCCCAGGGTTGTTAATATTTCAGGAGTCTGCATTTGATTTCCCCCCTTTTTTTTAAAGCCAACATCAAAGTACTGAAATTGACCTTCAACTCCTCCTGGAATAGGGCTCACACCACCCGCATTCAGATGCAGAGCCAGGCTAAGAATTGAAAACAGTACCCTGCCGTCTACTCCAGCCCAGCCCCTGCATACCAGGCTCAGTGAGACGCTGTCCCCAGAACTGTGGTCTGGGAGACTCCCCCGGTTTCACGAGCGCGCCCTCTTGTAGTCACAGGCTCTTTGGATTAGTATTGTGAACAAATTGAAAACGGCACATGAAATAGTTCTGTGCCTTTCAAAAAGAGGGGGGTCTCTAATGAGCTTTTGAAAGGAAGCATGGCACTGCCCAGTGGAGAGATGCCCAGTGACCACCCAAGCTTTGCACACCACGCTCTGCACTGAAGCCTGGATGTGAATCTCTAATTCCACCCAGGGTCAAGTTACTTCTCTGAGTCGGGCTGCCTCCTGATGACCTGGGGAGCCCAGGCGGAGGGAGAGGGTGCCTGCAAGAAGCCAAGGTGGCACCGGGTTTCTCACTATGGTCCCACTTATTTCCCCCTCCCCCAGGTCCAGTGTCCCCGGCTGCGAGCCTGCCACTCTCTTGACTCTCATTCATCTGGGAAGCCCATCCTCAGCTCCCACTTGGAGCACAGTAAAGAGGACACTTGCCAAGTGCTTCAGCAGCCTTGGACATGAAAGGCCTGTGCAGATGTGAAATAGGGCACAGAGTCTGAAAAAAGAACATGTTCTTACTGAGGCTCATTACGTGAATTGCATTATTCAGGGGCCCAAAGCAGCTTTGGCAAAGCGCATCCCTCTTTCCGTATTTGGCCGGGAACATGGGTTAACAGAACAAATGCTACTATGTTGAAATACATGGGATGCTCTTTTACTTTGTAAGATAGTCTACCTTTGGTCGTGCGTTCTGAAGCTGATATTTAATCCTCTTAAGTGTCAATGTCAGAAAATTTTAAACTGAAATGAGGGTGGTGGAAATTAAGTGATACTGCCCCTGACGCCTCACAGTTGGAGGCAAGTGTGTTACATCAGTTTAGGAGCAAGGGGGACTTTGTGACCGATACTGATCCTGCGACTAACCCACCAGGCTCATGCTAGAGAAGGAAAAGGAGAAGCCCAGGCTGGAGCAGAATGTGTGCAGAGGGCTCTGCGCACTGCCTGCCTAGAAGCACCTTCTTGTTTTAGGATGTCCTATGGGTAGCTTGGCTGGTGGGTGGAACTTTACAGCCAAGGAATATGGAGTTCTGTGCATTCTTAGACACATTTTTGGACCATCTGAGTCCACGTGACCTGCACTTTGGAAGTCCACTTTTTTAGATGGAGTTACTGAAGGAAATTCATAAGCACAATTTTCCCAAGGCAAAAATGTAGCCTGGGGGCTTCCCTGGTGGCGCAGTGGTTGGGAGTCCGCCTGCTGATGCAGGAGACACGGGTTCGTGCCCCTGTCTGGGAGGATCCCACGTGCCGCAGAGTGGCTGGGTCCGTGAGCCATGGCCGCTGAGCCTGCGCGTCCGGAGCCTGTGCTCCACAACGGGAGAGGCCACAGGAGTCCTTGGACATGAAAGGCCTGTGCAGATGTGAAATAGGGCACAGAGTCTGAAAAAAGAACATGTTCTTACTGAGGCTCATTACGTGAATTGCATTATTCAGGGGCCCAAAGCAGCTTTGGCAAAGCGCATCCCTCTTTCCGTATTTGGCCGGGAACATGGGTTAACAGAACAAATGCTACTATGTTGAAATACATGGGATGCTCTTTTACTTTGTAAGATAGTCTACCTTTGGTCGTGCGTTCTGAAGCTGATATTTAATCCTCTTAAGTGTCAATGTCAGAAAATTTTAAACTGAAATGAGGGTGGTGGAAATTAAGTGATACTGCCCCTGACGCCTCACAGTTGGAGGCAAGTGTGTTACATCAGTTTAGGAGCAAGGGGGACTTTGTGACCGATACTGATCCTGCGACTAACCCACCAGGCTCATGCTAGAGAAGGAAAAGGAGAAGCCCAGGCTGGAGCAGAATGTGTGCAGAGGGCTCTGCGCACTGCCTGCCTAGAAGCACCTTCTTGTTTTAGGATGTCCTATGGGTAGCTTGGCTGGTGGGTGGAACTTTACAGCCAAGGAATATGGAGTTCTGTGCATTCTTAGACACATTTTTGGACCATCTGAGTCCACGTGACCTGCACTTTGGAAGTCCACTTTTTTAGATGGAGTTACTGAAGGAAATTCATAAGCACAATTTTCCCAAGGCAAAAATGTAGCCTGGGGGCTTCCCTGGTGGCGCAGTGGTTGGGAGTCCGCCTGCTGATGCAGGAGACACGGGTTCGTGCCCCTGTCTGGGAGGATCCCACGTGCCGCAGAGTGGCTGGGTCCGTGAGCCATGGCCGCTGAGCCTGCGCGTCCGGAGCCTGTGCTCCACAACGGGAGAGGCCACAGGAGTGAGAGGCCCGCGTACCGCAAAAAAAAAAAAAAAAATTGTAGCCTGATAGAAAGGGACTGGATGGGAGGAAGGTGCCTAGCAGATAACCCTGGGTTTGGGTATGGGAGGTGAGGTCAGGTCTTGGCATATAAACTTCAGCCAGGGCCAGCTAGTTCTAGGGCCAGTGTGGACAAGGAGGCTGTGGACTGCAGCCCTGCTTATCTGTCCCAAGACATGACCCACATCTACGACATAGTGTGACAACATGACCGTAAGTTTTTAGGCCTTTTTCAACACATGAAGAGACTTGGCTGCAGATCAAAAGTGAAAAACCGGAGGTGGGTGGAGCAGAGAGACAGGTGCCTCCCCTCCCCTCTCCTGTGAGGAGGTCCAGGGTCTGGGCTGTGACCCCCACTCTCGTGAACCCATTATGCAGGGACAGTGAGGACCTTGTGAAGCTGTTGTCTAGTCATGGATCTCCATGCTTGATGAGTGTTTGTTTCTGGATAAATAGGCATCAAACAGAGTTTGGGAACATTCCTAATTCACCTTTGAAAGAGATACATGAAGGTCTCTCCCGAAAGACAGCATCACACACTGAATGCAGTAACAAAGCCTGGCCCATCCAGAGTGAGATTCAGACTTTAAAGTGAAACCCACTGCATCCATCTGCCTAAGTAGGAATGTGTGATCCCACTGTGGGCTGGAAATAGGAACACTTCTTAGAAAACAGGGCAAGGGGATGGGCAGAGCACCAGTGCAGGAGACACAGCCTGCAGCCCACACCCCCCAGCGTAGGGAGCCCAGACCTCTGAAAAGGACCGGACTGCTCAAGGCCCAGCGTTCAAGGGCAGATGGAAGTCCTCGGGGGCAGTAGGTGCAGAGGAGCGTGAGGAATGCATTGTGACTGGGACCGGCAGAAATGGATCAATACGAATTTTTTCATGACTTGGAATATCACATTTGTGGAGCAGAGATTCTCAAGCCCAGCTGACAGCAGGATTCCCCGGAGGGGCACTAGCTCTGCCCTTCTCACCTGCATAGTGATTTCACGGGGAAGAGAACACCTGTCAGTGAATAAGCAGGCTGAACTCTCATCACTCATGTCCCAACCCAGAGGAAGCAGATGACCGACATTGCCCACTCTCCAATCCCCGGCCTTTATCTTCCTCAGATGAGTCACTATCACCTAGCAAGTGGCTCTCCATCCCCACGTGCCCTCCCACGTCCTCAAGGGCCTGCACGTAACAGCTTGGCCTGTCCTCCTGTGACACGTGGGCGTGGACAATGGCTGGAGGTCACCTCTGCCCAGCCTGCTTCTGCCCTGCCTCTGTGGAGGACCCTGTGTGGGCGTGCCCATCGCCCACTGCACATTAACCTCAGACTCACACTAAAGACCCACCTGAGAACAATTCCACAGGGTACAAAGCCTCTGCTCTGTGCTCAGGAAGCATTTAATCCAACATCTATACCTCTGCTCTGTACTTTCTGGCCCACACACTAACTGCCATACAACCAGTGGGTAGGCAACAGCCGCCACCATTTGAGTGCATCCTGTGTGCCAGATCGAGACGCGGTGATCATACATTAGCTCGAGCCACTCAGCGACTCCAGAGGAAGTGTGCACCCCCCCGCCTCCCCGACCACTGACCAGCAGAGGGACAGAGGAGGGAAGACCTGCTGGCACACTGGGAAGCAGCCTCGAAGTCTGGTCTGCTGATGCCACACCAGCATTCTATCATTTGCCCTTGGAGCCACTGTGCAGCTGGTGTCATGGTCCTGGTGTCACAGTAGGGGTCCTTTACGGGCCGGCACCATCTCATCTGAGGGAATGGACTGTTCGGGAGCCTTGCAAATCCCTCATTTGGCCGGGCTGCCTTTGCACACCGCCAAGGGGGAAAGAGGCATCCAGTGGCCAACACCAGGGGTGGGCTTTGTAGTTGGATTGATCCAAGTGATAAATTAAATGCTCTGTGGTCATGATACCTAGCTTAGACTCAAGAGGCTGGGATTCAAATCCTGACTGAGGATATACGACCTAAGCCTCAGCTTACTCATCCAAGACAAATGAGACAGGGCCTGCATGTCCCCTGACACTCTGGGGAGGCTCCAATGGGGAAACACTCCAAACACAGAGGATGGTAATGACCATGAAGCTTGGGGCCACCTCTCCCTCCTGTGCTTTCACTCCCAGCCCCTCTCCTGCGCCTCTGCTAACTTCCTCCTGCTACCTGACCAGGGTTTCCCAGAAGCCTCCAGCCCAGGCAGATTCTTGCACTTGGAAACTTCCCTTTTCAACCCTTTCTTTAATCTGAGTGTCTGTACTGAGTCTCAGCCCCCGAAAGTGACTCTAGGGACTATTTACACTGAGGTGTCCATGACTGATGGCAGTGATGGCAGAGGACCAGGGTCATCACATGGGTTGACCCTGCAGTCACAGCTGAGAAAACTGAGGCCCACTTCACATGCCCAGTTGGAACCTCACCCAGTCTCGGATCTACCCCTCACCACTCACAGTTCCAGAGACATTTTCCCTACGTGCCTAGTATATCCTCCAACTGAAACCATCTCAGGTGTAGAAAGGAACATGCTCTCTTGGGGAATGCATCTTGTACAGGCTGTCCAGGTCCAGGGCAGCCAATGAAGCCCCTTTTGGGGGACTCTCAAATCTCAATCTCCTATTCCGCCACAGATTGTCTTGCTGGAGCATCTGCATCCCTTTCCCCAACCTCCCATCCAAATACGAGGGGGTCTTGGGAAACCTGTGTCTCTTTCCCACACCAGAGTCTTCTCCTAACCCCCCACAGTCTCCAGGCAGGGGCGGTAGCCAGACTCAGATCTCCGCACGCGGGTTCCCCTCCAGCTGGAAACAACGTGCTGGGCACCCTCGGAGAGCAGCAAGCCCAGAGGTCTGGGTACTTGGTAGTGGCACTGGCTTCATGGCAAGCCTCCTACTCAGACAATGTGGACTTGGGGCTCTCGGGCTAGTCTGCTCCCAAAGCCTTTGCTTTGCAAACTGAGTCTTTCCATTTGCAAGCATGTGGTCTGCATGTGTTTGCAAGCAGGGGTGTCTGCATGGAACCTGCTGATCAAACACATCTTAAGACTTTTTTTTTTTAACTGGAAGCTGTCATTAATAATCCTATTTTTATCTTTATAGGGCTTTGGCCCTGAGGTACCAGGCTTCCATATTATCACATTTCAGTCAAGCTTCCAGTGCTCACTTGACATGATGTTTAATCTTCGCACTTGACATGATGTTTAATCTTCTCACATCAAAGGAAAGGACTAGGCTACATTTGTTGCCATTGTTGCCGGTGCCCAAATCCATCTGCTCTGGACAGAGAAGCCTGCTGCACTCAGACAGAGGAATTCCACCCCTTCCCACCTCAAGGCTCTAGGACACTTCAAAGCTCTTTTCTACATTTTTAAAAAGGAAAAAAAAATAAATGAATAAAAAGTAAACGGGAGGGAAGATCAAGGGTAAAGTTTTTTGTTTGTTTGTTTATTTTCCAAAATGGTCCATGCTATTAAAATTGTGGAAGTCGATTCAATTGTCTTGGGATGTCTACCCATGAATGTGTCCATCCCATTTCACTCCTATAATAAAAGCAGAACATGTTATATTAATGTAACCTCTTTACTCCAAGGGGCTCAGAATAACCTTGGAACTTTAAAAGGATAGGAAGTTGTGGTAATTCCATTAGGGAACACAGGGCTCAGAACCGGTGTAGGGGAGCCAGGCCTCGCTCCCGGTTACCCTACTTGGTGGCAGCTAATGTCGCTGCCACCCTTCCACCCCTTGCAACAACCCGCCTAGGCTTCAGGGGCCTGGGTCTGTGTGCTCCCCCACGGTTCTCAGTTCCTGCCTCACTCTGCCGCTCCCTTCTAATGCAACTGCGAGTCCAGGGCCTCCCATATCCAAGGCCAGCTGGAAGATTCTCCCGCCTCTGTCCACATGCCCTCAGAGCACTAGCCATTGTCTACCCTGGATCTTCTTCCTTTGCATCATTAACATACAGCCATGTGTCCCTCTGAAAATGAGATGTTAACGCCTCAGTATTCATCCCATTCATCAAGATGTAACAGGTTTGAAACACGTGGGCCAAGAGACACACCCACCACTTTCTCCAAATAGTCAGGGAAACAGTAATGAAGCCGGATCATGGCCCTCACAGCTTCTCTCCTACTCTGAGAACAGAGAGATCTGATCCGGGACACCTTGGCCTGCCTGATGAGTGAAGGAAGAGTGACACTGCTGGATCCTAGGCTCAGAGAGGCCATGCTGAGAGCATGACAGTGTTCCCTACAGTCAGGACTGGGTCTGTGCCCCCTACCAAGGAAATTTACATGGTGAGAGATAGAGGGGCCATCCTCCATGCTGGGGGAAGGGGAGGGGCACAGGGACCTGCAATCCCATAGGTTAGCTGCACCACAAGGACTGTAGGAGTCACCTGAAACCAGCCTGCATAGAGCCGCATCCATGCATAGCTCATCCAGGAGGCCCAGAAATGGGAGTGCAGGGAGCCCCAAACCCCAGCAAGGGGCGGCCACCTCACAGGAAGACCCTTGTGTCCGTCCCCTCTCCAGCCACGCTTACCCTGGAGATTCAGGAACTCTCTAGTGAGCTCGGGGGCTGGGGAGGGTGTGGAAGGCACCCACTGCCACTCCACACTGACACAGCCCGGCCAGGATCGGAGGATATGCTACATCAGGTTTACAGTCCATCAATCTTAGGCCACACCTGCTCAGTTTTTAAAATCCAGATCAATTGTTCTTGTGGACAAAAGTGACTGAGGACCGTTTATGACCTAAGAGGATGCAGGTCAGGGGAAGAGACAGAGACATTTTCCTCCTGGAGGGGAGGCTCCCTGCTCTGGAAGAACCTTTAAATGGGCAGTGGAGAGCATATAAGCCACATCTTCATCACAGTTTGTTTGGCACAGAAGTTACATTTATTTCAGGTATGAGCACCAGACAATACCTGCTCATAGCTGAAGCTCAGTTAATGCTTGTGGAAAGAACAGGTATATTCACATAAAAACAAAATTTCTAGGTTAGGTCATCCACAAAACACCACCCCAGGGTGGGCAGTTCAGGGGTGTCAGGGCCCTGACTTGCTCCCTTGGTCTCATCCCAAGGGGACAGTCCCCTTATCTTCCTTCACAGGCAGAGAAAAATGCCCTTACGAGGCAGGAGGGCTGCATTCCCCCCTAAGGTAATAATAATAACACCTGGGCCTCCCTCTGCTGCGGCTCTGGGTTCATCCTACACACCAAACATCAGACACCATACACCTCCGCCCCGGGACCAGGACCCATTTCACAGCAAGAGCACGGGTCAGGGATGTGAGAATGTGTTTACAACTCTGTTCTCTATGATAAAAATATCAGAAATAATCATGACATGGAACAAATCCACTAAAATCTGCGCTTAGTCCTGAGATTTCGCTGTCACTGCAAATGCCCTTAGGACAGAGTTGCAATAACTCTAGTTCTGTTTCTTTGGGTTTTTTTTTTTACCACCGAGTTATCATTGTTTATTTCAAATGACTGTTTAAACACAAGGTCATGTATGACTGTGGGAGTCACACATCTCTCGCAAAGGGAATGGAAATGATTCTGAACCATTATGAGCTTCCTCTTAAAAGAAACATGTGTTGGGTCAACCGTGTCACCAGAGTCCTCCAAATCAACTTCCATGTAGAAGATGATCTTGACTAAAGCATAAGTAGTATTGCATGTCAATTTGACATAGATATTATTACAACTCAACAGCAAACAGAGCCATTGTTTGGAACAAGCATGTTATTCCGGGGAGCAGTGTCTAATCACCACACTGTTTTGAATCCTAGTGCATGGTGATAATAAACAGCCCACAGACAGTTGGATTCCCTGAGACATTGAAAGCCCTCCTTGCCTAGAGGAAGCACCTCCCCTTAGTGGGCCATAGCCCCAGCTTACCCAAGCACAGGGCAAAGGAAGGTCTGGACCCAGTAGTGTAACCAGCGGTAGGCACCCACTTTGTCCCTGGGTCTTTCCTTCCACCCTCACCGTCCTTTTCAGGATCACGTCCCAAGCAACCTTCTGCACCCAAGTCACCATCTTGGGTATGCTTCTGTGGGAAAATAAACCAGGACAAGTGGCTTTTCTCATGCTGATGTCCACAGATCCTTTGTCTGAAGATGTCTTCACAAAGACCAACAGATACTGTTGACATTTATAACCTTTAAAAATTATTAAAAGCACATTTTGCTAACATATGATCCAGTAATTCTACTTCTGGGTGTTTATCCAAAAAAATTGAAAGCAGGGTCTCAAAGAGCTATCTGTACACCCTGTGTACATAGCAGCATTATTCACAGTAGCCAAAAGGTGGAAACAACCCAAATATCCATTGAAAGACAAACAGATAAACAAAATGTGATATATCCATACAATGGAATATTATTCAGCTTTAAAAAGGCAGGAAATCTGACATGCTCCAACATGGATGAAGCTTGGAGACATTATGATAAGGAAAGAAACAGGACAAATTCTGCTTATATGAGAGACCTAGAGTAGTCAAATTTATAGAGACAAAAAGTTGAATGGTGGTTGCCAGGGGCTGGGGAGAGGAGAGAAGGAGGATTTAGTGGGTTTTGTTTTTGTTTTAATTGAAGTATAACAATTAATTTACAATGTCGTGTTAGTTTCAGGTGTACAGCACAGTGATTCTGTTATATTTACATATATATACGCGCATATATATGTGTGTGTGTGTATATATATATACATTCTTTTCCAAATTATTTTCCCTTATAGATTATTACAAATTACTGAGTATCGTTCCCTGTGCTATATAGTACATCAGGATTTAGTGTTTAACTGCAACACTTTTTTTTTTTTTTTTGCAGTACACGGGCCTCTCACTGTTGTGGCCTCTCCCGTTGCGGAGCGCAGGCTCAGCAGCCATGGCTCACGGGCCCAGCCGCTCCGCGGCATGTGGGATCTTCCCGGACCGGGGCATGAACCCGTGTCCCTTGCATCGGCAGGCGGACTCTCAACCACTGCGCCACTAGGGAAGCCCCAACGACACATTTTTGTTTTCCAAGATGAAAAGAGTTCCAGAGATGAATAGTGGGCATCACCACTATTGCACAATAATGTGAATGTATTTAGTGCCACTGAACTGTATACATAAGATGGTAAATTTTATGATATGTATATTTTATCACATTTTTTAAAGTTATAAAAAAACTGGATTAGAAGGAAAAAAAGAGAAAGCACATTCTGACTCATCTGCTATAAGTGGGCCCCTCTGGCCATTTTCCATGTGAGTCGTGTTTAGGTTGAAACTTCAGTTAGTACCATAAAGTCCCACTCTATCATCACCCTCAACAAAAGGGTGCAGAGGCAAACTTAACATGGCAGTTACATGTCAATGCCAACCAGAGGCCAAAAGATGCTATTGGTGAAGGACATGAACAAATGCTTCCCCACAGTTCAAAGCCAAGGTGGGGGATGCATGTCATCTGTAGTCCAGTGTCTTATTTGGGTTCCCCCAAAACCCTCTGAGACACCAGTCTGGATGCTGAGGAAAGTGGGGAAGTGGGGAAGGAGAGACCGGATGGCCAGAGGCCGTGAAGCAGATGTGAAAGCCCTGGACGATGGGGCTGCATCCTGCTGGGGACCCTCTGAGAAACTGCTCAGAGTGGTGGAAGCCTCGACCACAGTTGGGTGACTCACAACTGGGTGGGCTCAGGGCAGGTGTGCATGATCAAGGTCAATCATATTAAACAGACTCTGTGTGAGACCGAGAGTGCAGGGAGTATCTGCTTCCCTTTAAACAGGCTCCCTGCATGAGCACACAGCATGGGGTGGAGAGTTGGTACCTCTCTGTCTCTGTCTTTCTGTGTCTCTCTGGGGACTGTAGATCAGGCAGTTTCTGAGAGTAGGACTAAGTGCTGGAGGAGGTAGGGGGCAGGTGCCCTCTCAAGCAGGCCCACTCACCGTTATGGGCTGAAGGGTGTCCCCCAAAATCCATGTGTTGAAGTCCTAACCCCCAGCATCTCAGAATGTGACTCTATTTGGAGACAGGGCCTTTACAGAGGTGGTTAGTATAAAATGAGGTCATTAGGCTGGGCCCTATTCCAACACATCTGGTATCCTTACGAGAGAGAGCAAGAGATTAGGACGCAGACATGCACAGAGGGAAGACCTTGTGAGAACACAGGGGTGACTCACATCAGACACGTCTGCAAGCCAACGAGAGAGCCCTCGGGAGAAACCAGCCCTGCTCACACCTTGATCTTGGACTTCCAGACTTCAGGACTGTGAGAAAATACATTTCTGTTATTTAAGCCACCCCATCTGTGGTGCTTTGTTATGATGGCCCAACATACCCACCTTCCCAGCTGGGCCCACCTTCCCAGCTTGGTAGAAACAGGAAAACCTGCTCCCAAGAAGAAGGCAGCACAAAGCTCTCACTTCCCAGACCCCTGCCTGGGAACACCCACCCCTAGGGTTTCCATCAGACTCTCACTCTTCCCTGAAGCCCACTAAGTGACGACCGCACTCTGCCCACCTATCACCAAGACCTGCAGCCTCTGGAAGGCTCACCTCAACACAGTTCAGGGACACCAAATTCTGCCTTAGACTTTGAGAGAGGCTGCAGAGAGTCAGTTCTGAGTTACCAGAACAGACCTACCACCCGACATGGACCTCCATCCTGTGAAGAGGCTGCCCTACAGGTCTGGGGTCCTTCCCTCCCTCCTGATGAGTCGCCCACCTGGATGAGTTGTCAGCTGCCGAGCATCACCCCCATCTTGAAGAATGACTGCCCCTGCTCTGAAGTCAGCCACCTACCACGTGTGAACCTGGAGGACCCCAGCCAAAGAAGTCAGGTTTATACCATCCAGCATCATGTCCCCAATAGCAAAGTGAGGCAGGAAGACATCACCTCAAGTGGATGAAAACACTAAATTCAGGGTACTCTGTGACCCTCCAGGGTCACCATTTTTACTCCTGACCCCTCACAGCCTTATGAAAAGAAGTTTCAGAATAAGACCCAAACTGAGGTCTGGGTCCAGAACCCCACCCAGGGCAGTTACTGTGCATCCAATACTGGAGATTCCACACAAAGGAGCTTGGGGTTCAGAAAGTGCTGAGGCTGTGGGGCTCCATGGAGCCCCAGCATTTGTAGAAGCACACATTCTAGAACTAGGAGAAGCTGGAGACTTTGTCCTAGTGATGGAGCACCATGGCCAGGGCCAGGCTGAGACCCCAGGTTTCTGAGAACCAAGACCTCCACAACTGAACGGCTATTCTCTTCCACTGTCTTCAGAGGCATAATGGCTACCACAGGACACTCGGGCTGAAAGAGATGCAAAGAACCTTATGGATCATTCTGGAACCTTCTCCAAAGTCTCAGCACCAACTGAGTAGAAGCAAAACCCCATTGCCTCAAGATCCTGGCCTGTCTGCACGCCCCACCCTTCAGCCACCATACCTGGCTCACCAAGCCCTTGTGCAGGGGGGACCAGCCTCAGAGCCTAGATAATGCCCAGGAGGTGCCCTCCCCTTGCAAGGAGCTCCCTCAAGGCATGAGAAGCAGAACCTCAGAAGTGAAGGAATGTTCCCTACATACAGGACCCGAAATCACAGACTTGCTACTAACAGTCACACCCCACAGAAACCTTTAGGGGATTTTAAGTTTCTCCATTTAATATTAAACCTGTTTGTTTCAGCAACTCAAACCAATCTAAAATCTAATATGCAGAAACTGCAGAAACCAGAAGAAGATGTAAACGACCTGGGCCAGGACTCAGGCCTCAGCAGCCTGCCACACCTCCTGTAAGGAGCATCCACTCCCACCGCAGTCAGCACTGGCTGCCTGGACAAAGGCAGGCTCTTTTCTGGAGGCTCCAAATGTCGCCACCTCTGCTCTACAGTGCTTTCTACAGCACCGCAGGAAGTGCGAGCGTGCAGTGTTCCCAGACCCAGGCCCAGCTGCCCGCCCCCACCGGGCTCTGCCGAGACCAGGCCAAGCGTGGGGCTTCTTTCCCACCCGGAATTCACTGTAGGCTGAGAGCTTCCCGCGTGGGATTTCTCATTCCCCAGGACGGAATCCAGGCTTCATCCCACACCAGGTACCTTTCCTGCCACCTCCCGAGTCCCAGCGGCAGCCAGTCTCTGTCACCATACCTCCTGGAAATCAGTGCCACTGATCCTGTGGGCGACACTGTACACAACCTCTGCTTCGACTTTCCCTGGTATGCCCCAACCCCTTGTGGCCCTGGTGTGTTGAAGAGCCTGGGCAGAGACTGAAGGATGAGAGACACAGCATTTGTTTTGATAAAAGGCAGTTCAGCTGAGCTAGAAAGGGAGCCCCAGATCCAGTTTTTGGCCACTTGTGTGTGTGTCTGTGCGGGTGTCTGTGCATGTATGTCTGTGTGTATCTGAGTGTGCATGTGTGTGCGTATATGTGTGGCTGTGCATATGTGTGTCTATATATGTGTTTGTGCATGTGTCTCTGTGTGTGCATGTATATAGTGCCTGTGTACCTGTGCATATATGAGTGTGCATGTGTGTATCTACATCAGTGTGTGTTTGTTCACATGTCTGTGTGTGCATGTGTGTCTGTGTGCGTGTGTGTGGCATGCACACACAGTTAGCAGGTTGGAAGCAGCCCGTGTCAGTTCAGGGAGCACTGACAGATGTGTTAGGAAACCACCTCAGAGCCCGACCACAGCCAAAGTTCCTAGTGTTCCGCCTCCCTTTCAGCCACTCTTTGCTACTTAGAAAGGCTCATCTGGACACATATTTTTAATCCACCATGACTGGGAAACTTTCCCACAACAGTTTTCGAGGTTTTATTGCTCCGGGAATTGTGTTTTCTCCTCCTCCATCCCTTCCACTTATTTCTTTCCTGTATTTCTTTCTCAGCTTCTCAAAAAGGCAGACCTGGATGGGGAGGGACCCCTTCTGAGTGATGACCTCCCATCGGAAGACCCATCTGTAATCCCGCAGGGCAGAGGAGAAGGGGCCATGTGTCTGCATGGTTGACACTGAGCAAGAGCAAACATTGACAGTTTGGTATCAGCCAGTGGTTCTCAGACTTGAGTGTGCATCAGAATCCCCTAGTGGGCCCACTCTGGAATTCCTCACTCAGTTAGGAGGAGGGGGACTGGGGATTTGGATTTCTAGCACATTCCCCAGTGATGCTGCCACTTCTTCTAGGACTGCATTCTGAGAACCACCAGTCAAGGTCAGCCAGAGGCCCCTCCACTTGGCCCCCATGGTGCTGGGCTCCAGTCTACACTCCAAGCATGAGAACTAAATCAAATGAGGCTTTAGAAGGACTCTACTCTTCATAGGTGCTCAGGAGACAGCATGGTGGGAACAGTTGGGGCTGATACCCCCAAGGCAGAAGAAAAAATCCCATGGGGGCCAGGGAAGAAAAGTCAGCTTGGCCTAGAAGATACCACCCCTCCCAAAGCCACCCCTATGCCAGGAGAGGAGCACATCAACCAAGTGTCATTCCAGAGCTGCTGTGTGGCAAATCAAGGCAAGGTTTACTTACATACCAAACATATAGGCCTGTATTTTGGACTAAGCATTGGAAATGTGCCTGCAATTGAAGATGGACAAAACTTTTTTAAAAAAGAGAAAAGGTTTCTGCTTGTGGCTGGCCTCTCGGGAGTTTGCCCCAGACCCCAAAGACTGTAATTTGTGTCTACTTTGGTGGGCAGTCTGAGACCTGGAAGAGGAGAGACACGTGTTCTTGCAGTTGGAGTGTCTGGCGGGGCAGCCTCAGGTCCACCCACGGCCCACAGCCCTGCCAGCTGACACTGGGCTGGAGGAGAGGCAGGCCAGGCGAGGAATTACTGGGGGACTGAGGTCTTCTGCACTATTCGACTTGTAGGTCAGGGGAGGGGACCCCAGCCCAAACCCAACCCCTAAGGTGATGTTCAAACTTCACCTGACTCAGGATTGCCGAGGGCTTATTAAAGCACGCCCTACGGCTGCAGTTTCCACCCAGCAGATAGATGATGGTGGAGCCTGAGGTCCCGAAGTTCTAAACAGTTCCCAAGAGCCAATGTGGCTGGTCCAGGGCCCACACTTAGAGGAGCCCTGGTCTAACCTACTGGCATCACCAGCTATTTTTCAGCTGTCCAGCGAAGGGCTGCCAGTCTCTCAGGTAACTGTTCAGGGTGGCAAAGAATAGGAGTTCTGGGGTTTCCTGCCAGCCGCCACCCTGCTCTTAGCCTGTGTGGAGCAGATAGGAAGGTGAGTGGGGCAGGGGGTGGGGTCTGGGCTGGAAGGAGCCCCTACAGACCCTCCTAGCCAGATGTCTGGTTCCCAACTTGGACAGCCCTCCTCTTCCCACAGTCTCAGAGCCCGACACCCGCCCCCCCCCACACACACACGCTGCTTACCTCTTGCTGGCTCAACCCCTGTTCCACCTCCCTTTGGCTGGATGACTTTTGCCTCTTAAAAATTACATGTGTGCTTTTGGGGAGAGGGAGGGAAACATGTTTTGGAGGGTGTACCTGTATCAATGGGTACCGGTGCCCAGTCTTCTGGGCACCACCCCCATGCCCCCAGCATGAAATAAACCCACATATAATCTAGGAAAGGTAAATATTCTAATAAGGAAGATTCAGGCTTGGTTCCCTGTGAGGAGTCTTGTGCCCACAAAGCATCAGAAAAGGGAAAACTCACATCTCTCCGGCACACATTCCGAGCAAATGCCCCCTTGAGTAAAGCATTCCCAGGACGCCAGTGGCCCTGAGTTCAGACCCACTGGGACCCTGGAAAGGAGTCCATCATGCCTCAGCTGCCCCATCTGCCAGGGTCTCCTCTCCTCCAGGCCATGAAATCTGGAAGCTGTGGTCCAGACATGTCAAAACAAACCTGCCCCCAACCCAAGTGGCTCTGGTCAAAGTGGGGATGCGTGTGACCCCACACTAGTGCAAAAGCTCCTGTGGAAACTGTATGCTCTCTTGCCTGGCTACTCACCTAGGAGATCAACAGAAGTCCAGGGACATGGCCTCCAAGCCCACCTTCCTGACCCAGGCAGGCACTTCCTCCCGCACCTGCTCTATGCTGGCTTTACAGGAACCAGAGGCCCAGCCCCTTTGTAAGGTCAAAGATGGCCATCCCACACACCCGTGCACATGTGCACAGACATACACACAGGCACACACATGCATACACACATGCACACTTGCACACGTCAGGGAGAAATTATCCCTTGGCCACATGAGGCCAGGATTACAGCTCGAATGCACTGGCAAGCTGTCAGGATCACCTGCGATGACTTAGACTGAGCCATGGCTCCCATGCATGGCACTTGATGTGACCGGGCCTCACTTTCCCCATAACCACTGTAAAAACAGAAGTTTCAGAAATAAACAGACCAATTCTTCATCCTGCAAGAATGATTCTCGGGGACTTTCACTGGAGAATAACCCAGATGGCTGAGCATTCCAGGATACACCCTCCAAAACATGCTTCCCTCCCTCTCCCCAAATGCACAGGAGGAGAGGGAGTTGGCTGCAGCTTGCCCCAGTCCCCCAGGGATCCCTCCCACTGACAGGCCTCTGAGGATCTGGAAGGAAACCTCAGTCTCTGGGAGATGCATCCGAAAGCCAGTTATTTTGATCCCACCCTGAATTTAAAAGAAAGACCCCGTGGTCTGCTGCAGACACCACCTCAGTCTGGCCCAGGAAGGAAGGGAACCCAGGTATCACAAACTCAGCTGTCCAAGGCCTGCAGAGTAACCTCCCAGAGAGCGGCACAGACAGGCACAGAGCCCCAGAGCAAGGCTCCCCAGAGCCAAATGAGACAGCTAACCCTGCACCTGGCTGTGGGCCAGCCCAGCAGGCAGAGCCCTCACAGTTTGGGTACAGGTGTGGTGTGAGGGCCAGACCACCTGGGCCAGAGACCCAGCCCAGGCACTGACCAGAGATCAATCTCCTCACTGGCAGAAGGTCATCAAAGAATCCACTTGTGAGTGTGATATGAAAATATGGCAAAGCATGCAGGAGCCTAACCCAAGCCCCCTGCCCTCCCCTTCCCTGGTCATTGAGCTCTGATTCTGTTCTGGGCAGCAAGCATTTCTCAGCCTCACTCACAACTTGGTGTGGCCCCTGACTAAGTCATGGCTAATGTGATAAAAACCAAAGTGTTTTGGGGAACTTCTAGAAAGTCTACCTAAAAAAGAGGGGGTCCACCTTGTTCCTCTCTTTCTCCTTCCTGCTGCCTAAAATGTAAATGAAATGGCTGGTGCACTGGAAGCCATCTTGGACCATGAGGTAACAAAGAAGCAGAGCCATGAGTACCAAAAAGACAGGAATATGTGCCAGATGAACCCCAGTCTGTGAACCCCACTGAGGAGAGGCCATGGAAGATGATGAATTTGAAGTGGGGTGACAAAGACAAGGATTTGGGAGTCCTGTCAGTCCACTCCTTCACCCTCATTGCCTACCTTCTCCTTTCCTCCAAAACCCCAGCAGTTCAGGATGTTACTCCTCCCAAACCCTCCTATTGCAGCCTGAGCCTGCTCTGTCTAGACCTCCCTCCCCCTCAACTGTGCCAGTGAACCCTCACTCCATCCTCAAGCCACAACTGTGCTGCCATCCCTGATATCCCATAGTCACTCGTTTTTTTTAGAAAAGAGTGGTTCTTACCTGCTCAGGGTTAATTCCTCTACTGTAGTCTTGATGCAGACACCCCTGCTGCCCACTTTACCATGTCACCCAGGGTCCCACCACCTGCTTGTCTCTTCCACTTTCTGTGCTTTCAGTCTCTCATGCCCTTACCTCCTCACCCTCTCTGTCACCTGCCCCAACCCGGCCCCCAGCCCCCCAAACACCTCCCAGGCTCAGTCATTTGCACACTAGCACAAAACACATCTTTCCCTTGCCAGCCACATGCTCTCTGTGGTTCCAGAGTCATCTCTACTCTGAACAGTAGGACACAAAAACCACTGACCTCTCCCCCAAAACACACACTCACACACACCACTCCAGCTGTCCAACTCCATGGCCAGTGCTCACCTGTGGTTGTCACATCCAATGACCTTGATCTGAATCCATGGAAATTCACGTTCCCTGGCATTCAACACTGGCACCACTGTTTCCTTCTCAAAATTCCTTTCCCCTTAGCTTTCATGAAGTCATCCTCCTTATCCTTCCTTTTAGTCCCCTTGGCATCTTTCTCTGCTTCCTCCTTAAAATGGAGACATTCCCCCAGCTGCCTGGTCCTTTGTCCTCTATGTGCTCTCTGGTTGGTATTACCAATCCCTCTGACTCTCATGAAGTCTAGATGTGAATCTTCAACCCAGACCTCCCCCCAGCCCCAGTCCTGCTTATCCCCCTCTCCACTAAATACCACCAGCATGGCAAACACCTGTCCGACACCCAACTCATCAACTCTCTTGAAAATCTGATTATCTCCAGAATTCCCAATGTTAATGAATGACATTAGCATCCCTCCCACCAACAAACCAAGTTAGGATAGGAATCAGTTTCTTTCTTTCCCTTATCCTTGGCCTCTTCCGTCTTCCCAGATTCATCAATCCTCAGTGCCTCTCTATTTTCTAAAATCCTGTCATAATCCTATAAAGTGCTCCTCACTTGAGCAATTAATAATACATAGTGAAAATAAGTTGCATTTCAAATATTTGTTAAGGGGCTTCCCTGGTGGCGTAGTGGTTGAGAGTCTGCCTGCCGATGCAGGGGGCATGGGTTCATGCCCTGGTCCGGCAGGATCCCACATGCCACGGAGCGGCTGGGCCTGTGAGCCATGGCCGCTGAGCCTGCGCATCTGGAGCCTGTGCTCCACAATGGGAGAGGCCACAGCAGTGAGAGGTCTGCGTACCGAAAAAAAAAAAAAAAATTTGCTAAGAACCCTGTGTTTTATAATTTGAAATATATTACCTCATAGTAACTGGATAATGCAAGATAACTGGAGTTCTGATTTAGTCCACAAAATTTTATTTAATGTGTCATAGAACCAGAGTATAATTAAACCATGCTTTATGGCTATTTATAATATGGTGTTTGAGGAGATGTGAATTCTCAACTGCAAAGATTTTAGGAACTCCTATTGTTTTGCCCATTAGAGACAAGAGTTGCCCAGCGCTTTATCCAGGGAAGGTACCCCTGAGTGTGTTACACATAGAGCATAACTTGTTAACATTCCATACTCTCCTCCTGAGAAATAGCATCTGTCCCTGGTCAGTCATACCCCAGTAGAAAAGCACTCACCTTCATAACATGTTGACTTTAGATGTATTTGGCTGCAAGGGACAGGACACACAACTCAAAGGGGCATGAATAATGAGGAAGAATCCAGCAATGGTCCACTGGCTCAATAGCAGCGTAATTGACCTTTTATAAAACATGTATTTTATTTTCATCAATTTTCTCAATTATCTTTCTGTCTTCAATTTAATTGATTTCTTCACTTATGTTTATTACTTTATTTCTACTCCCTATTTGCATTCCATTTGCTCTTCCTTTTCCAGTTTCTTCAGGGTAAAGCAGAGGTCATCAGTTTGACACTCTTTTCTGATGTTAGTTTCCTAGGGTTCTGTAACAACTGCATACTTAGTGGCTAAAGAAATACAAATCGCAGTCTCACAGTTCTAGAGGCCAGAAGTCTGGAATGTGTCTCACTGGGTTAAAATCGAGGTGTTGGCAGGCTTGCCTTCCTGTTGGAAGCTCTGGGAGATGATCAGCCTTTCCCAGCTCCCAGAGGGCACTGACATCCTTTGACTCGTGGCCCTCTTCCTCCATCGTCAAAACCAGTGATGTCAGGTCGTCTTCCCCATGCTGCCATTCCTCTGGTTCTCTCTATTTTGTCTTCTTCCACTTATAAGGACCCTTGTGATTACATTGGGCCATCTGGACCATTCAGAATAACCTCTCTATTTTGAAGTCAGCTAATTAGCAAAAAATGGACAGAGGATCTCAATAGACATTCTTCCAAGGAAGTCATACAAATGGCTAACAGGCACATGAAAAGATATTCAACATCACTAATCATCAGGGAAATGCAAATCAAAATAACAAGACATCACTTCATACCTGTCAGAATGGCTATCATCAAAATGACAGCAAATAACAAGTGTTGGCGAGGATGTGGAGAGAAGGGAATCCTCGTGCACTGTTGGTGGGAATGTACATTGGTACAACAACTGTGCAAAACAGTATGGAGATTCACCAAAAAATTAAAAATAGTACTATCATATGATCCAGCAATTTCACTTCTGAGTATTTATCCAAGGAAAATGAAAACACTAATTTGAAAAGACATATGCACCCCATCTTCATTGCACTGCTATTTACAAGAGCCAAGATATGGAAGCAACCTAACTGCCAGTTAATAGATGAATGGATAAAGAAATGTATATATACAATGAAATATTATATATATATATATACATACATACAATGAAATATTAGCCATAAAAAAGAATGAAATCTTGCCATTTGTGACAACATGAATGGACCTAGAGGGTATTACACTAAGTGAAATAAGTCAGAGAAAGACAAATACTGTATGATTTCACTTATATGTGGAATCTAAAAACCAAAACAAGTAAACAAACTGCAAAACAGATCAGAGAATAAATAGGTGGTTGCCAGGGGAGTGGGGAGGAGGGGGGAATAAGAGAAACGAGGGAAGTTAAGATGTTTGAACTTCAAGTTACAAAAGTATGAAATGTACAGTGTGAAGAACTTATCAATAATTATGTAATATCTTTGTATGGTGACAGATGGTAACTAGATGCATCATGGTGATCATTTTGAAATGTATAGAGATATTGAGTCACTATGTTGTATACCAGGAACTAACAGAGTTTGTAGGTCAATTATACTTCAAAAACAAACAAATAAACTCAGAAAAAGATCAGATTTGTGGTTACCAGAGGTGGGGAGTAGGTGGAGGGGGAATTGGATGAAGGCAGTCAAAAAGTTCAAACTTCCAGTTATAAGATAAATAAGTACTAGGGATGTCATGAAAAACATGATTAAAATAATTAACACTGCCTCTGTATTGTTAAGAGAGGGATCCTAAGAATTCTTATGACAAGGAAAAATTTTTTTTTATTTCTTTGACTTTGTATCTATATGAGATGATGGATGTCCACTAAACTTATCGTGGGCATCATTTCATGATATATACAAGCCAAATCCTTATGCTGTACACCTTAAATGTATACAGTGCTGTGTGTCAATTATAAAAGTGGAAGAAAAAAATAAAACTGCTTTATCAGCAGTAAATAAGTAAATGTCAGCCAATCAGCAATCTTAATTCCACCTGATGCTTTAATTCTCCTTTGCCATGTAACATAACATATTCACAAGTTTCATGTATTAAGATGTGGTTTTCTTTTGGAGACCTTTATTCTGCCTACCCCACTTCTTTTCTACTATAGGCATTTTGTGCTATAAACTTCCTCTAAGCACTAGTTCAGCTGCTCCACAAATTTTGATATGTTATCTTTTCATTCAATTCCAGATACTTTCTAATTTCCCTTGAAACTTCTTTGACTCAAGAGCTATTTAGAAGTGTGTTATTTAATTTCCAAGTGTTTGGGGATTTTTCTTGATATCTTTCCATTATTAATTTCTAGCTTAATTCAATTACAGTTAAAGTACATACTTTATACAATTTCTATTTATTCAGTTTTTTTTATAACTCAAGATATGGTCTCTCTTGATGACTGTTCCACGTGACTTTGAAAAGAACACCTATTCAGCTGCTGTTGGGTGAACTGTTTGATAAAAGTCAATTAGTTCATGTTGATTGTGCTGTTGTTCACTTCTTTTATACACTTGCTGATTTCCTGTTAACAAGTTCTGTCAATCACCAAGAGAAGTGTTGAAGTGTCCCAACTGTAACTGGAGTTTGCTCATTTCTCCCTTCAGTTTTATCAGTATTGCTTCTTGCAAAGCTCTTTTGTTGGGTGCTTTCATATTCAGAATTGTCACAGCTTCTCAACAAATTGATCTTTCTATCATTACCTAATGTCCTCTTTATCCCTGTTAATTACCTTACTCTGACTTCTACTTTGTCTGATAGGGATTTAGCCATTTCAGCTGTTTTTGATTAGTGTTTGCATGTTATATATTATTGTTTTTGATTAGTGTTTCCATACTGTTAATTTAACTATACCTTTATATTTAAAGTGGATTTCTTGTAATCCACACTTAGTTAGGCCTCCTGTTAATTGGTATGTGTAAGCCATATATATTTCATGTAATCATTGATATGTTTGGGTTTTTTATTGGTTTCTGCTTTTTCCTTTTGTTTTTTCTGTTTCCCCTTTCTTACTGTCTTTTGAAGTATTTGAATATTTTTTAGAGTTCAATCTTAATTAAGTTATCTATTGGGTTCTGGACTATGTCTCTTTATATAGTCTTTCAGATGGTTGTTATAGGGATTACAATAAACATACCAATTGTTTAGTCTACTTAGAATTAATACTTTACCACTTCAGGTAGAATGTGGGAATTTACCACCATATATGTCTCTTTTACTCTCCTCACCTTATCTTGTTGTTGTCATGTATTATATCTATGTACATTGAAAATTCCCATTAGATATTATTAAAGATTTTGCTTTTAGCCATCATACATATTTTAGGGAACTTAGGAGGAGAAAGATCATCTATTGCACTGACTCATATATTTATGTTTGTTGTTTCTCTTCTCTTATTTCTGAAGTTTTAACTGAAAACTTGCCTTTAACATTCATTTTAGAGCAGTGGGTCTCAACTGGGTGCTATTTTACCTCCAAAGGGCTGTATCTGGAGGCATATTATATTGTCAGAACTGGAGGAAGGTAGCATCTACAGGCATCTAGTATGTAGACTCCAGGGATGCTGCCAAACATCCTACAATGCACAAAACAGCCCCCACAACAAAGAATTTTCAAACCTGAAAATTCAAATGGGTCATGCTTGTCTTAGAGCAAGTCAGCTGGTAACAAATTCTCTTAGTCTGTCTTCATCTGAGAATGTCTTTACTAGGCCTTTATTTCTGAAAGATACTTTTGCTAGTTATGTCAATCTGAGCTGACAGTACTTTTCTTTCAGTACTTTAAAAAGGACAGTACTTCCACTGTCTTCTGGTCTGATAAAAATATTTTAATATTTCTAACGGTTTTCTCTCCCATATATAATGTATTATTTTTCTCTGGTTTCTCTCAAAATTTTTGTCTTTTCAAGTTTTTCAAGTTTGATTTTAATGTGTCTAGTGGGTTTCCTTAAATTTATCCTGTCTGGAGTTCACTAAATTTCTTGAATCTGTAAATTTATGTCTTTCACCAAAATTTGGAAGTTTTGCCCATTGTTTCACCAAATGTTTTTTTTTCCCCATGGAACACTTTTTCTCCTCTCTATTTAAGACCCTGTTGACATGAATGGTGGAACTTTGATCTTGTTCCACAGAGGCTCTGATGATTTTTTCAACATTTTTCTTTTGTTTATAAAGCATAATTTCCATTGATCTATATTTAAGTCAGCTCCTCTGTCATCTCCATCCTTCTATTGAGCCCATCTAGTGAATTCTTTTCATTTCTGTTACTGTATTTTTCAGGTCTAAACTTTCCATTTTGTTCTCTTTTTTAATAACTTCTATTTCTCTCCTGAGACTTCCTGTCTTTCCATTTGTTCCAAGAGCGTTTGCTCTTACTTCTTGGAACATATTAAAATGGCTGCTTTAAATTCTCTGATTCAAACGTCTGGTCATTTAGAGTTGACAGACATTCATCATCCTTTCCAATGAAATTCTGTTAAGCTGTCCTGAGTTTTCACATGTTGAGTAATTTGGGGTTACATACTGGGCATTTTGAATTTTGTTATGAGGCTATGAGCCATATTTAAATCTTCTGGAGATGTTGAGGTTTTGGTTTTTGCTTTGCCAGGTAATTGATGCAGGTGTTTCAGAATGTGTGTTCCAACATGCTTTCTATGAGCTATGGTTCTCATGTCAGTTCAGTTTTTGAAGACTTTGCAATGATATTCAGGTCTATTTTTCATCTCCACAACTCACTGGCAAGTTTGAATCCTGGGGGATTGTCTACTCCATAGTTTACAAAACTTTGGCATGTTGTTTTGGGTCAATTCCATGCACACTCGTGGGGGTGGGTGAGACCAAGAGTTCATATACAAGTTGGGGCATCACTTTCTTGAGCTCCCCTCTCTCATTCTCATCATCGGTCTCTGGCTCCCAGGCATCTGACTTCCTGGCCCTCTGAGACAGCCAGGGATTTTGTTTTCCTGTCTGCCATACACTTACTTCAAGTGTCTGTCTATAGGAGGACAGAAAGAGGAAAGAAACATAATGAAGATTTTGCCCACACTCTTCAGACATTCTCTGAAGACAGAAATGTTCCCCCCCTCGGAGTTTTAGATGGCTTTCCAGATCCCACTCCACAGTTGACATGGGATTGCAGCCACAGAAGTGGGATCCATTGAGGTATGGGGTTCCTTCCTCTCTCTCTCTCTCTCTCTCTCTCTCTCTCTCTCCTCTTCTCTCCCTTTCTGTTTCCCCTTTGT